>NC_092377.1:126657389-127022345 GCF_030028105.1 Mobula birostris | reverse complement strand
GAGTTCACTCCTCACCTCGACCTATCTTTCTCCTCAGGTCCATCACTGCCTGTATGTGGTTGTTCATGGTGGGAATTGCTGCTGGTATGTAGGGTAGGTCACATAGGGCAGAGGGAGATTCTCCTTTTGTCCAGGGTGGAGAGAGCTTTATTGTGTGTCAGTTCCCTGGGAGTGTGTGATGGAGCAGTGTGGAGGGAGCTTCACTCGGTGTTTGGCCCCTGGACTGTGTGATGGGATGCTATAGTGGGAGCTTCACTTTATCTCTAACCCTGGGAGTGTGTGATGGGACAGTGTGGGGGGAGTTTCACTCTGTCTGACCCCGGGAGTGTGTGATGGGACGGTGTGGAGGGAGCTTCACTCTGTGTCTGGCCCCGGGACTGTGTGATGGGATGCTGTAGAGGGAGCTTCACTTTATCTCTAACCCTGGGAGTGTGTGATGGGACAGTGTAGAGGGAACTTCATTCTATGTCTGACCCTGGGGTTGTGTGATGGGACAGTGTGGAGGGAGCTTCACTCTGTGTCTGACCCCGGGAGTGTGTGGTGGGGCAATGTGGAGGGAGCTTCGCTCTGTGTCTGACCCCAGGGGTACGTGATGGGACAGTGTAGAGGAAACTTCATTCTATGTCTGACCTTGGGGGTGTGTGATGGGACAGTGTGGAGGGAGCTTCACTCTCTGTCTAACCCTGGGAGTGTGTGATGGGGCAGTGTGGAGGGAACTTCATTCTATGTCTGACCTTGGGGGTGTGTGATGGGATGGTGTGGAGGGAGCTTTACTCTGTCTGACCCTGGGGGTGTGTGATGGGACAGTGTAGAGGGAACTTCACTCTGCGTCTGACCCTTTTTTTAATACAAGATGCTTTATTACAAATATCGGTGCTATACAATATATACAAAACAGTGTCTAACACAATTACTTCACTACGAATAGACAATACACATTAAACCAAAATACTCCCATCTCTATCAATGATGGCAATTACCTCCCGCGGAGCCCAATGTTCCTGGAACGCCTCTATTGTTGCCGTGGACTGCGCGTGTTCCTTTTCAATATTCACCTGAGCACGAACATAGCCCCTAAACATAGCCAGGCAGTCTGCTCGGGGAGATCCTCCCGCCACCCATTTCCAGGAGCCACGGATGGCTATTTTCGCCAGCCTCCGGAGCAAGTTGACAAGGACATCCTCATCCCTCTGTGCCCCTCTGCTTACTGGATGACCATATATAAACAAGGTGGGGCTAAAACCAGAAGGTGGGAAGCAGCCACGCAAATACACAAAAAGGGGCTGCAACCTCACACACTCCATGTACATGCGGTACACGGTCTCCTCCAGCCCGCAAAAGTGGCATGCGGCTGGGAGATCCACGTACAAACTAAAGAATTTATTACAGGGCACCACTCTATGCAGCACCCTCCACCCCAGATCCCCCAGGTGCATGGGAAGAACCCCCTTGTAAAGGGACTTCCATTGGGGACCCCCCTCACCTCCAGGTGGAAAAACCGACCGCCATGGCGTGTCGGGACGGTGGACAAGGGCAAGGAAGTGGAGGGTGTGGAGCAGCAGCCCATAAAGGTACCTCCTGCTTGCATCCCTGAATGGGATTGTGGGTATCGAGGAGAGACCGCTCAAGTTGTGTGGACTCGGCTCTCGGATAAGATTGCAGGGCCTGGGCCCAACGAGCAGCTCAGCTTGAGTCGTTCCACACACCTGAGCCATACCGACATCCGCTGAGGCAGGGCAGGGGTCGGCCAGGACTCTGCCCTCTGCCAGAGGAGGGGATTCCCAGCCTGAGGCAACCATGTTCCAGACTCTCAGTAGGTCCTGATAGAAGCCGGGCAGCCTCTGCAAAGCAGCATGGCTGACGCCCGCCGGTGGTAGCTGCATATCTTCATGAAGACAGCAGCCCCTCCGGAGGAAGAAAGTTGCCAATGTGTGCCACCTGGGAAGGTGCTCGGCGTACAGGAATCTCTGCAGAGTTCTGAGGTGGAGAGCTGCCAGTCGTGGATGTACACACACCAGCGACTGTCCGCCCTCTCCCACTGAGAGACTCAAGATCGCTGCGGAGACCCAGTGTTTCTCGTTGACCCAGAAGAAGTCCATTAACTTCCTCTGCATTCTCGTAACAAAAGGAGCAGGAGGGGCCAAGGTGACCATCCGGTACCACAACATGGAGGCCACCAGCTGGTTTATGACCACCACCCGGCCTCGATAGGAAAGCACCCTGAAAAGGCCTGACCAGCACCCCAGCCGGGCCATGACTTTTGTCTCCAGGTCCTGCCAGTTTGTCCTCCCAGAAGGACTCAGGTAGACTCCCAGATAGAGAAGACGCCTGGTGCTCCACTCAAAAGCTCTCATCTCCTCCGGCAGTGAGTCCACCTGCCACTGGCCTACTAAGAGTCCGGAACATTTCGCCCAGTTGATCCTGGCAGAGGATGCTGCCGAGAAAACATCTTGGCACTCGCGCATCCTCCGCAGGTCACTGGCATCTGTCATCATGAGGAATACATCATCAGCGTAGGCCGAGAGGACGACCTCCATGTCTGGTTCGCGCAGAACCAGACCTGTCAGCCTTCGCTGAAGAGAATGGCTCGATACAGCTCGCATTCAATTGACCAGACATGGGGCACTCCTGACGTACTCCTCTTCTGAAGGGAATGGGTGCTGTCAGTGATTCGTTAATCTTAACTAGGCACTCTGCGGCAGAGTATAGGAGCCGAACTCGGACCACAAAGTGTTGTCCAAACCTAAAAGCCTGCAGAGTGCCCACCAGGAAACTGTGGTCTACCCGGTCAAACGCCTTCTCCTGGTCAAGAGAGAGAAATGCTGCTGGGGACCCAGTCTCCTGGAGTAGGTGGATCAGGTCCCATACTAGGTGGACATTGTCCTGGATGGAGCGGCCCGGGACTGTGTAAGATTGCTCAGGATGGATCACCTGTCTCAGTACTGAACCAAGACGGTTGGCTATTGCCTGGGCAAAGCTCTTGTAGTCCGCGCACAAGAGGGAGACCGGCTGCCAGTTCTTTAGCAGGCGGAGGTCTCCCTTCTTGGGCAGTAAGACCACAACAGCTCTTCGCCATGAGAGGGGCATTTCCCCGGTGGCTAGGCTCTCCCCTAGGACAAGGCTGTAATCATCCCCCAGGACATCCCAAAAAGCCTGATAAAACTCTACACTTAGTCCATCTAAGCCAGGGGACTTACCACTCCAGGGTTGCCGAAGGGCAGTAGACAGCTCCTCCCGAGTCAGGGGAGTGTCCAGACGCACTGCATCCTCTGGGCTGACCTTAGGCAAATCTTTCCAGACCTCATTGCACGCCTGTGCATTTGACAGATCTGGTGAGAATAAGAACCGATAGAATAAACTGACTTCTTTGTTAATTCCGTTGGGGTGCGTGATGGAGGAGCCATCAGCAGCCAGCAACTCCACTAGCTGCTTTTGAACTCCCCACCACTTCTCCAACGAGTAGAAGAAGGGTGAGCACCATCCAAATCTTGCAGTATTTGGATCCGTGACCTCACATATGCACCTTGGGACTGCTGGAGCTGCAGATCCCTTAGTAAGTCCTTCTTCTCTGTTGGTCCCCAGCGGTTGGACCAAGACGGGACTCCAGATCAAGCAACACTCTCTCAAGCCACTCAATCTCAGAGCCCCGCCTCTTTGTCGACCCCCTAGTGTACTCCCGACATAAAAACTGGATGTGGGCTTTGCCCACGTCCCACCACAACCGTAGGGAGTAGAACTCTCTCCATCTCTCCCTCCAGGTGACCCAGAACGCTCGGAACGAATCCCGGAATTGACTGTCCTCCAGCAACCGGTTGTTAAAATACCAATACCTGGATCCCACCCGAGGGTGCAGAGGAGTAAATTCCATCCACACAAGGTGATGATCCGAGCACGACACTGGCCGAGTGGAGGTTCTGACACACAGGAGACATAAGCCTGAGAGATACACAGGTGGTCTATCCGGGAACCTCCCTCTCTAGACCTTCTTGAGAAGGTGCTAGAGTCGGGGTGAAGATTCCACCAGCTGTCCAACAAGTCAAAGGAGCCGACTAGCTCCTCTAGCTTTTTTGCCGATGCTGGGTCGCGCTGGAGGCCAGAGCGGTTCTCCGCCTCAAGGTTACAGTTGAAGTCTCCCCCGAGGATGACGCAGTCCCCAGGATCTGCATCACACCGCGCTTCAGAGCATACACATTGATAAAATGCAATGGTACACCATCCAGGCGCACAGCCAGGTGGAGCAGACGGCCGAACACAACATCTTGGATTCTTACGATTTCTGGCTGGAAGGTCGGGGCCAACAGGATCGCCACCCCACTAGAGTTGGAGCTGAGGTGGCTCATGTGGACCCCACCCTGCCACTCCAGGAGCCAAACAGACTCGTCCTTGGGATGGTATGGGTTTCCTGCAGGAAACTCACCGCATATCTCCCATCTCTGAGGACTGAGAGATTGTTATATCTGCGGAGAGGTCCCCTGCTTCCGTTTACATTTAGACTCGCTATGGTAAGTTTCATGTCAGGAGCACACTAGGCCTCGGCACCAGTACCCTTCCCGCTGAGAGGGGTGGCGCCCTCAACCACACTATCCCGAAAAAAAGCAAGAGTACTCTTTGCTTTCTGGGCCCGAGTGGTGCCAACACCACCCTGTAACCCACCATCTCCCGAAGGAGCGAGGCTGCTTCTCGCTCTGATGTCCCTCACCAGGTCACCCAGGAAGGATTTCAGCTGTCGCCTGTCATTCCCCTACACAGCATTCCCCTTCCCCTTCCATCCGAGGATGACTCGCAGGGATTCACCAGCCTCGGCATGCTAGGCCAGCGAAGCAAGGCTAGTTTAGGCCGATGCTTTGCACCTTCAGAGGTGAGAATGAACTCTCTAATTTCCTCCACCGGTATCAATGAGAATTTCTCAGGAGGGGTGAGGACGTCCAATGTCTCACTATCAAAGGAGTCTCCCTCCAACCCCTCACTGCAAATAGATCCCCCATCTTCCTCCTCGTGTGTTGTAATAGATGGTTCCACTTGTAACCCACACTGCGCAGGGGGTACCTCACTCATACCTGCCCGCTCCACCGTCGCATCAGTCTTATCCACAGTTACGACAATGGAGGGATAATCCCCAGGGACTCCCTGCAGGCCATTAGTTGATGGGGTCGGCAAGCAGAGCATACCACCCTCCATATGAGACAGGTATGAAGGGGACCCCAGCATCTCTGGTCCACGGGATTCACCGGCAGCCTGATGCTGAGAGTGAGAGAGCTCAGTCTCCTCCCCTCTCATATTATTCGATACGCTTGCCTCCAGGGATGTGCTAACTACTAAGTCCTGGGTGGAGGGCTCCAGGTCTGTCTTAGTTGTGCAAACAGGGCTAGCACTACCTTTCTGCACAACCGCACCACCTACCACAGGACTGGTAGCTGCATCAGGGGACTCGGGTTTAGAACCAACCTCCACCCGGATTCCCACCCTTTCCTGGGACTCCCCTGCATCTACGTTCCCTGCCCTCTTGGGGAACATTCCCTTCTCCTCTTCACGCCGGACGAGCACACAGGTGCAGGATTCACTGAGGGGCAGCATTCTCCACTTCCATCATCCCGTCTACCTGCGCACTTCCCCGAGCCTCCCGCTCCACTTCAGGGCAAATGGGCGTGAGCTCTGCGGTCTCGGGGGCTGACTTCTTCATGTGTTTGGACTTCCCCGCTTTCTTGCTCCGCACAGGGTCCACCCCGTCCCCTGCCTGAACCCCCCTGCACTTAGCCTCAATATTTCCTACCTGAACCACTGGGGCAGGAGCAGGGACTGAAACAGATGCTGGAATAGGGGCAGGGTCAGGGGCAGGCGCAGGAACAGGAATAGGATCAGGGGCAGAGGTAGCTGGGGCACTGGTGCCCGAATGGACTCCCTAGGGTTTCGGGTGGTAGGACAGTCCCTCCGAAAGTGCCCCACCTCCCTGCATGCATGGCACCGTGGGCGCTCGGAGCTCCAATACACCTGATAGTCTACCCCCTCATGCCGGACAGTAAACCGGCCCTCAAATTCGTCCTCCCTTTCCAGCTGCATGAGTACCTGACGCCGGAACGAGAGTACGGTACGAAGGGTGCATCTCTTAAATTTGTGACTGATGGCAGTTACCTCCAACTTTGCTTGTCCCAAGCGGGCTAGTGCGGGAAGCAGGTCCTCGTTGAGAACGAAAGGTTTAACCGAGGACGATATGTTGCGTGGGAGCTACCACCAGCTCCATCTGTAAAAAGGTGTTTTCCACCTTGATCCCCCTACTGAGAGCCCGATGCATCATTCCTCAGATAAAACTCTGCCTTCCCGAACTCTGTCCCGGTGGCCAAATACCATCCTTCCCCACCAAGCCCTCCATGGCCTCCGCACATTTTTCCAGGGTAGTTCCAGGGCGCAAAATATATTACACCCCGCGTTTTACATTCACCGACTGAAACAGGGCGCTGTCCGGGCTGGAGAGGCAACCGCCTTTGCATAACTCCCTGAAGGCCTGCGACGTCCTGGAGACCGGTCCGGCATGTTGGCACTATGTCCAAATTAAGAAATATACGGCAGTGCCGGTTAAAAAGTCCTGCAGCGAGTCAAGTAACTGGCCGAAAAAGTTTGTCCTTGACAGTACCTTGCTGGCTCAGCACCAGGAAAGGCTCCATCGGTCCTGCAGAATTCCCAGGCCATGAGAGGTTGACAGGTCGAGAAGTCTCAACAGATGCTTCAGCTCCTGCACCGAACGAGAATCAGGAAGGTAAAGGAGGAGGGACGTTGTCCCGATGTCAGTGGGGGAACAACGGCGTTTGTCTCCAGTTTTTGGAGTGAACCGGCTTCCTGGCGAGTTGCCAGCGGCCGCAGCTGAGAACTACGCAGTTAGCAGCCGCCAACGAACCAGTCCAAACTGGCAGAAAAACTCCAAACGAAGCTTCCACACTAACCCAGCCACTCACTCAGATGTCCAAGAGACATTTCAAACCACCTCCAATGTATCTCACGACCTTAATACAGCAGTTTTTCCTCGATTTCTCCCAGCTGAAACAGAACAGCTCGTCACTGTGTCTGACCCCGGGAGTGTGTGATGCGACTGTGTGGGGAGGGAGCTTCACTTTGTGTCTGACCCCAGGGGTATGTGATGGGATGCTGTAGAGGGAGCTTCACTCTGTGTCTGACCCTGGGAGTGTGTGATAGGACAGTGTTGAGGGAGATTCAAACTGTGTCTGACCCTGGGGGTGTGTGAGGGGACAGTGTTGAGGGAGATTCACTCTGTGTCTGACCCCGGGGGTGTGTGATGGGACGGCGTAGAGGGAGATTCACTCTGTGTTTGACCCTCGGGGTGTGCGATAGGACAGTGTTGAGGGAGACTCACTCTGTGTCTGACCCCGGGAGTGCGTGATGGGATGGTATGGAGGGAGCTTCACTCAGTGTCTGACCCTGGGGGTGTGTGATAGGACAGTGTTGAGGGAGATTCACTCTGTATCTGACCCCGGGAGTGTGTGATGGGATGGTGTGGAGGGAGCTTCACTCTGTGTCTGACCCTGGGGGTGTGTAATAGGACAACGTAGAGGGAGATTCACTCTGTGTCTGACCCCGGGAGTGTGTGATGGGACGGGGTAGAGGGAGATTCACTCTGTGTCTGACCCCGGGAGTGTGTGATGGGATGGTGTGGAGGGAGCTTCACTCTGTGTCTGACCCTGGGGGTGTGTGAGGGAGTGGTACGGAGGTGAAGGTGGGGAAGTGATGTCACCCTCCCCTACCCCAGTGACCAGGGACACTCTTCTCTCAACAGATCAGCGTGGCACCTGCCATTTCACTCGGGGTACCAGCTATCTCAGCTGCCCCCGCCTCCCGAATGCTGGGCAAAGCCTGCACCTTCACAGCTTCCGAGAACCTTTCCGGGACACCTACATCAAGGACAAGGGAGACAGACTGTGCTGTCGGAACAGCTGCCAGGCCAGGGTAGATGCCGGCCATGTTAGACTGATTACAGCTGGATTTTCTGCCACACTGTCTACTGTGAGATCGGCTTCGGCTTGTCAGGTAAGTGGCAGGGAGAGGTGAGGTGTGTACAGTGAGAACCCAATACTCTAGGATCCCACTATTCTGATGATTTCTCATCTGAAAATGTTTCTTTTGCCTCCCACCACATCCTGAGAGCCTGCAGTTTCCCGTGCTGTCCTCTAACTTAGAACTGTTTGCTTTAGATTAGAATAAAATATACCTTTTCAATATTATGGTTAATTTACTATACCTAGTTATGAGGAAATTCAATCTTGTTTCTTGTTGAGGACATGACTTTATTTGGTGGGGGAAGAGTGTAACTGGGTCTTGGTTACACTGGCTGCTGAGGTGTTGAAAATGGCTTCTTTGTATGTTATATAAAATGGCTTTTCTGTAATAATAACTGTGATGTAAGGAGTTCTCTCTCTCCCTACTTGTTTGGGTTATTATTGATAAGAGAGGGAACGAACCAATGAGTGTCCATGTTAAACTGATTCCTAAACTCCGGAACCTGGGCCTTAGCACTCAGATCTGCAGCTGGATCTTCATCTTCCTCACAGACAGGACCCAGGCTGTAAAAATAGGGGACAAGCTCTCCTCTACAATCACTCTGAGTACCGGTGCCCCACAAGGCTGTGTACTCAGCCCCCTGCTGTACTCACTGTACACCCATGATTGTGTAGCCAAGTTTCCATCGAACTCAAGATATAAGTTTGCTGATGACACCACAATTGTAGGCCATATCTCGGATAATGATGAGTTTGAGTTGTCACATGCTCAAGGAGATCTGTTTTTTTTGTGAGAATGATGTAATGGTCTTTTGGAGGTCACCTGATGTGATTTTCCTGCCGATGTGAGGTCATGTGATGACATGTGCCCGGTAACTATATAAGGGTTGACCCAGGTGACGCAGTTAGTCTTTGAGTTTGTAGATTTCCAGGTAGAACGTGCTGTATCTCCATTTCTGTTGTGTGTTTGTTTTTGTGACGCAGTTTCTTTTTTTAAAACGGTTGTACGTTCTGTTGAAAGACTCCATATTACTTGGACTGGAAATTTGTGGCTGGAAGTGCCAATTTACTCAATTCGGACAGTTTTTGAAGGTAGAGTGAAGAATTCATCGAAGTGAAGGATCGAGAGAAGTCGGCATCGTTTGGCAGTTTAATAAAGAATCGACGTTATTGAGTCTTCGTTGGAGAGAACCTGCATTGAGATAACTCTTGCAATAGGGCAATGAGTTCATGCACAAAGGCTGTCTCTCTCTAAAAGGAATTTAAGGTCAGTCAATTTAAACTGTTTATTTTCGACATCGGAAATCCTGTGGACAGAACTGGCAGTAAAAATGCATCGGTGAAGAAATCCTTCTCCAGAAAAGTCTTTCCCAATTGAATGTGTAAAACTGTTGGACTTTCGAAGTTATCGCTTTAAGAACTATATCTGACTGTATCGCTTTAAGAACTGTTTTCGCATTTAACGCTTTAAGAACCAGAGCCGAGTGGAGTTGGTGAACGGCTGCGTACCTGTTAACCTCCGGTTAAAGTTTTCCTTTGTTTCTTTTTTCCTTATCATTTATACGTGTTTAATAAATGTTTGGTTGTTTTTTATAAAACCTGTCTCGATTAATATTCATTGCTGCCGGTTACGTAACAGAGTACAGAGAGGAAATTAAGAACCTGGTGGCATGGTGCGAAGACAAGAACCTATCCCTCAACGTCCGCAAGGCAAAGGAATTGGTTGTTGACTTCAGAAGGAGTAGCAAACCGCACGACCCCGTTTACATCGGTGGTGTGCAAGTTGGACAGGTCAAAAGCTTTAAGTTCCTCGGGGTCAAAATCACAAATGACCTGACTTGGTCCAACCAAGCAGAGTCAACTGCCAAGAAGGCCCACCAGCGCCTTTACTTCCTGAGAAAACTAAAGAAATTTGGCCTGTCCCCTAAAACCCTCACTAATTTTTATAGATGCACCGTAGAAAGCATTCTTCTAGGGTGCATCACAACCTGGTATGGAAGTTGTCCTATCCAAGACCGAAAGAAGCTACAGAAGATCGTGAACACAGCCCAGCACATCACACAAACCAATCTTCCATCCTTGGACTCACTTTACACCGCATGCTGTCGGAGCAGTGCTGCCAGGATAATCAAGGACACGACCCACCCAGCCAACAGACTTTTCGTCCCTCTTCCATCCGGGAGAAGGCTCAGGAGCTTGAAGACTCATATGGCCAGATTTGGGAACAGCTTCTTTCCAACTGTGATAAGACTGCTGAACGGATCCCGACCTGGATCTGGGCCGTACCCTCCAAATATCTGGAACTGCCTCTCAGTTTCTTTGCACTACCTTACTTTCCATTTTTCTATTTTCTATTTATGATTTATAATTTAAATTCTTAATACTTACTATCGATTTGTAATCCAGGGAGCGGGAAGCGCAGAATCAAATAACGCTGTGATGATTGTACATTGTAGTATCAATTGTTTGGCGACAATGAAGTATAAAGTATGTCGGTATGTGTGGGAACCTGAGTGAGTTTTTCGGGAGGAGAACCGAAGAGGAAGGACGTGCTGGACGCGCCCTGGTCGACCACCATGTTTGGTCCCAGGCAGCGGGTGGAGGAGGTCGGAGGGGATCGAATGGTGGAAAGAAGACCCTGTTAATTGAGCTCCAATGGTTGTGCACGAAGTTGTTGAACTCTGATAAGTTTGGCGACTTTTACTTTCCTTTTATATTGTATCTCTATTAATTACATAGTTCCAGTAAGATCTATAAAGTGTAATCTGTAAATCGTACATTGTGTGCTGTCTGATATTTGATGTGTGAGTTTGAACCAGGGCGCATTACACAGCAACTACGCAAACGTGAGACACGGTTTGGCGGGCGGATGGGTTTTCCCTAGATAAGCATGAGCCGATAGCCCTGAGCGTTACATTTGTGGGGGCCATCGTCCGGGGTTGGATTCTGTGGAAGCTGTGTAAATTGCAACGTTAAGTTAGTGCGGAGATGGACCTGGATAAGATTGCAAGCTGGTGTGAGTCCGAGGAAGTACCGGTTAATCATGTGTGTGTGTTAAATGGGGTGGATCTTCACACTTAGGAAGAAGTGCTAGTGCGAGGGTTGAGTCTGATTAAAGCTATTGGTAAGGTAGAACTCGTAGCTAGAAGGTGTGGTAAAGTAGTGGAATCCAGCTGGGTGTTGGTTCGTACGAGTGCTGACATCATGATGTTGGAACTGCCAGCGATGGTCAGCGTCCTGGTGGAGGCGGTGCTGTGGGGCCCCCACACCCTCCTGGAGGACAAATGTGAGGGGACACTGGAAGAAGAGTTTGATGAGGCACCAGGGGAGGTGCCAGTAGCCAGTGGTTGAGGGTTGAAGGAATTTGCGAGGGAACAAGTTCTCAGGGTAATGAGGGAAGAGGGGCAAGAGGGGTCAGAGTGGGAAGGATTGGTCAGGCCCCGTCCCCCAGCTGGAGGTGAGACCTCCAAGTTGGCAGCTGCCATTACCTCCCTGGTGAGAAGGGCCGAGTGGCCCCGCCTGAAGCTGAGAATTTTCCCAGGAGCCACACCCACCCCAGAAGGGGAGGACGATTATGAGACATGAATCGAAAACATGTCCCAGTTGTTAGGGGGGTGGCCAGGCTCGGATGAGGAAAAGAGACTGTGATTGGTGGAAAGTTTGCAGGCAGTGGTGGCTGGTGTCGTCTGGGGGCTGAAAGCTGAACAGCTCTTGACTTCCCTCGCGGAGTATCTGGAAGCTTTGGAGGGTGCGTTTCGATTGACGGGAGGTTCCTGGGAGCTCTTAGTGGAGTCTCAAAACATGCAGCAGGGACGAGGGGACAAGCTCTCAGAATACATGCTTCAGCTGGAGGTAATGCGTAATGGGTTGCTGTGCCGAGGGGTAGTGAAGGCAGACGAGGTGGCGAAGTTGAGGATGAATCAGATATCTAGGGGTTCCCTGGGGGAGGGCAAGGTGGCTTGGAGTCTCTGGCAGTCCTATAAAAGGAGCCCCCCTCCATCATTCGATCAGCTGATTAGAGAGGTGCGGGAGGATGAGAGCGTGTTGGGCCGGAAAGAGGACTCTGGCCACCGGGGACGATCCTCAGCAGTACGGAAGGTGGTGGCCGGGTTGAGAACCGAGCAACCCAAAGGGGTCCCAGGTGGGTAGGGACCCCTCCCATGAGTGGATTGACAGGGAGAGCACCCCCTTCAGGGGGCGGGCCACGCAGAGAGCTGGGAGTGGCGGGCGTCCCGGGAGGAGAGGGGCGGCAGGTAGCGGGTGCTATAACTGTGGGAAAGGGGGGCATTTCCAGTGGGAATGTGAGTGGCAGGAGGTGTGCTACAGCTGTGGGGAAGAGGGACACTTCCGGAGGGATTGTGAGAGACAAGACGCCCCATGGAGTGCAAACCTCCGGGCAACTAAGAAGGGAGGGGTGTCAGGAAACTTAGGAGAGATCAGTGTGGGAACGGACTGGAGTCTCTGGAGGAACACGTTCTCTGAAATCTACCGTGGGACCCCCGCAAGCCCAAGCCCTTATTCCGGAAGGATTAGTGGGAACCCGCTCCAGCGTGTCCCTCCAGATAGAGGGAATCTTTGCAAGGGCCATCCTTGACACCGGATCGCAGGTTACCTTATTGTACCGGTCGTTCTACAACAAATATCTAAAGCATTTGTCCGTAACCCCGTTTAATGCCCTAGAGATTTGAGATATAAGTGACGGTGATTACCCGTACGATGGGTACCTGTCAGTGAGATTGGAATTCTTGGAGGTGATGTGGGAGTGTCGGAAGCCCTTGAGACGTTGGTGTTGGTTTGTCCGGACCCGGTGGAAACAGGTGGCACTGCCCTTCTGGTGGGGACTAACTCCCCTCTGGTGCGACGGCTCCTGGGAGCCTGTAAGGAGAAGGCGGGGGAGAACTTTCTGGAGACCCTCTCGGTACACTCAGAGTTTCGAGTGGCGGTTGAAGAAGTGGGTGACCACAGGGGGCTGGATCCTGAGTTCAAACGAGGCATGGTGTGGTGCACTCAGGTGAGGCCTAAAGTGATACGGCCAGGGGAGGTGGCACTAGTGATGGGGACCCCCAGATTCCCCGGAGTACCGGCGGGCGAGGCCCTGCTAGTAGATGCCCCAGACGACCTGGAAGGGGAGTTCCGGTTCCCGGCTGGGGCGCTGGTGAGACCTGAATTTCAGAGGCTCTCGGTTGTACAGGCACGGTGGATGGGGGTGATTGTAAGGAACACAACAGAGAGGAAGATCACCTTTAAGCGGGGGATGCCCCTCACGCACTTGTTCCCGGTGACGGTGATGTCTAGCGCCCCCGTGAGACCCACTGGAGGAAAACTATTGGAGAACAGGGGGCTGACCGAGGAGGCCTTTAATTTTAAAGACTCCCCTGTACCGCCGGAGTATAACAGCAGGCTGGTGGAGAAGATGTTGAAGCTAGAGGATGTCTTTTCTCAGGGCGAGTTTGATGTGGGCCATTCCAAGAGCACTTGTCACACTCTCCGGGTGACAAATGACACCCCGTTTAGAGAAAGGTCGCAGCGGCTGGCCCCGGCTGACGTGGGAGATGCGCGGCAGCACTTGCGCCAGTTAAAGGATGCGGGGATTATCGCGGAGTCCCAGAGCCCCTATGCGTCTCCCCATGGTAGTGGCTAGGAAGAAAAATAGGAAGGTATGCATGTGCGTGGACTATAGGACCCTGAACCGGCGCACGGTTCCCGACCAGTATACGGTCCCGAGGGTTGAAAACGCATTGGCCTGATTGAGTGGGGCGCAGTGGTTTAGTGTATAGGATTTGCGGAGTGGGTATTACCAGATTCCGATGAGTGGGGCTGATAAAGAGAAGACGGCCTTCATCTGTCCCCTGGGATTCTTTCAGTTCGAACGAATGCCCCAAGGCATATCGGGGGCCCCAGCCACCTTCCAGCGGCTCATGGAGAGGACAGTGGGGGATATGAACTTGCTCGAGTTGTTGGTGTATCTGGATGAGTTGATAGTGTTTGGATCTACGTTGGAGGAACATGAGGAGCGGCTGCTGAAGGTGCTGAGTCGGCTGAAGGAGGAAGGGTTAAAGCTTTCCCTGGATAAATGTCAGTTCTGCAAGACGTCTGTCGGTTATGTCGGACACATAATCTCGCGAGATGGAGTGGCTACTGACCTGGCTAAGATAGATGCAGTGACTACATGGCCGAGACCCCAGACTGTGAGTGCCCTGTACTCGTTTTTGGGGTTCTGTGGGTACTATCGGCGAATTGTGAAAGGAAATAAGTCACACATTGAATCAGCTTTTGTGTGGCTATCTCCCCATGGGGAAGAAAAGGAAGGGAGACCGAGGGCAGGAGGGTATCTGAACCCACTGGAGCCCTTTGGATCAAGGTGGGATACCCAATGCAAGGAGGCGGTCCAATCGCTGAAAAGGGTGCTGACACAGGCCCCGGTGTTGGCTTTTGCCGACCCCCGGAAGCCGTACACACTGATGCCAGCCGAGAGGGGCTGGGGGCTGTCCTGAACCAGGAGCAGGGCAATGGATTGAGGCCAGTGGCGTTTGTCAGCCGAAGTTTGTCGCCTTCTGAGAGAAACTATCCCACTCACAAGCTGGAGTTTCTGGTGCTGAAATGGGCGGCGGTGGACAAGTTGAGTGACTATCTATACGGGGTCAAATTTGTGATAAGGACGGACAACAATCCTCTCTATTATATTCTGACCTTGGCAAAACTGGACGCTACTGGGCATCGGTGGTTGGCGGCCTTGTCTGCCTATGAGTTCAACCTGAAGTACCGGCCGGGGAGACAGAATGTCGATGCAGATGCTTTATCTCGTCGGGCGCATGAGGGGTCGGGCACGGACGAGCGGGAGAGTGTCCCTGCCCCGGAAGTGAAGGCCATGTGTCAATTTGTGAGCGACACTGACGCAGGAGACCTGATGGGGCCGGATTGGGCAGTGGATTAATTGGGGGCTGATGATGACGTGCTACCCACTGTGTACTGTAATTTGGCTGCTCTGAAGAACAGGCAGTTGCTGGAGTTGAGCCCCGAGGAAGTGGGGGCAGCCGAGTGAGATGACCCGGGCGTTGGCACTATCTGGTACGCAGTTAAAAAGGAGGTCACGGCTCAGGCGGAGAAGACGAAACATGCCTGAGTGCCCTGACTACTGAAGGAGTGGCCTCAGTTGAAGCTGAAGAACCAAATCTTATACCGGGTCATGTCACTCCCGGACCGCCCCCGGCGTTGCCAGCTGGTCATGCCCGAGAAGTATCGGAAGACTGCTCAAGTCGTTACATGATGATTCCAGGCATTTGGGGATGGAAAAGACCTATGGATTAGTCAAGGACCGGTTTTACTGGCCCCGGATGAGGGGGGAGGTGGAAGAATACTGTAAGACCTGTAGCCGTTGCGACAGGAGGAAGACCTTGCCTGCGCAGGCGGCTCCGTTATCCCACTTGCAGAGTGCGGGACCCATGGACCTGGTGTGTATGGATTTCCTGTCTATTGAGCCAGACACCAGCAACACCGCCAATGTCTTGGTCCTCACGGATCACTGCACTATGTATGCACAGGCGTTTCCCACTAAGGACCAGAAAGTGACTACAGTGGTGAAGGTGTTATGGGAGAAGTACTTTGTTCATTATGGCCTTCCTCGGCGGATCCACAGTGATCAGGGATGGGACTTTGAGAGCAGGCTTATACATGAATTACTGGGTATGCTTGGGGTTGAAAAGTCCAGAACCACCCCTATCACCCACAGGGTGATCCTCAGCCCGAGAGGTTTAACCGGACCCTGCTGGACATGCTCGGCACTTTGGAGATCGGACAGAAGAGTAAGTGGAGTCAGCACATCGCCCATTTGGTTCACTGTTACAATTGTACTCGCAGTGACACTACTGGCTACTCGCCCTATTACCTGATGTTCAGACGGGAAGCGAGGTTGCCCATTGATCTGTGTTTTGGGACTGAAGCAGGTGAATTACGTTCGAAGCCACGTCTGAAGTATGTGTCCGATATGAAGAGAGAGTTGAAAAGGGCGGACGAGTTGGCTGAGGCACCAAGCAGAATCAAGGGAACAAGAGGAGGTATGATCAGAAAGTGAAGTTTGCCCAACTTATGCTGGGAAACCGGGTCCTTATCCGGAATTTAGGACTACCAGGTAAGCACAAGTTGGCGGATGGCTGGGCGGCCTCTCTATGTGGTAGAGAGCCAGATGCCGAAGCTACCTGTTTACCCGGTGAGACCAGAGGATGGGAAGGGGCCTGTCAAGGTGCTCTATCGGAACCACCTACTGCCCCTGGGTCAAGAGGTGTGGGTAGACCAAGAGGCCAAATTGGAGTTTACGCCTACTACGAGTCTCTGTGGAGGCACGGGGCGAGGGAAGAGCCCGCCGTGAAAGAGACGGGGCCGGGCCCCACCCCGGAAAGAGATACTGCTTCGGAAGACGATGATTCAGATGTGTGGCACCTACTTCCGTTCGTTAATTCCCCGGTACCAGAAGGAGAGGCTCCTGACCCTTCCCCCACTGAGTTAGGTGAGAGGAGGGAGGGTTTTGCGGGGCAGCCTGGGATACAGCCGGCCTTGGCAGGAGAGAGGGTGGAACCAGAACCCGAGACAGTGGGCTCCAAGTTGCCGAGGGGTCCCAGTGAGGGAGCGGGCGAGGGTTCGACAGGTAGACCTGGGGTGTCTCCAGTGGTGTCTGAGCCAGAAGGGTTGCCAGAGGAAGCTCGGAGGTCTCAGAGAAGTAGGAACCGCCCCCAGAGAGGTTGACCTGTGTAGCACCGGGAGAACAGAGTGTGATCTCTACCGCCCTGGGAAGTTATGTCACTGTTTTATGCACCTGGGTTGGGTTTTGTGTTTTGCAAGGAGGATTGGTGAACTCCTTTAATGTCATGAGGACATGACCTTATTTGGTAGGGGGAGCGTGTAAGGGGTTTCTTCTTTTATGTTACTGCAAAGGCTAATAAAGTGGCTTCTTTGTTATAATAAAAATTGTTTTTCTGTAATAATAACTGCGATGTAAGGAGTTCTCTCTCTCTCCCTACTTGTTTGGGTTATATTATTGATAAGACAGAGAACAAACCAATGAGTGTCCATGTTATTCTTTTAGTGGGTGATATTCTGTCTCATATAGCTGGGAATCGTATAGCTGGTAATCTCTAAATCGTATATTGTGCGCTGTCTGATATTTGATGTGCGAGTTTGTACCAGGTGGCATTACACAGCAACGACACAACCGTGAGACACGGTTTGGCGGGCGGACGGGGATTCCCCCAGATAAACACGAGCCGATAGCCCTGAGCATTACACAACCAATATATAAAAGAAAAACTGCAAGTACGAAAGAAATGCAATGAGTAAATAATACTGAGCAACTCGTACAAAATGCCAAAGGAACTCAGCTGGCCAGGCAGTGTCTATGGATACGAAGGAACAGTGGACGTTTTGGCCAAGACCCTTCGTCAGGATTGGAAAGGAAGACGAGAAGTCAGAGTAAGTTGGGAGGGGGAGGAAGAAGTACAAGGTGGCAGGTGATAGGTGAAGCCGGGTGGTGGGGGGGGGATGGGTGAAGGAAAGAGCTGGGAAGTTGATGGGTGAAAGAGATAAAGGGCTGGAGAAGGAGGAATCTGATAGGAGAGGGTAAAAGACCGTGGAGGAAAGGGAAGGGGAGACGTACCAGAGGGAGGTGATGAGCAGGTAAGGTGAGAGAGGGGAATGGTGAAGGGAGGAGGGGGGTGCTGGAAGGCAATTGCCAGAAGTTCAAGAAATTGCTGTTCATGTTGGAGGCTACCCAGATAGAATATAAGGTGTTGCTGCTCCAACCTGAGTGTGGCCTGATTGTGACAATGGAGGAGGCCATGGACTGGAATGGGAAGTAGAATTGAAATGGATGGCCACCTGGAAATCCTGTTTTTAATGGCGGTCAGAGCAAAGGTGCTCAGTGAAGCAGACTCCCAACCTACGTCGGGTCTCACCAATTTACAGAAGGCCACACCGGGACCACTGGATACAGTGGATGAGCCTGAGAGACTCACAGGGAAGGTTGCCTGTAAGGTTTATGCATGTGTGGGTGCACACATTTATGCCACTAGCGCACAAAGGAATCTAAACTGCACACAAGAGATTGTCACCCTCAACTTCGTAGGCAAGTTAAGTATGTTTCACGGACCTACACAATTACGTTTCCTTTTCCGGTTTCTGATGCGGGTGGTGTTGATGACGTGGAGTTTACGATGATTTTTCTGCAGATTTTTAGAACTGGCTTATTTATACTGTTTTTATTGAAGAAATTATTCAGAAGACAAGTGGACAAGGGAGTCACATTTCACTGGAGGGAAAATGCGCTTGGTGGTGCTATCCTGTTGGAGATGTCGGAAATTGGAGTATTATGTGCTGGATACAGACCCTTGTGGGGTGGTTGGTGGGGACGAGAAGCCCTAACCCTGGTGCGGTGGTGGGAGGTCAGTTGTGTGCAATATAGAAGAGATTTTGGGGAGGGCAGTGTTGATGTCATGAATCGAAGACCCTTTCTTTAAAGGAGGAGGACATCTCACTTTTTTGGAATGAAAAAGCCTCATCCTGAGAGCAGATGCGGTGGAGTCAGAGGAACTGGGACAAGTGGACAGCATTTTTTTCAAGTGACAGATTGGGAAGAAGTATAGTTCTGGTAGCTGTGAGAGTTAGTGGGTTTATAAAGATAGCAGTTAAATACACTGTCTCCAGAGATCGGAAACAGGGAGGGAGGTGTCAGAAATGAACCAAGTAAAATTATGATTATGAGGACATTCAGTCTCCTTTTATTGTCATTTAGTAATGCATGCATTAAGAAATGTTAAAATGTTTTTCCAGAATGATATCACGAAAACACCTGACAAACCGACCTAAAAACTACATGATTGTAACATATAGTTACAACAGTGCAAAGCAATACCGTAATTTGGTAAGGACAGACCATGGCACAGTACAAGTCCCATCATCTCACACAGACGGTAAACCCCCAGCACCACCAACTTGCCAATACAGCATCCTGGAAGCATCCGACCACAGTCCGACTCTGAGTCCTCCCGAAAACTCCGAGCCTCCGACCACCTATTCAGCACCGAGCACCATCTCTGCTGAGCACTTCGACCCCGGCCCCGGCAGCAGGCGATAGGCAAAGCCAAGGATTTGGGGCCTTTGTCTCTGGAGGTTCTCGATCGCACAGTAGCAACGGCAGCGAAGCAGGCATTTCAGAAGTTACTCCAGATGTTCCCCTGCGCTTCTCACGGCTGTCTCCATCAAATCCAGATTGTGCACGGCACCCCTAGTTACACATATCGATATCATTCGGAATGTCCGTGCATGCTGCGTCACGCCACAATCTTCTCCTCCCTCTTCCCTAATTTGAGGGCAGGGCAGGGTGGAAGTTGGAGGCAAAGTTGGTGAAATTGATTAACTCAGCGTGGGTGCAGGAAGCAGCACCGATGCAGTTGTCAGTGTAGGATAAGAAGAGTTGGGGAACGATGTCTGTATAGGCTTGGAACATGAATTGTACCACATAGCCGACAAAAAGCCAGTTATAGCTGGGACCCGTGTGAGTATCCCGGCTACACTGTGGGTTTGAAGGAAGGAGTCGAAGGAGAGGTTGTTGAGGGTGAGGACCAGTTCTGCCTGATTGAGGAGTGTTGGTGGAGGGGATCTGCTTGTGTCTGGAGTTGGAGAGCTTTAAGGCCCTTCTGATGAGGAGGACAGAAGTGTATAGGGACCGGATATCCATAGTGGAAATGAGGCGATCAGGACTAGAGAACTTAAGTCATTGAAAAGATCGAGACCGTGTGAAGCGTTGCAGATGTCGGTAGGAAGAGACTGAACCAAGGGGGATAAAACAGAATCGAGGTATGCAGACATGAGTTCATTAGGGCAGAGGCAGGCAGAAACAAGAGTCTACCTGGACAGTCAAGTTTGTGGATCTTGGGTAGGAGGTAGAAATGAGAGTGCAGGGTAAGGCAGTGGTTGGGAGGTCCCCAGAATCGATGAGGTCAGTGATGGTATGGGAGACAATGGTCTGATGCTCCTTAGTGGGGTCTTGTTTAAGGAGTACTAGGAGGTGTCTGAGAGTTGCCACCTGGCCTCAGCAAGTAGAGGTCAGTATTACTGTAACTGATAATGAGAACAGGAGTTGTAAAGTCCTTGAGTTAGTCCATAAGTTGTGGAATCAGTTCAGCATAGAGGTGGGTGGAGTTATCCACATTGGTTCAGGAGGCTGATGGCTGAAAAGTAATAACGGTTCCTGAACCTGATGGTGTGGGGCCTAAGGCTCCTGTACCTCCTTCCCGATGGCAGCAGTGAGAAGAGAGCATGGCCAGGATACTGATGATGATGGATGGATACTGCTTTCTTTTGACATTACTCCTTGTCATGTATTCAATGGTGGGGAGGGCTTTTCCTGTGATGGACTGGACTACGCCTACCACTTTTTTTTTCAGGCTTTTCTGTTCTTGGGTATTGGTGTTTCCATACCAAGCTGTCATGCAACCAGTCAGGATACTCTCCACTGCAACTACAGAAGTTTGTCCAAGTTTTACATGACATGCCACATCTTTGAGAACTTCTAATAAAGTAGAGGTGCTGCTGTGCCTTTTACGAAATGGCACATGTGTGCTGATCCCAGGACAGATACTCTGACAGGTTATTGCCAAGGAATTTAAAGTTACTAACCTTCTCCACCATTGATCCCCTGATGAGTACTGGTTCATGAATACCTGGTTTCTTCCACCTATAGCCAATAATCAGTTCTTCAGTTTTGTTGACATTGAGTCAGTGACAACTGTGGCATATTCATTAAGATCCAAATATTGTCCAGTGCACCAGTTCAAAATATTCCTGTAGATGCTCCTTCGCCTCACTTGACCTTTGTGGTCCTTACAACTGGGTCTGTGATCCTCAGTCTCTTCCTGGAATAGAAATACAGCCAGGTGACGGATTTGCTGAAGTGTGGGATGTGACAGTAAGCATTCTTGTTGGTGGTGTAACAGTGGACAAGTGTGTTGGTGCCTCTGGTTCCACAGGTGATATCTTTGTGGTATCTGGTCAGACACTTCAAGTAGACCTGATTAAACTCCCCGGCACTGATCGAAGTTTACTCCGACTCTTCGTAACCTGGTAGACTCCTGCACACCAAGTCTTCTTGTTGGAAACTGCCTTTCTAACATCCTCCAAGGATACACGCATTGTCTGAATAATATTTTCTATCCATCGTAGCCTCTGTTGCCCTCTCCTTTTATCTTCTGTATTACCTAACATGAGAACCTTCTCCAAGAAATATTGTTGTCTCATGATGCGGCCAAACTATTTGGGCTTTTGTCTCATAATGAAGCCTCCTAGTGATCAGTCTGGCTGTATTTCTTCAAGTATCGACTTGTTGGATCTTCTTGCTGTCCAGCGACCTCTGAACACTTCCCTCCAACATCCAAGTTCAAAGGCGTTGATTCTTCTGTATTCAGTCTTACTGATTCTCCAGCTCTCACAGCCGTACATCTCAACTGGAACTGCCATCAACTTGACTATACAGATCTTCGTAGACAATGCTATGTCCCTCCTCTTCAGTATTTTATCTAAATTTCCCATTGCTCTTCTCCCCAGAAGCAAGGGCTGTTTAATTTCATGTCTGCAGTTACAATCTATAGAAATCTTCAAACCGAGGAAGACAAAATCCATCACTGCTTCCACTTCCTTTCCATTTATTAGCATGGAGTTAATAAGGCTGGCTGACGTGATCTCGGCTTTTTAAATATTGAGCAACAAGCCAGCTTTTGCACTTCCTTTTGCTTTGATGAGAAGCTTCCTCAGATCCTCCTCACTTTCCGCCATTACAGTAGTATCATCTGCATATCTGAGGTGGTTAAAGTTTCGTCCGGCAATTTTGATTGCAACATTTGAGTTCTCTGGACCAGCATTCCTCGTGATGCGTTCAGCATATGGATTAAATAAGTAGGGTGACAGTATGCAGCCTTGACGTACTCCTTTCCCTATCTTCAACCAGCCTGTTGTTCCACGTTCAGT
The DNA here is from genome assembly GCF_030028105.1 of Mobula birostris. Taxonomy (NCBI): domain Eukaryota; kingdom Metazoa; phylum Chordata; class Chondrichthyes; order Myliobatiformes; family Myliobatidae; genus Mobula; species Mobula birostris. The sequence goes on along the minus strand of NC_092377.1, from coordinate 127,000,332 downwards.
TCTAACTGTTGTGACCTTCGTACAAGTTTCTCATAAGGCAGATCAAGTAGATAACAAACTATGGCAAGAAGGCATTAGGGTCACTCTTTCGTGATTGCTGATCACAGTGCACGGTTTTTCCAATGCCTACCTGACAATGGCCAGCGGTGAAATGTTTGCCACCAGGATGATTGTGGAAAACCCCCTCGGCAGATGAAGTGGATGTCGCTTGACTGTTTGATGTTCCAGGTTGGGTGAGCAGGCCTGAGACAGAATTGCCATGTCTGTGCAGCACAATGAGTTAATCATGAAATAACACAATCTGACTCCTCTTCCTTTCAGAGACTACATTGTCCTGTCCTTGCAGTGGATGGTGAAATCCTCGGGAGTCGGCCTCGACTGAAATCACAGGGTCATCGGTGTTTTGGGAGTATGTGAAAGTGCCTCTGATGTTCCCTCTAAGGTGTGCGCGCGCACACATCTTTTGCTACTAGCACGCACAGGAATTTAAACTGCGCCCTCTACCACATTAGCGTGTTAAGTATGTTTCATCATCGTACACAATCTTATTTCCTTTTCTGGTTTCTGAAGTGGACAGTGTTGACAATGTGGAGTTTGAGATGACTGGTCTGCAGATTTTAAAACTGGCTTATTTTTTCTGCTTTTATTGAAGAAATAATTCAGTACACACAAATTTTTGTCACTGGGCAAAAAAAATTGCACAGCATAAGATATTTGTGCACACTGGTCTTTACAAATTAATGAGGACATTGGGAGCCTCCATGTTTTTTTCAGTCAAAGTGACCATAAGAGCCATTGATCTCATCTGTGAGTGAAACCATGTCACACATGTTGTTTGGTTTTATTTTCTAAGTGTTTCAGATCATGAGGGGCATAGGTAGACTAAATGTCCTCAGTCGTCCTCCCAGCATTAAGGAATAAACAGCTGGACAGCACAGGTTTAATGAAAGTGGAAAGATTTAATAGGAACCAAAAGGCCAACTTTTTCACCCAGAGTGTGTATCTTTAGGACGAGCTGCAAGAGGAAGTGGTTGAGGCGTGTACTTATAACAGATATTTGGACGGGTACATGGATAGGAAAGGTTTACAGGGATATGGGAGAAATGTAGACAATGGGAGCTTGGGCAGCAGAGACCAGTTGGGCCAAAGGATTTGTTTCTGCTCTGTGTGAGGGTCCTGGAGCTGACCGGATGTGTGGGGTGGGCTCACCTGCTCCCATTGGCCCAACCTCAGGAGAGCACAGAACTACAGAGAGCAGCTCAGCACTGGGACAGAAATCTGGAACCTGCTGAGAGCCAGGTCAGGTGTATTCATGTCTGGAGATCAAGAATGCTACTAGAAGTGCAGGTATCATCTCCGGAAAACCATCTCTTGGGTGAAATGGAGATTCCAGACAAGACTGGAATCAACGAGTGATGCTTATCAGCTGTGGCAGGATTTTAATACTGTACCCTCCTACAAAGTTAAATCTTGCAACATAAGGGGCAGCAGAGCTTTGCTTCCAGATGAGCTCGATGCCTTCATGCTCGCTTTCTCCACTATAGCAAGGAGGAACCATTGTGCTCCCCCACGTCTCCCAATGATCCTTTGGTCTCAGTATCTGAAGATGACGTGGGGGCTACCTTCAAGAGAGTGAATCCAAGAAAAGCATCCGATCCGGACTGAGTACCTGGTTGAGTACAGAATATTTATGCTGACCAGCTGTATTCTGGAGTATTCATGGATATCTTCAACCTCTTGCTCTGATAGTGTGTGGTACCCACCTGCTTCAAGCAGACTTCAGTCATACCAAGAAGTGCATGGTAACTGTCTGAATGGCTATCGCCCAATGGCACTTGCATCCACAGTGATGAAATGCTTTGAGAGGCTGGTGTCTTGTCTGAATGAAGTCCTGGATCCGCTCCAATTCACCTACCTAAGCAACAGGTCTACAGCAGGTGCTATCTCCTTGGCTCTTCACACAACCCTGGAACATCTGGACAGCAAAGGTGCATATATCAGGATGCCTGCTATCAATTACAGCTTGACATTTAACACCATCATCTCCTCAGAACTAATCAGTAAACCCCAAGACCAACCCCAATACCCACTTGTGCAATTGGATCCTGGGTTTTCTCACTCGTAGACTCCAGTCAGACCAGATTGGCAAAAACGTTTTCTCCATCAGCACAGGAGCATGGCAGGGATGTGTACGAAGGTCGCTGCTGTATTCGCTTTACTCCAGTGACTGTGTGGCTAAATACAGATCCAACGCCATATACAAGTTTGCTGATGACACCACCGTTGTGGGCTGTATCAAAGGGGGAGAAGAATCAATATACAGGAGGGAGATTGAAAACTTCGCTGAGTGGTGTAATAATAACAACCCCCCCACTCAATGTCAATTGTATAAACCAGAGGTCTATGAGCCAGTAATCATCGGAGGATCAGAGGTGGAGAGGGTCAGTAACTTTCAATTCCTGGGTGTTGCAAATTCAAGAGGACCTATCCTGGACCCATCATATAAATATTTATTGCAAAGAAATCACAACAGCACCTGTACGTCCTCGGGTCTGCAGAAGTTTGGCAAGTCATTGAAAACCTTGGCAAACCTCTATAGATGTGTGGTGGAAAGTGTGCTGACTGGCTGCATTATGGCCTGGAATGGGAACACCAATGTCGTTGGGTGGAAAATCCAACAAAAGTTGGTGGATTTAGCTCAGCACATCACAGGGAAAACACTCCCAGCCACTGAGCACATCTACATGAGAAGTTACCATAGAAAAGCAGCATCCATCATCAAAGATCCTCACTATCCAGGCCATGCTCTTTGCTCATTGCTGCCATCAGGTAGAAGATACAGGAGCCCCAGGACTTGCACCACCAGGTTCAGGAACAGTTACTACCCCCAACCATCAGGCTGTTGAACAAAAGAGGATAGTTACATTCATTTAAGGACTCTGTTTTATTGTAACTTCATGCTCATTATTTATCGCTATTTATCTATATCTGCATTTCCACAGTTTGTTTACAGCTGACAGTTTCTGATGTTTACAGTTACTGTTCTACAGATATGCTAAGTATGCCCGCTGAAAATGTATCTCAGGGGTGCAGGTGTAACGCCCTGGGAAAGGGTTCACTGCTAGTGTAATGGTTTCTCTGTAGCAGCAGTGTTTGGGTTATGACTAGAGATAATGGGGCTTTGGAATGTGCAGTGTCCAATGAGGGGAGTCTTTTTCCTCCTTGTGTGCCTGAGAGCTAGGTATTTGCAGGCTTTTGTTCGGCAGAAGATGGAGAGAGAAGATGCCAGAATGGAGAGGTCATAGACTGCAGGGCAGAGTGGACTTGGAATGGGGTTCGGAACCGATGACATCTGGGGGAAATTGATGGAGAAAGAACAGATGGGAAAATCATGTGCTCCACCATGCACTGTTTCATTAAAATGGGTCCTTTTCCTTTTTGTTTCCTTTACAAAACCCTATAGTCAAATTAAATTAAGTATTCTAAAGCTCAGTCGTTTCATTGCATATAGTGTACTGTTTGTTATTTCATGGTACTGATTTGTAACAGGGGAAAACATCACGCAGCATTCACACAAACCAGATTTCACTAGCTTGGCGGGGCAAGAGACCTTTGTTTTGGGACTGACAAGGACGATCTACCAATGAAGACTTATCTGAACTATGTGTCTGATATGAGAAGGGAGCTGATGTCGCGGCTGCCAAGCAGAATCAAAAAAAATAAGAGGAGGTATGATCAAAAGGCGAGGTTCTCCCAACTCATGCCAGGAGACCGAGTCCTTATAAAGAATTTGGAGCTACCTGGGAACCATAAATTGGCCAACTGCTGGGTGGCTACGCTCTATGTGGTGGAGAGTCAGATGCCAAACGTACCAGTTTTCTGGGTGAAACCAGAGGATGGGAATGGGCTTATCAAGATTCTTGATCGGAACCAGCTTCTGCCTCTAGGATGAGAGGTGCAGGTTGACTCAGAGCCCGACCTGGAGCCTACACCTAGTAAGAGGACTCTGAGACAATGCGGAACCACTACAGGACCAGCAGTAGGAGAGATTAGTCCAGCCCCCTCTCCTGAGTGGGATACTCATTCAGAGGATGAGGATATGGGGGTGTGGTATATGCTGCCTTTTGCTAACTCCCCACTGATTGAGGAAGAGACTCCCAACTTTTCTCATGCTAAGCCAGGTGGAATTGGGGGTCTATCTGTGGACAGCCTGGGACACTGCAAGGGATGAAGCGGCTCAGCCAAGGGACAGAGAGATCTGAGTTGCAGGTGGGCACGAGTGATAGACTGGGGAAAGCCTTGCCAGGTGGACCAGAAGTATCCCCGGTAATGTCAGAACATGAAATCATAGATGAGGGGAACTGAGTTCTCCGAATTAGGAGACCGCCAGATAAGGTGGCCTATGTACCACCGGGGAAACAGAGTGTGGCCTCAGCTGCTGTGGGGAGCTATGTCACTGCCTTTTACACCTGGGTTGATCTTTGTGCTTTGCAGGAAGGGTTGGCAAATTATCTGAAAGTCACGAGGGCATGACTAAATTTAGTGGGGGGGGGGGGCGTGTCTAACACCCTAGGAAAGGTTTCACTGCTAGTGCAGTGGTTTCTCTGTAGCAGCAATGTTTGGGTTCTGACTAGAGATAACGGAGGCTTTGGAATGTGCGGTGTCCAATGAGGGGAGTGTTTTTCTTTTTTGTGTGCCCGAGAGCAAAGTATTCACAGGCTTTTGTTCGGGAGAAGATGCCAGGATGGAGAGGTCGTAGACTGCAGGACTGAGTAGATGTGGAATAGGGTCGGAAGTTGATGATTCCGGGGGAAATCGATGGAGAATGGATGGGAAAACCATGAGCTCCAACGTGCACATTAGACTGTTTCATTAAAATGGGCCCTTTTACTTTTTGTTGTCTTTACTAACTCTAAAGTCAAATTCAGAATTATAAAGCTCTAATTGCATATGGTGGTACTACTTGTTATTTCGTGGTCCTGATTTGTAACAGGGGAAAACATCATGCAGCATCCACACAAATGAGATTTCACAAGCTTGGCCGGCCGGAGAGTGTGTTCCCCTGGACTGACGCCGCCTGCCGAACCTGAGGGTTACACTTGTATGTTCTCTGATAATAAATTTACTTTGAACTTTGTTTTACAGATGTGGAGTGTCCTGAACAGGGGACCATGGTAGACCAGGTGTCTAACTTGCCACTGATGAATTCTTGGAAGGCAGTATCCACCAGGATGGAGGGATGGGGTAGAAGAAAGATGCTGAACTCCACGAGTGTGGCTGGGCAGACAGTAACTCAAGGTGAGGCTTCACTTTCTGTGCATGGGGACTGAAGTTGAGTTGCTGGAGTCCATTCAGAGTTGAAGGGGGAGGGGTTAAATGGCCCTCAGCAGTCTCCCAACCTCCTTCCCTGGATCCCAGCCCTTCTCCCGCTCCATTCTCCTACAGCTGTGCTGTGGGGGGCAGTTTTAGACCAGAAGGTGTTGGAGCACAAAGAGGCCATTTGGCCCATCAGATCTGCTGTTCTATTCGGTAATGGCTGCTTTTTTCTCAACTCCATTCTCTCGCCTTCCTCTGGTAATCCTTAACATCCTCACAAACCCCTATCCGTCTCTGCTTTAAACATTTAAATGTCTTGGCCTCCTCAGCCAATAAATTCTGCCTCGCCACACCCTGGCTGAAGAAGTTCCTACTTGTCTCAGTTCCAAAGTGACTTCCCTTTATCCTGAGGGTGTGCTGTCAGCTCCTGGACTCCTGCAGGAGAGGATGGGAAACCCTCTCCATTTCCACTCTAACCAGGCACTATCCAGGAGGTTTCAAAGAGATCCAACCGCTTTCCACCATCCTCCTGAGCTCCATCCTCCCTAATGGTACTCTTCCTTACAAAGGAACTAGAAACACACTGACCAGAACTCACACAATATTGCAAGCACACGCAGAATACTGGAGGAACTTGGCAAGTCACGCACTGCCATACTCCAAATGCAGCCTCACCAATACCTTTTTACAAAAACAGTGCAACAGCCCAGTTTCTAAACTCAGTGACCCAGTCGATAAAGGCCAGAGCCAACCACCTTCACCATCCTGTCCACCTGTGGATGCTGGGTCAGGCAGCAGAGGAAGGGATGATTGACACACTGTTCTACAGTCTATATTGTACTGAATATTTCTAATTATAACATTTCCATTTTCCAGTGACGGTGGGAGTTGTTGTGCCTATCATTCTAGTTCTTGTTCTGTGGTAAGTGACCTCGTCCCTTCCTGGGGATGCCTAGTGTCTGCTCTCCCAACATCTCAACAGTGGCTTCCCCACACCCCTCCCCATCTTCGTGACATTCTCCATCTCTGTAAACTTGTATGGCCTCTGCACCACTTCCCATTTATGTGACCCTATACGTCTTCCCCCTCTCCGTGACCCCTTCCAGCCCATACACCCCTCCCTGTCTCCCCACAGTGATCAGACTGTGAGCGACCTTCCCTTCCATTCTTCCCCAGGTGCTTGTGGGATGGATGTTAGAAAACACAAATATTAGCCTGGATGGAGATGCACAGTCCGATCCCACTATCAGCCATGTTACTGCCTATTCTGGTGGCACCCCCAAGACTGTAGAGGAATCCACCCCAGTCTCTCTCCGGGACTAAAACCCCATCCTGACAACGTCCTGGTGAATCTCCCCTTACAGGGCTTCCCCGCCTTGTGTCCACGGACCCCTTGGTGAATGGTACTGGTCCACGGCATATAATAAAGTTGAGAACCCCTGCCTTAAGACAAGTTGGAAAACACCTACTTGGGTTAGTCACAATCATTCCTCCCACATTCACATCACACCTCACATCAGTTGGTCGAACATGACATGTGCTGAACCTCACATAAGTCACACCAATCAGAAAAGCATCCTCCTAGCACAACCCTCTTTGTCTGCAATCATCAGCCAATTAGATCCAATTATCCAATTCAACTTGGACACCGAGTGCCTTCTGGACCTGCTCTCCACCCCCCACCCCCCCACCGCAACCCAGTCAAAGACCTTGCCAAAGTGTATCTGAATAAATTCTGCCTCATTGTCCTGGTCAATTTATCTTAGTTACCACTTCATTAAAAACTCAGGCAAATTAGGGGAGGGGGTGATAGGAAATACTCTGTTACCAGCTCTATTACAAGAATTAACCCTCAGTAATAATAATGACTAATTGGGTACAGAGAACCATGTATTTCCTCACAATTAACTTTATTGTCTCGACTAACAAGTACATGGGTTGCTAGTCCCATATCCAACCCTCCTCCTTCCATCGCTGGGTTAGGGATCGTCCATGGTGGAGTTACATTCATCTGTTCTATATTTCTATTCCTGGCCTGGCGTGCAGTAATCCAGAGATGACTACCTTCAAGGTCCTGGTTCTCAGCCTCTTTCCAAACTCCCTAAGCTCACCGTGCACAGCCCCTTTCCCCCTTTCAGCTGAGGTCATTGTGCAGTTCCCCCTGCTCCTTGAGAATATTCTGCAGCTGCTCTGGGACGTCCTCGACCCCGGCACCTGGGCGGCAGCACCATCCCATTGTCCCTTTCTCGGCCTCAGAATATCCTGTCCGTCCCCATTAACTATTGGGTCTCCCAGCTCTGTCTGACTTTGCCCTTCAGATTTACAATGGTTAAAGATTAACTTTATTTCTCATTGGTACATCGGAACACCAAACCTGCAGTGAAATGCTTTGTTTGCATAAAACGACCAAGGATGTGCTGAGGACAGCCCACAAGTGTCGCCATGCTTCTGCACCAACACAGTCTGCTGACTCCTCACTGACACTCGCTCATCGGTCTCTAGAACGTGGGAGGAAACTGGTCCCTTGTCCCGACCCATCAGGAGCTGCACCTGGCCCTGAGGTTCCCTTACCTTCCACATCTCGCAGCAGGATCTGCATTATAGTTGGATCTAGTGATATTGAGACCCAGAGGTTCTTCAAAAGTCAAGAATGAGGCCATAAGGCCAGTGTAGGTAAGAGCAGAATTGGACCACACAGCCCATCGAGTCTTCTCTACCGTTCCATCATGGCTGATTTATTATCCCTCTCAACTCCGCTTTCCTGCCTTATCCCCATAACCATTGACTAATCAAAATCCTATCAACCTCTGCTTTTAAACATAACTAGTTACTGTCCCACTGCTGGAAACATCCTCTCCACATCCACTCTATGCAGCCCTTTCAATATTCAATAGTTTTCAATAAGATTCCCCCTTCATTTTAGACTCCAGTGAGCACAGATGCAGAGCCATCAAACGCTCCTCATGCATTAACTTTTATTCCCAGGGTCATTTTCGTGAACCTCTGGACCTTCTCGGGACTATAGCAGTTGATTAGATGTCCATAACAAACATTCTAGCTAAGTATACAAACAGCTGTACTACAGTTGCTGAAAGTTCAATGAACAGTTACTCAGACAGGTAACTATACACTGCAAATGATATAAGCAAGTGCAGGAAAGTCAAACTACAGGAAAAAGAACAATGTTTCACTCCAACCTGGCTCTACCCTGTGCCTGTACTGAAATATTGTGTAAGGCTCATCAATAAAATAAAACATTTTCAAACTGTTCTTACCTGCACCTTCTCACTGCTCTCACTCCACACAGCTGGGCCACTTACTCAGCTTCTTCACGCCAAAGCCTCCAGACCCGAAACCTCAGCTCCCCACTCCTACAATGGCCACTTCAGAATAGCCGGTCTACTCGACCCCAACTTGTTCTATTAGCTGCTGTTTCATTACCTTATAACGCAATCACTATTAACTACCAGTTTGCAAATGTGTCTCCTTTAGGGTCACCTGAGGTAAAACCCGCCAGCAAGTGCTCTTGCTCATCGCACCCTCTTCTCATTCCTGCCAGCAGGGAGGAGGTACAGGAGTCTGAGGATGCACATTCAACATTGTCTGATTGGCTGCTTCCATTCCACCATCAGATTTCTCAATTGTCCAAATCTGATATATTTTGCTCAATACATTTATTTTTATATATTCCTTATTATAATGTTTTTATTCCATTCAAAATGATGATTTTCATTATATATATATTTATATTATCATTGATAATAAACAGTTTTGGCATGTGTCCAAGTGGCTAAGGCATTGGTCTAGTGATGTGAAGGTCGCTAGTTCGAGCCTTCACTGAGGCAGCGTGTTGTGTGTTGTGTCCTTGATCAAGGCACTTAATCACACATTGCTCTGCGACGACATTGGTGCCAAGCTGTATCGGCCTAGGCCCTTCCCTTGGACAACATCGGTGGTGTGGAGAGGGAAGACTTGCAGCATGGGCAACTGCTGGTCTTCCATACAACCTTGCCCAGGCCTCAGTCAACACCGAAATCCATGGACAGCTGAAGAAGAAGAACATAATAAACCTGATCTGATTCTGAGCTTGCAAAAATGTCATGATACAACACACATAAAAGTTGCTGGTGAACACAGCAGGCCAGCAGCAGCTGTAGGAAGAGGTGCAGTCGACGTTTCAGGCCGAGACCCTTCGTCAGGACTAACTGAAGGAAGAGCTAGTAAGGGATTTGAAAGTTGGAGGGGGAGGGGGAGATCCAAAATGATAGGAGAAGACAGGAGGGGGAGGGATGGAGCCAAGAGCTGGACAGGTGATAGGCAAAAGGGATACGAGAGGATCATGGGACAGGAGGTCCGGGAAGAAAGATGGGGGGGGGGACCCAGAGGATGGGCAAGGGGTATATTCAGAGGGACAGAGGGAGAAAAAGGAGAGTGAGAGAAAGAATATGTGTATAAAAATAAGTAACAGATGGGGTACGAGGGGGAGGTGGGGCATTAGCGGAAGTTAGAGAAGTCGATGTTCATTCCATCAGGTTGGAGGCTACCCAGACGGAATATAAGGTGTTGTTCCTTCAACCTGAGTGTGGCTTCATCTTTACAGTAGAGGAGACCATGGATAGACATGTCAGAATGGGAATGGGATGTGGAATTAAAATGTGTGGCCACTGGGAGATCCTGCTTTCTCTGGCGGACAGAGCGTAGGTGTTCAGCAAAGCGGTCTCCCAGTCTGCGTCGGGTCTCGCCAATATATAAAAGGCCCCATCGGGAGCACCGGACGCAGTATATTACCCCAGCCGACTCACAGGGGAAGTGCTGCCTCACCTGGAAGGACTGTTTCCCTGAATGGTGGTAAGGGAGGAAGTGTAAGGGCATGTGTAGCACTTGTTCCGCTTACACGAATAAGTGCCAGGAGGGAGATCAGTGGGGAGGGATGGGGGGGACGAATGGACAAGAGAGTTGCATAGGGAGCGATCCCTGCGGAATGCAGGGGGAGGGGGAAGGGAAAGATGTGCTTAGTGGTGGGATCCCGTTGGAGGTGGCGGAAGTTATGGAGAATAATATATTGGACCTGGAGGCTGGTGGGGTGGTAGATGAGGACCAGGGGAACCCTATTCCTAGTGGGGTGGCGGGAAGATGGAGTGAGAGCAGATGTGCGTGAAATGGGGGAGATGCGTTTAAGAGCAGAGTTGATAGTGGAGGAAGGGAAGCCCCTTTCTTTAAAAAAGGAAGACATCTCCCTCGTCCCGGAATGAAAAGCCTCATCCTGAGAGCAGATGCGGCGGAGACGGAGGAATTGCGAGAAGGGGATGGCGTTTTTGCAAGAGACAGGGTGAGAAGAGGAATAGTCCAGATAGCTGTGAGAGTCAGTAGGCTTATAGTAGACATCAGTGGATAAGCTGTCTCCAGAGTCAGAGACAAAGAGAACTAGAAAGGGGAGGGAGGTGTCGGAAATGGACCAGGTAAACTTGAGGGCAGGGTGAAAGTTGGAGGCAAAGTTAATAAAGTCAATGAGCTCTGCATGCGTGCAGGAAGCAGCGCCAATGCAGTCGTCGATGTAGCGAAGGGAAAGTGGGGGACAGATACCAGAATAGGCACGGAACATAGATTGTTCCACAAAGCCAACAAAAAGGCAGGCATAGCTAGGACCCATACGGGTGCCCATAGCTACACCTTTAGTTTGGAGGAAGTGGGAGGAGCCAAAGGAGAAATTATTAAGAGTAAGGACTAATTCCGCTAGACGGAGCAGAGTGGTGGTAGAGGGGAACTGATTAGGTCTGGAATCCAAAAAGAAGCGTAGAGCTTTGAGACCTTCCTGATGGGGGATGGAAGTATATAGGGACTGGACATCCATGGTGAAAATAAAGCGGTGGGGGCCAGGGAACTTAAAATCATCGAAAAGTTTAAGAGCGTGAGAAGTGTCACGAACATAGGTAGGAAGGGATTGAACAAGTGGGGGATAAAACCGTGTCGAGGTATGCAGAAACGAGTTCGGTGGGGCAGGAGCAATCTGAGACAATAGATCGGCCAGGACAGGCGGGTTTGTGGATCTTGGGTAGGAGGTAGAAACGGGAAGTGCGAGGTGTGGGAACTATAAGGTTGGTAGCAGTGGATGGGAGATCCCCTGAGCGGATAAAGTTGGTGATGGTGTGAGAGACTGTGGCCTGGTGCTCCTTAGTGGGGTCACGATCGAGGGGTAAATAAGAGGAGGTATCCGCGAGTTGTCGCTGTGCCTTGGCAAGGTAGAGGTCAGTACGCCAGACTACAACAGCACCTCCCCCCCTATCGGCGGGTTTAATAGTAAGGTTAGGATTAGTGCGGAGGGAGTGGAGAGCAGAGCGTTCCGAAGGCGTGAGGTTGGAATGGGGACAAGGTGCGGTGAAGTCGAGACGGTTGATGCCCGTCGGCAGTTAGCAATAAAGAGATCCAGAGCAGGCAGAAGACCAGAGCGGGGTGTCCATGAAGAAGAGGAGGGTTGAAGACGGGAGAAGGGGTCATCGGTGGGGGTGAAAGAGTCCTTGCCGAAGAAGTAGGCTCGGAGACGGAGACGGCGGAAGAAAAGTTCCGCATCATAGCGAACACGGAACTCGCTGAGGTGTGGGCGAAGGGGGACAAAGGTGAGGCCCTTACTGAGGACAGAGCGCTCTGCCTCTGACAGTTGAAGGTCGGAGGGGATGGTAAGGACCCGGCACGGATGAGAGCTGGGATCAGAGGGGGGAGGGAGGTTGGTGTCAATGGAGAGGGGAGGGTTGGGGTGAGAGGAAGATGGAGCCTCTGAGGACCCAGGAGCTGACGGTGGGATCTGAGGGAGACGGGGTTGCAGAGTGGTGGTGGGGGAAGGGGAGACGGGAGTCACAACAGCAGCACATAAAGACTCGGCCTGGAGTTCAAGGCTGGAGTCGCAGTTGGTGGTTGCGCAATCATTTCGAATGTGTCCATGGTCGTTGCTGGAGTCCGGGTTTTGAATATGCCCTGAGGTGTTGGAGCCGGCGAGATCCATGGCAGGGGCAATTTGAAGTTCATGCCTGCTAGTTTTATGGCCAGCAGGCTCTGGAGTCCGTAGGTGTAGGATCTTGCGATCTTTGCCTAACATGACAAAGTCAAAAAAACGGCGATTGCAGGCGTGGATCCGACGGAGGATGAAATAACGGGTAGGACCATTACAGACGGCGAAGAAAGTGTCCCGAAGGTGTGGAAGGGTCTGGGATAGGGACACCAAGTACCTCCTCATGGCGGAGAGAGTCGCCTTCAGAGCTTGACGGGAGAAGCGGCGAGAGGCAGAGTCAATAAAATGTGAGTACCTGGGATCCTCAGAAGGTTCAAATTGAGAGGCTTGGAAACGAATCCTAAAGCCAACTGGAGTAAGTTGGAGACGGAGGCACGTTCCCAGAAAGGATATATGGCTGTGATAGCGAGTCTGAGTCAAAGTGTGGTCGAAAAGTTGAAGAGCCGAAGAAATTACAGATGGGGAGCAGTGAGAGATGGTTTCACTAAACTCCCGTCGAAGAGAGGATCTAAACTTCTTCGGTGTAGGCATCACCGGAAGAGGCTTCGCAGTAGTGAATTTAAAAACGCAAACAACAGGAATTCTGCAGATGCTGGAAATTCAAGCAACACACATAAAAGTTGCTGGTGAACGCAGCAGGCCAGGCAGCATCTCTAGGAAGAGGTGCAGTCGACATTTCAGGCCGAGACCCTTCGTCAGGACTAACTGAAGGAAGAGCTACTAAGGGATTTGAAAGTTGGAAGAGGAGGGGGAGATCCAAAATGATAGGAGAAGACAGGAGGGGGAGGGATGGAGCCAAGAACTGGACAGGTGATGGGCAAAAGGGATACGAGAGGATCATGGGACAGGAGGCCCAGGGAGAAGACGGGGGGGGGGGGCGACCCAGAGGATGGGCAAGGGGTATATTCAGAGGGACAGAGGGAGAAAAAGGAGAGTGAGAGAAAGAATATGTGTATAAAAATAAGTTAAAGATGGGGTACGAGGGGGAGGTGGGGCATTAGCGGAAGTTAGAGAAGTCGATGTTCATGCCATCAGGTTGGAGGCTACCCAGGCGGAATATAAGGTGTTGTTCCTCCAAACTGAGAGTGGCTTCATATTTACAGTAGAGGAGGCCGTGGATGGACATGTCAGAATGGGAATGGGATGTGGAATTAAAATGTGTGGCCACTGGGAGATCTTGCTTTCTCTGGTGGACAGAGCGTAGGTGTTCAGCAAAGCGGTCTCCCAGTCTGCGTCGGGTCTCGCCAATATATAAAAGGCCACATTGGGAGCACCGGACGCAGTATATCACCCCAGCCGACTCACAGGTGAAGTGTTGCCTCACCTGGAAGGACTGTTTGGGGCCCTGAATGGTGGTAAGGGAGGAAGTGTAAGGGCATGTGTAGCACTTGTTCCGCTTACACGGGTAAGTGCCAGGAGGGAGATCAGTGGGGAGGGATGGGGGCGGGGGGGATGAATGGACAAGGGAGTTGCGTAGGGAGCGATCCCTGCGGAATGCAGAGAGAGAAAACTGTCAGTAGATCTGGAGCTCATCATAACCTGAGATAAATCTCATCACTGTCCACTACACCAACTTTGATGACAGCTGTAAATTTACTTGCTATCCATGGCACCTACAGGGCATTCCCATCCAACCAGCAATCATTGATAAGGGTGACAAGCAACAGCTGACCCCCGCACCAATCCCTGCAGTACACCACTGGTCACAGGCCTCTCTTCTGTAATAGAAGCCTGGATAGGAAATGTTTTGGGTCAAGACCCTTCATCCAGCCTGAAAGATTTGATTTGACACAAAACCATGTGTTTCACTGCATGTTTTCATGACAAATGAAGCTAACCATCAATCGTTAGATAAAGGGGAGAAGCAGAGTAAAGGGTGATGGGAAGGGGGGGTGAAGCAAGCAACAGGTGGACCCAGGTGCTGAGAGGGAGTGATAGACAGATGAAGGAAGGGATAATGGAAACAGTGAAAGAAGGGTATGATGGGATCGTGTGAAGGGAGCTTCAACTGGTGTCTCATCCCAGAAACGTGTGATGGGGTAGTATGCAGGGAACTTCATGCTGTGTCTGACCCTGGGAGTGTTGATGGGACGGTGTAGAGGGGAGATTCACTTTGTGTCTGACCCTGGGAGTGTGTGATGGGACGGTGTAGAGGGGAGATTCACTTTGTGTCTGACCCTGGGAGTGTGAGATATCTCAATGCCTTTCCAATTGTGTCTGATTGTTTAAAAGTAAGCCTTAGCCCCTCAGAACCTCTTTAAAACTTATTCTCACTTTGAACCTCTGCTTGAACTTTCTTACCTCCACCTAATGTCATATCCTATCTGGTCATAACATAAATGTTATAGAGATAAATAGCAAATTAAAACGGTCAATGTGGATTTCCTGCATCTGATCTTTGCAGCAGTGAGCTAAGTCGGCTGGGTGACTGGGCAGCAGGAGCAGGAAACAGCTCATGGACGTCAGGAAGGAGAAGTTGGGAGAGCACATTCCCTGAAGGGTCAGTGGGGAACATGTGGGCAGTTCCTGGGTGTCAACAGCTTCAGAGAAGCTGTTGACACCCTGGGCCCAGCACATATATACAACCATGAAGAAGACACACTGAAGTCTCTACTTCCTTGTAAGTTTACGGATATTTGCCTGCCATTTGAAGACTCTGAAAACTTCCAAAAGATGTGTTGTGGAAAGCATTCTGACTGGTTGCATCACAGCCAGGTATGGGAGCTCCAGTGCAGAGCAACACAAAAAACTACAGAGTGGTGGGATGAGCCAGTCTATCGTGGGTACAACTGTTCCTGCCATTGAGAACATCTAAATGAGGTAATTTCTGCAAAAGGCAATATCCATCATCAGGAACCCCCACCATCAGCACAATACCCTCTTCTCAATGCCACTGTCGCACAGGAGGTAGAGGAGTGCCCCAGACAGATGACAATGGTAGACCGGGTAGACAGGAGGAAGGGGAAGGAGAGGGTGAACAACAGCTGCTTCCCAACTGTCACTGGGCACCAAAACCGCCCCCCCCCACCAAAACTCTGACACAAGATATTCTGCAAATGATGGAAATCCGGAGCAATGCACATAGTAACAGTCCTGATGAAAGGTCTTGGCCTGAAATGGAAACTGTTTGATCATGCCCATAGATGCAGACTGATCTGCAGAATTCCTCCGGCATTTTGTGTGGAAAAACCCTGGCACAACCTCCAGATCACCTCCCCAACACAGACCTCTGGATTATATCCCCAACATGACCTCCAGATCATCTCTCTGACTTGACCTCCAGATATCCCCAACACAATCTCTGGATCATCTCGCCGAGATGGACCTCCAAATCATCTCCCTTTTAATAACTGTTGGTTCTCCGAGTCCTCCAGCGTCGGAGCCAGGAAGGACAGAGCTGTGTGCAGTCTGGATATCATCTGCGCTGGAACCTCGTCAAGCGAACACAGTGTGAGGGACAGGAGATCATAAGTGTGTCTGTGCACAGGGACAGCAGTGATCTAGTAAAGCAATCAGCGCTGCAGTGTATGTACACCCGCTGTGGACCATGGTGCCTCAGTAGACACCCCCGGACATCCCACCAATTCACCCAATCTATCACCGCTGCACCCAAAACTGGAGCTTGTTCAACACCCAGCCACCATGGTCCATCCACTCACCCTCTTCCCTCACCATCTCACTCACTGTGTTGCTCTCCCTGCCCTGTCTCTCTCTGTCTTTCACTCTCTAACCATCTGTCTTTCTCTCTCCTATTCCCCTTCCATCTCTCTCATTCACCCTTCCTGGTTATTCCTCACTCCCGACAATAAAAAGTGACTTGACTTGACTTGACTTGAAAACTTCTACAGATGTACTGTGGAGAGCATTCTGACAGGCTGTATCACTCTTCAGTATGGGGAGAGAGGTCTGCTGCACAGGACCGAAAGAAGCTGCAATTAAATTAGTCAGCTCCACTTCGGGAACTAGCCTCCATAGCATCCAAGACATCTGCAAGGAGCGGTGCCTCAGAAAGGTGGCGTCTATCTTAATGACCCCCACCACCCAGGACATGCCCTGTTCCTGTTGTTACCATCAGGAAGGAGGTACAGAAGCCTGAAGGCACACGCTCAGAGATTCAGGAACAGCTTCCCCCATCTGCTATACAATTCATAAATGGACATTTAACCGAGGAAAACTACCTCAGTTTTAAAATAGATATGATTTTTGCACAATCTTTAATCTATTCAATACACATCCATATATACTTACTGTCATTGATTTACTTTTTTTAAAAAAAATTCTATATTATCATTTATTGCTGCTGCTAAGTTAACAAATTTCACGACACACGTCGGCGATGATAAACCTGATTCTGATTTTGATTCCGACCTGGAGAGCCTCCTTGGCCGCGAACTCGTCCTGTCATCTGCGCTCCCGCTGCGCCCGGGGCACCTGATTGACATCTGCTCGCTGACGTGTTTGCTGTTTACTTGTTACCCCAGTCTGTGGGGAACTTTGCAGACTCTCGAGAGTTAATCACAAGAGATAAATTCATTTAATTTCCTTGTGTTTCTACGTCTCCATTTACTGTTACACAAACCGTGGACAGGACACCGTTCGCAGTGAGATTGTCAGCTGTTAGTTTGTAGGGTATTTAATTTTGAAAGTAACGAACATGAACTCTCTGTTACCACCGCATTCCACGCCACATCGGAACTGCTTTCCTCGGCGTCTCCAGGGAAAACAGGTAAGTAATACATTTGATTTTTGATTTTGTTGTTCAGGCAAGCCTTTGCCCATAATTGCTTCACCTTCCACGATGCCCTCTCCTTTCAGGTCTCCTTCAGTCCACCCTGCAGCCCCCGCGACGGAGGAGGTCCCAGACACTCCCTCAAGTACTCTTTATCCATAGGTGTTGCCTGGCCTGCTGAGTTCCTCCAGCATTGTGTGTGGGTTACTTCCTCAAGCGACCCTCCTCTCTCCGCGAGGGGAGGTTCCCGAGCGACCCCGCTGCCCTGCAGTTGTAGCGACCGTCCCTGCAGGTTCCCCACCGTGACCTCACAGAGATACTGGAATGCAGGACAGGAGGCAAAGATCTGGCAGAATCTGTGAAGGGAAATAGACAGTCGGCGTATTGGACCAACACCCTGTATTAAGACTCGAAATGAAGGGGAAGGGCGCAGAATAAGACAGTAAAGGGAGGGGGAGGAGAACTGCTCGCAGGCGACAGGTGCTCGACCCGGTGAAGGAGGGGAACATAGGTAGCAGGTGGAGTGGTGGGAATAATGAGAGAAATCTGTAACAGGCAAAAGCTGGAGAATAAGGAATACCAGAGGGGACGGTAGTGGGCCATGGAAGAAAAGGAAGGAGGAAGGGAACAAGATGTAGAGGGTGGGGACAGGAAACCAAAGGTGAGAGGATGAATAGAATGAGGGGAAAGCCAAATGTGGGAGAGGGGAACTAAGGGGTTTTGCTACCAGAAGTTAGATCAATCAATGTTAATGTCATCAGACTGGACAGAATTGGTGCTCATATTGAGGCATTGGAGGAAACGGTAGACAGAAAATTCAGCGTGAGAATAGGAAGAGCAATTGGTATGGGTGGCCAGTGGGAAATACTGACTGTTGCGGCCGACAGAGCGAAGATGCTCCTTCCTGTGTAAGTCACACAAAATGCTGGAGGAACTCAACATCTATGGTAGAGAGTGTAGTCGATGTGTCGGGCCGAGACCCTTCATCAGATTCTGCCTGGCCTGCTGAGTTCCTCCGGCATTTTATGCGTGTGTGTAACTTGTATTCCAGCATCTGCAGATTTTGTCTTGTTCCTTCCATTCTAAGCCATGTTGCATACAGATTTACATATGTAGCATACAGGACACCTGGTCCAGCGGTTAGTTTCTGCAGTACCCGCGTTTTATCTAAACGTAAGCAGAATAAATTCTTTTGAGTCATGACGTCCAGTTTGTTGTCTGTCGCGCCTGGATTGCTTTCCTCTGCTTCCTAGTGAAGACAGGAAAATAACAATTGTTTGCTCAGGGAGTACTGCTGCTAAAACTGACATATTACACATACTGTAGCGTGTTCTGCTCTTTACTCGGCACACGAGTCCGTGGGGATCATTGAAGAGTCTCACGAGATTCCCGCAGTTTGTGGGATTCATTGAAGAGTCTCGTGAGATTCCCCCTCCCCTTATCTTTTGTTCCCCATTCAAGCCCCTAACCTCTTCCCACCTGCCTATCACCTCCCGTTGTATTCTTCCTCTTTCTGCAATGGTCCACCCTCCACTCCGATCAGATTCCTTCATCTCCAGCCCTTTACATTTCCCACCCAGCTGGGTTCACCTAACCTCTTCCGGCTATCTCCCCTCCCCTGCCCCAACTTTTTATTCTGGCGTCTCCCTCCTTCTTTTGCAATCATGTAAAAGGTCTTGGCCCGAAACCCCGACTGTTTGTTCATCTCCATGGATGCTGCCTGACCTGCTGAGTTAGAGTCATAAAATCAGATAAAACTACAGTGCAGAAACAAACCCTTCGGCTATCCAGTCCATGCCAAACTGCTTAAACTGCCTACTCTGATCAACCATCGCTCTCCATGCCCCTCCCGTCCATAATCCTATCCAAACTTCTTTGAACATGAAAACCAAAATCACTTGCACCACTTGCGCTGGCAGCTCGTACACACTCACCACCCTCCAGGTGAAGGAGTTTCTCCTCATGTTCCCCTTAAATATTTCACCTTTCATCCTTAACCCATGACCTCTGGTTGCCATCCCATCCAACCTCAGTGAAAAATGCCTGCTTGCATTTACCCTGTCTATAGCCCTCATAATTTAAATTCTTGCAAATCTCCCCTCAATCTTCTATGTTCCAGGGAATGAAGTTCAAACCTATTCAATCTTTCCTTATAACTGAGGTAGTCCAGTCTCAGCAAAATCCTTGTAAATTTTCTCTGTACTCTTTCAATCATATTTACATCTTTACTGTAGCTGGGTGACCAAATGTGCACACATTACTCCAAATCAACCCTTGCACAACTTTAACATAACATCCCAACTCCAGTACTCAGTACTTTGATCTTTGAAGGCCAATGTGCCAAAAGTTTTCTTAATGACACTACCTACTTGTGCCACCACTTTCAATGAACTATGGACCTGTATTCCAGAATCCCTTTGTTCTACTTTGACCCCTCAGTACCCTACTGCTCACTGGTTGGTCCTCCCAAAGTGTAACACCTCACATTTTTCAGCATTAAATTCCATCTGCCATCTTTCCAGTTGAAATCAGACCCCAATTCAGGCTTTGATAGTCATCCTCACTGTCCAGTACACCCACAATCTTGGTTTCTTCTGCAAATTTGCTGAACTGGTTAACCACATTATCATCCAGATCATTGATATCGATGAAAAACAACAGTGGACCCAGCACTGACACTGGCGGGACTCCACAAGTCACAGGCCTCCAGTCAGAGAGGCAATCAACCGCTACAAACCTTTGGCTTCTCCCGCAAAGTCGGTTCCTAATATAACTGACGACCTCATCTTAAACACCAAGCAACTGAACCTACTTGACCAATCTTCCATGTGGAACCTTGTCAAATGCTTTGTCCATCTGGACAACAGCCACTGCCTTGCTATCGTCAACTTTCATAGTAACTTCCTGAAAACACTCTAACCTGCAGTGCACAAAGTTATGCTGACTACTCCTAATCACTCCAAATACACATTTATCCAGTCTCTTAGAATACTTTCCAATAACTTTCCCATCACCGATGTCATGCTCATCAGCCTATAATTTCTTAGTCTATTCTCAGAGCTTTTCTAAAACAGCAGAACAACATTAGCTATCCTCCAGGTATCTCACCTGTCCGCTAAGGACCCTACTATTTCTTTCTTTCTTTATTGGGAATAGGCCCTTTGGCCCTTCATATCACTCTGAACAGGAATCCCCAATTTAATCCTAGCCTAATCACAGGAAAACTTACAGCGACCATTAAGCTACTAACTGATAAATCTTCGAACTGTGGGAGAAAATCTGAGCGCCTGGACGAAACGCACGCGGTCCGGGGGAAATGTACAAATTTCTTACAGACAGCAGTGGAAATTGAACCCGGATCACTGGTACTGTGAAGCATTGTGCCAACCACTACACCACTGTCCTTTCTGCAGGGTCTGTGAGAACACTTTGTCAGGCCCTGGGGATTTGTCCCAAAACTGCAAACACCTCCTCTGTCATCTGTATAGTAACCGCACCGCCCCTTTGCCTCATTTCTGTATTGACATTGTGTCCATCTCCTGAGTAAATACAGATGTAAAAAATATCCATTTAGGATCTCCCCCAACACTTAATTCCATGCAGAGGATTACCAATTTGACATTCCAAAGGACCAATTTTGTCCCTGGCAATCCTCTTGTTCTTAATGTGTCTGTTGAAGCTCTGAGGGTTCTCCTTCACCTTGTCTGCTAGAGAAGCCTCATGCTTCCTTTTGCCCTCCTGATTACTAAGTGTTCTCTTGAATTTCATATACTCCTCAAGTACCTCATTTGTTCCCACCTGCCTGTACTTGCTGGGCTCCTCTTTTTTCTTCACCAACTATCACTCTCTCTTGAAAAACAGGGTTTCCGAAATCTATGATCTTTGCCTTTTATTCTGACAGGCACATCAAGTTTTGAACTTTCAAATAGCACACACAAAATGCTGGAGGAACTCAGCAGGCCAGGCAGCATCTATGGAAAAAGGAATAATCAACATTTCAGGCCAAGATCCTTCAGCAGGATGAGAAAAAGAACTGAGGAGTAGATTTGAAAGGTGGGCGGAGGGGAACGAGAAACACAAGGTGAAAGGTGAAATCTGAAGGGGGAGGGATGAAGTTAAGAGCTGGTAAACATAGAAAATAGGTGCAGGAGTAGGCCATTCGGCCCTTTGAGCCTGCACCGCCATTCAGCATGATCATGGCTGATCATCCAACTCAGAACCCTGTACCAGCCTTTCCTCTATACCCCCGATCCCTTTAGCCACAAGGGCCATATCTAACTCCCTCTTAAATATAGCCAATGAACTGGCCTCAGCTGTTTCCTGTGGCAGAGAATTCCACAGATTCACCACTCTGTGTGAAGAAGTTTTTCCTAATCTCGGTCCTAAAAGGCTTCCCCTTTATCCTCAAACTGTGACCCCTCATTCTGGACTTCCCCAACATCAGGAACAATCTTCCTGCATCTAGCCTGTCCAATCCCTTTAGGATTTTATACGTTTCAATCAGTTCCCCCCTCAATCTTCTAAATTCCAACCAGTATAAGCCCAGTTCATCCAGTCTTTCATCATATGAAAGTCCTGCCATCCCAGGAATCAATCTGGTGAACCTTCTTTGTACTCCCTCTATGGCAAGGATGTCTTTCCTCAGATTAGGGGACCAAAACTGCACACAATATTCCAGGTGTGGTCTCACCAAGGCCTTGTACAACTGCAGTAGTACCTCCCTGCTCCTGTACTCGAATCCTCTTGCTATGAAAGCCAGCATACCATTCGCCTTTTTCACAGCCTGCTGTACCTGCATGCCCACTTTCAATGACTGCTGTATAATAACACCCAGGTCTCGTTGCACCTCCCCTTTTCCTAATCGGCCACCATTCAGATAATAATCTGTTCTCCTGTTTTTGCCACCAAAGTGGATAACTTCACATTTATCCACATTAAATTGCATTTGCCATGAATTTGCCCACTCACCCAACCTATCCAAGTCACCCTGTATCCCCTTAGCATCCTCCTCACAGCTAACACTGCCGTCCAGCTTCGTGTCATCCGCAAACTTGGAGATGCTGCATTTAATTCCCTCATCCAAGTCATTAATATATATTTCAAACAACTGGGGCCCCAGCACTGAGCCTTGCAGTACCCCACTAGTCACTGCCTGCCATTCTGAAAAGGTCCCGTTTATTCCCACTCTTTGCTTCCTGTCTGCTAACTAATTCTTCATCCACATCAATACCTTACCCCCAAAACCATGTGCTTTAAGTTTGCACACTAATCTCCTGTGTGGGACCTTGTCAAAAGTCTTTTGAAAATCCAAATATACCACATCCACTGGTTCTCCCCTATCCACTCTACTAGTTACATCCTCAAAAAATTCTATGAGATTCGTCAGACATGATTTTCCTTTCACAAATCCATGCTGACTTTGTCTGATGATTTCACCGCTTTCCAAATGTGCTGTTATCACATCTTTGATAACTGACTCTAGCAGTTTCCCCACCACCGATGTTAGGCTAACCGGTCTATAATTCCCTGGTTTCTCTCTCCCTCCTTTTTTAAAAAGTGGGGTTACATTAGCCACCCTCCAATCGTCAGGAACTAGTCCAGAATCTAAAGAGTTTTGAAAAATTATCACTAATGCATCCACTATTTCTTGGGCTACTTCCTTAAGCACGCTGGGATGCAGACCATCTGGCCCTGGGGATTTATCTGCCTTTAATCCCTTCAATTTACCTAACACCACTTCCCTACTAACATGTATTTCCCTCAGTTCCTCCATCTCACTAGACCCTCTGTCCCCTACTATTTCTGGAAGATTATTTATGTCCTCCTTAGTGAAGACAGAACCAAAGTAATTATTCAATTGGTCTGCCATGTCCTTGCTCCCCATAATCAATTCACCTGTTTCTGTCTGTAGGGGAGCTACATTTGTCTTAACCAATCTTTTTCTTTTCACATATCTATAAAAGCTTTTACAGTCAGTTTTTATGTTCCCTGCCAGTTTTCTCTCATAATCTTTTTTCCCCTTCCTAATCAAGTCCTTTGTCCTCCTCTGCTGAACTCTGAATTTCTCCCAGTTCTCAGGTGAGCCACTTTTTCTGGCTAATTTGTATGCTTCTTCTTTGGAATTGCTACTAAACCTAATTTCCCTTGTCAGCCACGGGTGCACTACCTTCCTTGATTTATTCTTTTGCCAAACTGGGATGAACAATTGTTGTAGTTCATCCATGCGATCTTTAAATGCTTGCCATTGCATATCCACCGTCAACCCTTTTAAGTGTCATTTGCCAGTCTATCTTAGCTAATTCACGTCTCATACCTTCAAAATTACCCTTCTTTAAGTTCAGGACCTTTGTTTCTGAATTAACTATGTCACTCTCCATCTTAATGAAGAATTCCACCATATTATGGTCACTCTTACCCAAGGGGCCTCTCACGACAAGATTGCTAATTAACCCTTCCTCATTGCTCAATACCCAGACTAGAATAGCCTGCTCTCTAGTTGGTTCCTCGACATGTTGGTTCAAAAAACCATCCCGCATACATTCCAAGAAATCCTCTTCTTCAGCACCTTTACCAATTTGGTTCACTCAATCTACATGTAGATTGAAGTCACCCATTATAACTGCTGTTCCTTTATTGCACACATTTCTAATTTCCTGTTTAATACCATCCCCTACCTCACTACTACTGTTAGGTGGCCTGTACACGACTCCCATCAGTGTTTTCTGCCCCTTAGTGTTATGCAGCTCTACCCATATCGATTCCACATCCTCCCGGCTTATGTCCTTCCTTTCTATTGTGTTAATCTCCTCTCTAACCAGCAATGCCACCCCACCTCCTTTTCTTTAATGTCTATCCCTCCTGAATATTGAATATCCCTGAATGTTGAGCTTCCATCCTTGGTCACCCTGGAGCCATGTCTCTGTGATCCCAACTATATCATATTCATTTATAACAATCTGCACTTTTAATTCATCCACCTTGTTACGAATGCTCCTTGCATTGATACACAAAGCCTTCAGGCTTGCTTTTACAACTCTCTTAGCCCTTATACAATTATGTCGAAAAGTGGCCCTTTTTGATGCTTGCCCTGGATTTGTCGGCCTGCCACTTTTACTTTTCACCTTACTACTTTTTCCTTCTACCCTCATTTTACACCCCTCTGTCTCTCTGCACTGGTTCCCATCCCCCTGTTGTGAACTAACCTCCTCTCACCTAGCCTCTTTAATTTGATTCCCACCCCCCAACCATTCTAGTTTAAAGTCACCTCAGTAGCCCTCGCTAACCTCCCTGCCAGGATTTTGGTCCCCCTAGGATTCAAATGTAACCCATCCTTTTTGTACAGGTCACACCTGCGCCAGAAGAGGTCCCAATGATCCAAAAACCTGAATCTCTGCCCCCTGCTCCAATCCCTCAGCCACGCATTTATCCTCCACCTCATCACATTCCTACTCTCACTGTCACGTGGCACAGGCAGTAATCCCGAGATTACTACCTTTGTGGTCCTTTTTCTCAACTCCCTTCTTAGCTCCCTATATTCTCCTTTCAGGACCTCTTCCCTTTTCCTACCTATGTCATTGGTACTTATATGTACCACGACCTCTGGCTCCTCACCCTCCCACTTCAGGATATCTTGGACACGATCAGAAATATCCCGGACCCTGGCACCAGGGAGGTAAACTACCATCCGGGTCTCTGGACTGCGTCCACAGAATCGCCTATCTGACCCCCTTACTATCGAGGCCCCTATCACAACTGCCCTCCTCTTCCTTGCCCTACCCTTCTGAGCTACAGGGCCAGACTCTGTGCCGGAGGCACGGCCACTGTCGCTTCCCCCGGGTAAGCTGTCCCCCCCAACAGTACTCAAACAGGAGTATAGAAGTCTTTATTCAGCACGCAAGCAGCCATTGTTGCTGAGACACTCTTAGAACAAGAAGCCTCCTAAACTCAAAGTACATCACATTTTTATACCATTATTATCAATGGTAACTCAATACAGTTTCAATAGTGATAATGACATCATTTACTTCAATACTTTGGATTGCCAATGCTTCATTTGAGTTACATATAATTTTCAAACACCTCAATCTTCACACCAACACTCCAGCCACCCTAGATTGAATGTTAATCCATTGTCTACCCTTCATGCATATGCAGACATCTCAAATCAATGGGTATTCATGGAATTGCAATTGACTCCAGCCTGCTGCTCCAAGGCAAATGTTCTAAATAGTATCTTAAATTCAATCTGCAGTCTACATTCAAATCTGAAGACTGCTGTTGAGACTAATATTTGCTATATACTGTGGTCCCTCCTCTTAGCCCCTCCCAGACAAAAATAAATTTGCTCCAGGAAAGGTCAAACTTTGAGGATCTAATCAAATAAGGCAGCAAAAAATGCCCTGTACTTTGGACCCCCTTCCCCAATTACTTATTATATCCCTATGTGCAACTACGTCCATGCTATCATCCTTAATAGCTGTCCACAATGCTCTTAAGCAGAGATTGTTCCAGAAATTCGACCAACAGCCTTTAAAATGCAACTCTGTCATTCCTTGATCGTTGCCTCCTTCCCTGCTGGCTGATTACAGTTTAATCACATTCTTTTATGTTCATCCCCTTATTCTCTGATAGCTAAAACTCAGCAGTGGCTGTCAGTGGTTACTTTCCCGGATGGTCCATTTGCTCACTGGACCAACCACTGAAAGGGCCCAGCTCATTTGTATTCACTCCCCATTCAGCCTGGGGTGAATACATTCAGACACCATGTGTAAGTTCTTCTCTTTCCCAGTCTGCCATGCCATTGAAGTTGTCGAACCTGATGTCTCTGCTGTAACTCAGATCCCTTCCCATAAGTTTTCCCCAATATCTTTCTAGTCTGATCTCTAAAACTAATCATCTACCTCGAGGGACCAGCCTTCATTACAGAGTACAGTTACCGTTGTACTTCAAAACGCTGTTCATAGCTTGCTGTCATTCTCTCTGCATCTCGGCGCACCTGGCGCAGATGTGGACGTCCGGGAGGCTTAGAGACTCCAGGGCCTCCCACATCTGGCACCAAGAACAACAAACTGCCCTCACACTCATACTGCCCCTCTCCTCAAATAACAACAACAAAAAAAAAATGAATACCAAACCTTCCTCGCCTCCCCCGTTTCCGCCTAAGCCCGGTGAGCCAAAGCCCTTAAGCCTTCAC
Source organism: Mobula birostris (assembly GCF_030028105.1). NCBI lineage: Eukaryota > Metazoa > Chordata > Chondrichthyes > Myliobatiformes > Myliobatidae > Mobula > Mobula birostris. The sequence continues at coordinate 126,974,091 of NC_092377.1, read as the reverse complement.
TCTGCTCCCGGCTCACTCCACCGCCCGCAAACTACGCTGCCCGCTCTATGAGGCTGTGTTCCTTTTAAATCTTCCGCACTTCACTGCCCGACGTCACACACCTGCGCAGCCCCGCCTCTCTGAACGCCGATGGAAAAAAAACCGGAAAAATTCAAAAACGTCTTCCTCCGCACTCCCGCTCCGATTCTCAGACTTCTTTCTCGAAGATGTTTGGTGAAAGAGATAGAGGCCTGGAGAAGGTGGGAGTCTGATAAAAGAGGACAGAAGACTATGGAAGAAAGGAAAGGGGGACGAGCAACAGAGGGAGGTGTTGGGCAGCAAGGAGATAAGGTGAAAGAGGGAAAAGGCCTCACGAGTTCCTCCAGCACTTTGTGTGTTGCTTGGATTTCAGCAGCTGCAGATTTTCTCCTTTGTGATTGTACTCTCATACTTTCACTTCTGAATGTATGTGGCAATGAATTTAACAGCATTGTGGGAGCTTGTTGGTGTGTGGGGCTCTGAGGATGTTGGGCGTTTGTGACAGTGACATATGTTCTCCTGTCAACATACCGAGTGCCCTTGTCTGCACCTTGCCCACATGGACACTGTGCTTTTTCCCCATCAGGGACGCCCCCAACACACAGAGCCGTTTGATAAGTACCTTGGCCTGCTGCCCAGTTCTGGTTTACTATTTTCACAGATGTACCAAGATACAGTGAAAAGCTTTGCTTTATGTTTCATCCCAGCAGATCATTGCACACGTCAGCATGGTGAGGTAGTACCGAGAGAGAACAAGGACACAATTCAGAATAAAGCGTTAGTTAGAAAGTGCAGTGCAGGTAGACAATAAGGTGCAAGACCACAGCCAGTTGGATTGTGAGACAGAGTTTATCTCTTTTTTAAAACAGACTTGTGTCAGCTGGTGAGGGGCAAGTTCAAGCTCAAGATAAGGTTTAATGTCATTCAACTGTACAGATGTAAACCACCAAACAAAATAACATTCCTCTGGACCAGGGTGTACACACCAAACACAAAGTAATATTGCCAGAGGATGGACATTTAGCATAACATGAATTTAGTTAGTCAGCCCTAACTGTGTGTAGACGTTCCCTGAGGATCAATCCAGGCCAACATTCTCACCACTCGCATTGTTATCTCGCTTCCGGTATCTGGAAGTAGAACAGAAATGAAGGTCACAGGAGCACAGGGGCAGGGAGTGGCAAAGGGTTGGAGGCGGTCAAAGAGAGGGGTGTAGGGGATGGAGGGGAGAGTCAGACACTGGGAAGGGTTAGGGGAGATATTGGGTCACAGAGACTGGGAGGAGTCTAGGGACTGGAGGTGGTTACAGAAATGGGAGAAGTCTAGGGGCCAGAGTTGGGGGGGGGTCACAGAGATGGGTTGACGGGGTGTAGGGACTAGAAGAACTCAGAGATGAGAGGGCTGTAGGGGAAGCCACAGTTGAGGTACTGGGAGAGTTGAGAATTGAGTTTTCCCAGGAAGGGACGAGGTCACTTACCACAGAATGAGAATGACAACCATAGCAACAGGCACAATGACTCCCACAGTCACTGGTGAATGGAAATGATGTAATTAGAGTGAATCAACCAGAAACGTACAACATAGATGTAGGACATCCGTTACCCCCAGGTGCCTGCTCCACCATCCACACCCATCCCAGATACACCTTCATCCATATTACAATCCCATTCACTCTCCATCACCAATCTTTTGTATTCATAAGTCTATCCATCCCCGTCTTAAATCCCAATCAATTGTTCCCTGAAAGTGGTGATACAGGTAGACAAGATGGTGAAGAAGGTGTTTGGTGCATGAGCTTTCATCAGTCAGGGTACTGAGAGCAGGACTTGGGCGGTCACGTTGCGGTTGTACGAGTTGTTAGTGAGCCCACACTTGGAATATTGTGCTCAGCTTTGGTCAACTTGATATGGGGAAAGTTGCCCTGAATTTGGAAAGAGTGCAGATTAGATCTGAGATGTTGCCGAGGCTTGAGGGACTAAGTTATGGAGAGAGGTTGGGACTTTATTGTCTGGAACGTAGGAGACTGAGGGATGACCTTACAGAGGTGAACAAAATTATGAGGAGCAGAGAACTGTGGAATTCATTGGCTGTGGATGTCGCCATTGGGAAAGGGTACTGAAGGCAGAGATGAATAAATTTTGACATTGAGAAGCGGGGTGAAGGTGTGAGGGTTACAGGGAGAAAGTGGGAGGGTGGGGCTGAGAAAAAAAGTCAGCCACGGATGTATGGAAAAGCAGACTCAATGAGACAAATGTTCTTATTCAGTTCTTGAACAGTATCTTCCGGGTTGAAACTGCCCCCACAGCAGAGCAATAGGGGAATAGAGAGGAAGAGGGGCTGTAATCCAGGGAGAGAGGACAGGACAGCTCAGTTACTGCTGGGTTCATTTAACCCCTTCTGAACCAGACACCCTCCAGACACTCATTTCAAGTCCCAGTTTCAGAATGAGAAACCTCACCTGGAGCTGCAATCCACCCAGCCGCACTCTTATTTGTATCCTGCACGCCTCCATCCGATCCATTCGTCCTGTCAGTCGTTGACTCCAGAGTCGTCACTTGTGTGTTATATCTGGGGCACTTCACGTCTTCCCAGCTTAATGACATGTTTCCTAGAGCAAGGTGATCAAAAATGAACACAATAGTCCAATGCTTTGTGCAAGGCTCATGTCCCAATTGCCCATCGGTCTCCATCCTTACTCCAAACCCCCTCCACACAACCTTTCTGACACTTATCCCTTTCCCTCAGTAATCCACCCTTCACATTCTCTGGGGCAGAGTATTGACGGTACCATCTTCTAGTGGAAATGACTGACCCCGATCTTGTAACTCTCTCCCCTCGACTGAAATGATGACAGCCCTGCAGTAATCATTACACCACAGAGTTGTCCATTAACTATCCAATAACCTGCCATGCCGCTCAGCTGGAAGATGAGCTAATCTTCCAGACTTCTGGAAGTTATTCCAATTTAAACTCTCAACTCTTATTGGCTTGATTGTTACAAAGTACTGGAACACATTTTCCAGCAAAACAAATTACAGAAATGCGGTCAGAATCTGTTTTTTTCCCCCAGATTGCATGGTAGGTTTTTTTTGGGTTTTTTTTTCGTTTATCGATATATATGGAAAATTAGTATACAACTATATTACCTTTTTATTTTATAACTAACTTACGTTGTTTGCATTGTTTTTTTGTTTTAATGTTACTCGTATATTTATATCTTAACAATGTATTGGTTGCTATATGTTTTACCTTTTGTGTACTAATTCAATAAGAAGATTTAAAAAGAAAGAATCTTTTTCCCAGAGAGTTTACAATGAGAGCTTAAAAAGCTTTCAAACTAAAAAGCTTTCTGAAGCATATAAAGGGTAAGAGAGAGTTGAGGGTTGATATAGGACCAATAGAAAATGACTCTGAAAATATTGTGATGAGAGACACAGAGATGGTAGAGGAACTGAATGTGTATTTTGCCTCAGTCTTCACAGTGGAAGACGTCTGCAGTATACCGGACATTCAAGAGTGTCGGGGAACTGAAGTTTGTGCACTGAACATTACAACTGAGAAGGTGCTCAGGAAGCTTAATGGTCTGAGGGTGGATAAATCTCCTGGACCTGCTGGAATGTACCCTTGGGTTCTGAAGGAAGTAGCTGCAGAAATTGCGGAGGGTCTCTTGCAATGATTTTGCAATCATCTTTCAAGAATCGATAGATTCTGGCATTGTACCGGGTGACTGGAAAATTGCAAATATTACTTTGCTATTTAAGAAGAGTGGGGGGCAGCAGAAAGGAAACTACAGACCCGTTAGCCTGACATCAGTTGTTGGGAAGTTGTTGGAATCGATTAATAGGGATGAGATCAGATTACGGAATATCTGGAGGCACATGACAAGATAGGCCATAGCCGGCATGGTTTCCTGAAAGGAAAATCCTGCCTGACAAACCTACTGCAATTCTTTTGAGGAAATTACAAGCAGGGTAGACAAAGGAGATGCAGTAGACTAGGTGTACTTGCATTTTCACAAAGCCTTTGACAAGATGCCGCACGAGGCTGCTTAGCAAGAAATGAGCCCATGCAATTACAGGGAAGTTACTAGAGTGAGTGGAGCATTGGCTGGTCGACAGAAAACAGAGTGGGAATAAAGGGATCCTTTTCTGGCTGGCTACTGGATACCAGTGAAGTTCTACAGGGGTTGGTATTGGGACCACTGCTTTTTACAATGTATGTCTATGATTTAGACTATGGTATTAATGGGGTTTGTGGCTAAATTTACAAACAGGTGGAGGATCAGGTAGTGTTGAGGAAACAGAGAGCCTGCAGAGAGACTTAGATAGTTTAGGGGAATGGGCAAAGTGGCAAATGAAATACAATGTTGGAAAGTGTATGGTCATACATTTTGGTGGAAGAAATAAACAGGCAGACTATTATTTAGATGGGGAAGAAAATTCATAATGTAGAGATGCAAAGAGTCTTGGGAGTCCTTGTGCACGATACACTAAAGGTTAACCTCCAGGTTGAGTTGGTTGTGAAGAAGGCGAATGCATGTTGGCATTCATTTCTAGAGGTATAGAATATAAGAGCAGGAATGTGATGTTAAGGCTCCATAAGGCACTTGTGAGGCCACACTTGGAGTATTGTGTGCAGTTTTGGGCTCCTTATTTTAGAGAGGATATACTGACATTAGAGGTGGTTCAGAGAAGATTCACAAGAATGATTCCAGGAATGAAAGTGTACCATATGAGGAACGTCTGGCAGCTGTAGGGCTGTATACCCTGGAGTTCAGGAGAATGAGGGGGGATCTCGTGGAAACATTCTGAATGTTAAAAGGCCTGAACAAATTAGATATGACAAAGTTATTTCCCATGGTGTGGGATTCTAGGACAAGAGGTCACGACTTCATGATTGAAGGACATCCTTTTAGAACTGAGATGCGGAGAAATTACTTTAGTCAGAGGGTGGTAAATCTGTGGAATTTGTTGCCACGAGCGGTTGTGGAGGCCAAGTCATTGAAGGCAGAGATAGATAGGTTGTTGATTAGCCAGGGCATCAAAGGGTATGGGGTGAAAGCAAGGGAGTGGGGATGACTGGAAGAATTGGATCAGCCCATGATTGAATGGTGGAGCAGACTCGATGGGCTGAATGGCCTACTTCTGCTCCTATATCTTATGATCTTATGGAGATTTGGCTCTACAAGAAATTTGATTCATAGAGACTTGTAATGAAATTACAAAGGTTAGTATCTTCTTGCTCCCAGGGTTAAAATGTACAAAGGATGTGCATTTAACGTGAGAGGGGGCAAGTTCAAAGGAGATGTGCTGAGCCAGTTCTCTTTACAGGGGTGCACCACAGCAAATTTCCAATACATGGAACAGTACACGGCCACGAGTGCTGAGACTGTACAGACAATGGAGGGATGTTGATGTGATGTAGGGAGAAGGGACTATACACATATGAACATATTTAATAAGTTTAGTACTGCATATTGGGCCGAAAGGCCTGTTCCTGTACTGTGCTGGTTCACGTTATATTTAGATCAGAACACAGGAAACCACGTGCCCCTGCAAGGTGTGTATGGAGGAAGAGGGAGGTGTGAGGGGGAATATTGTCCAGACACCAAACCATGGGAAGAGTGGGATTCTGGAATATCAAACCCTCGTGGTACATGCCTCTCCCCAAGAACTTACCTGTGCCAATCTCACAGCTCAAAGTGCCAGATATATGCAAGGAGTTCTTCAGGAAGGTGTGGCGATCAGCTTCCCAGGCCTGGCTGTTGTTTTCACAGCAAAGTTCATCTCCCTTGCCTCTGATGCAGAAATCCTTGAAGGACTCGAAGTTGTGAAAGTACATGATCTGCTCAGCAGTCAGGGTGCAGGGGCACTTGTAGGAGCCGTTTTTGAAAAGGCAGATGCCATGCTGACCTGTAGGGAGAACTGTGTTCCCGGTTAATGGGGTCGGTGGTGGGGGGTGGGGGGGGGTGGGATCAGCCTCAACTCCCCACCATCCCATCACACATTCCCAGTATCAGACACAGAGTGAAGCTCCCTCCATACTGTCACATCATACACCCCCTGGCTTGACACAGACTGAAGCTCCCTCCACACTCTTCCATCACACAGTCCCAGGGTCAGATACGAAGTGAAGCTCCCTCCACACTGCCCCAGCACACACTCCTGGGGTTGGACACACAGTGAAGCTCCCTCCACACTGTCCCATCACACACTCCTGGAGTCATACACAAAGAGAAACTCCCTCCACACTGACCCATCACAAACTCCCGGGGCAGGAACACAGTGAAGTTCCCTCCACACCATCCCATCACACATTCCCAGTGTCAGATACAGAGTGAAGCTCCCTCCATACTGTCCTGTCAGACACTCCTGGAGTCAGGCACAGAGTGAATCTCCCTCCACTCCATTCTATCATCAACTACTAGGGACAGACATGAATGAAGTTCCCTCCACATCCCAACACATACTTCTGGGGTCAGATACAGAGTCAATCATTTCCCACACTGTGCCATCACACACACAAGTACAGGATCAGACATTGTGTGAAGCTCCCTCTAGAACAGGATGTACTCACCAGGAGCAGATATGACCATGATCACGCAGACTGTGGCACACCTGAGGAGGAAGAAAGGTTCATTTAAAGAGTTAACTCTACAGAATCTGATAGCTGGAACTGTACAACTAGCTGGCTGTTCTCTCCCAGTGTTCCAACTGCTCTTAAATATTTCTATGGGATATGATTTATGGGCACTTTGAAAACAACGGCCTCATTAGAAACAGTCAATCTGGTGTTGTGTCGAGCAAGTTGTAATCCCTGTTCACCATCATATACAAGACCATAGGATAAAGGAGCAGAAGTGAGCCATTTGGCCCATTGAGTCTGCTGCATCATCTCATGGCTGGTTCAACTTTCCTCTCAGCCCCAATATCCGGCTTTTTACCTGTATCCCTTCATGCCCTGACCAATCAAGAATTTATCATCCTTTGCCTTAAATATACATAAAGATTTGGCCTCCACAGCTGCCCATGGCAAAGAATTCTGCAGATTCACAACTCTCTAGTTAAAGAAAATGTATGTAAATTATCTGGATGAAAACAAGGATGGGTGATTACGTTCACCAAAGATACAACGATTGGTGGCATTGTGGATAGTGCAGAAGATTACAACAGAAACGGTGAGATACAGATCAGTTACAGAGATGGGCAGAGAAATGGCAGGTGAGGGTTAATTGGGACAAGTGTGAGGTGTTCTTTTTAAGAGGTCAGATTTAAAAGGACAGGCCACATTTAAAGACAGGACCATTAATAGTGTTGGGCAGGTGAATCTTTGGATCCTTGTCTAGATCTCCATGAAAGTGGTGCACAAATTGATAAGATGGTAAAGAAGGTGTATGGCATGTATGTGTTTATTACGAATGATGAATCAGTCCATTTGCATTGTTTAATTGTGTATAACCTACACTAATTTTTGTCTTGCACTGTACTGCTGTGGCAAAACACTTCTTGCAACATACCGATCTTATAATGAACCAGATTCTGATTCATCGAAGCACCGAGTTCAAGAGTCAGCAAGTTATGCTGCAGATTGATCAAACCAGTTTGGTTCACTCAGTGTTCTTTTCGCCTCGATACAAAGTGGGGTGCGTTTTATTTTTAGCTGAGTGTTGGCTGCCTGCAATGTGCTGCCAGGGATCATGGTGAAGGCAGATACGATAGAGATGTGCAAGCGTTAGGCAGACATCCTCATTAGAGAATGTGGAAGCTTTCGAGTGGGCACAGAGGAGGTTTACCGGGATGCTACCTGGAATGCGGAGCGCGTCTTATGAGCGAACTCCGGATTGTCTCTGGAGAGAAACAGGATCAGGGGTGACTTGATAGAGGAGTACGAGATGATAAGCCACAGACAGAGACTTCGCTTCCCACTCCCATTCAGATATGTCCATACATGGCCTCCTCTACTGCCATGATGCGGCTAAACTCAGGTCGGAGGAGCAACACCTCATATACCGTCTAGGTAGTCTCCAGCCCCTTGGTATGAACATAGAATTCTCCAACTTCCGGTAATTCCCTCCCCCTCCCTTCCCCTATCCCTATGTCACTCCGCCTCCTCCCCCAGCTGCCTACCACCTCCCTCATGGTCCCGCCTCCCTCCAGTACTCATTGTGTTTTCCCCTATTCTTTCTTCACCTTTCCTGCCTATCACCTCCCTGCCTCCCTTCTCCCGGCCCTTTATCTTTCCCCTTACTGGTTTTTCACCTGACACCTACCAGCCTTCTCCTTCCCACCCTCCCCCACCTTCTTTATAGGGCCTCTGCCCTTCCCCCTAGAGTCCTGACGAAGGGTTCCGGCCCGAAACGTCGACTCATCATTTCCACGGATGCTGCCCGACCTGCTGAGTTCCTCCAGCGTGTTGTGAGTGTTGCACAGACAGCGACTTTTTCCCAGGGCGGAAATGGGCATAATTTTAAGGCAACTGGAGGAATGTTCGGGCGGGGAGTATATCAGAGATACGATTTTTACAGAGTGCGGTGGGTGTGTGTATTCGTTACCAAGGAATTGTGGGAGACGCAGACATAATTTTTAAACGCTCTTCTTGGTCAGGAGCAGCGTTGCCAAGAAACGTGCCTACTTGCTGATATACCTGTGTGCCAAATGTACGCCGCAGGTAAGCGACCCCTACGTTGGTCTCTTGCGTAGGTTACGGCGTCCAGTTAACGCAGAAGTACAGCCCCAAAATGTACGCGCACGTCTCCCCAAATGTAACTACACGTCACGGCGTCGTGGTGTCGCAGACCACAACAACTGTGAATAGTCCGCTTGGTAGCATCGCATTCCCCTCCTGCGCTGCAATAGCTTCCCAATGGGAAGGAACTCTGGCTGCAATGCTTTCCATAAAGCTTTACAGACCTCCGAAATTATGGAGGACCCTGTGCTTGACGCCAGTTTGTAGCTAGCTGCTCCAGCCTGTTGACTTGCACCTGAAGCTAAAACTCGAATGGTGATTGCCAGTTTCTGAGTATACTGTGCGTACACTGATGCGAAATAAATGGTTGGAGACGATGAACCAAATCGTCAAATCTACCTGCCGACATCCGAAAATATTTGAAATGAATTTCCTCGTCCACGTCTCTCAGTGGCCGGACAAGCACTGAAAATTCACCCTCCTTCAGTTTCAGTCGCCGTTGTTTGAAGTTTGAAACCCCAGCGCCAACTAGTGTTCTGCCGGTGAATTGCAGAGCGACGCAGACACACCAACGCACAAGTATTAATGCTCACAACGCAGTAGCCCACTGGCGTAGACTACGGTGTAGGCTATACGCACAAGTATAAATCAGCCAGCCCTAGTCTAATCACAGAACCGATTACAATGACAAACTGGTAGGCCTTTGGACTGTGGGAGGACACCGGAGCATCAGGAAGAAACTAAGCCGCACACGTTACTTACAGACGGCGCTGGGATTGAATTACCGATCGACCCGAACTATAACGGCGCGGCGCTCACCGCTACGCTACCTAGTCCGTGACGAAGGGATATGTAAGATAGGGACACGAATGTTAGATATTGAAGGAAGGGGTTAGATTGATTTTGGAGTGGGTTAAAATGTCAGTATATCATTGATGGCCGAAACGCCTGTAATCTTCCACGTTGTATGTTCTATCAATGCGCGGCGAGTGGAGGGATATGGACGTAGAAGGATTTAAGCGCGAATTTGACATTTAATTCGTTCGGTACAACATTCGCGCTTAAGTTGTTCTTGTGCTGGCCTGTTCTGTGTTTTACGTACTACCGTTCCGTAGCGCAACAGATAACACCTCCCGGTTTCCGATGGCCCGGGCTGCCATCTCCCTTAGTGTTCCGCCCCCACCCTTCGCTACGTTCAGCGATGACCATCTGGCTCTGGGTTACAACCCCCGACCAACGCTCCGCTCCTGCCGCCCCGCCGACTCGACACTGCAAACCTGACTCCCGCTTCGGGAGCGCTTTCGGCGCACACTCGCATCCGTGCGTCCATCGACATAGGAGCAGAATCGGGCCATTTGCCCAACCGAGTCTGGTCCGACATTCATCATGGCTGATTTACTATCCACCTCAACTCCATTACCCGCCTTCTCCCCATAACCATTAACGCTTTTACTTATTAAATACCCAAGAACCTCCGCTTTAAATGTATCCCAAAAATGTTCCAAAGTTATCGGTGGCAATGAATTCCTCAGATTTCCTACCCTCTGTCTATAGAAATACCTCGTCTCTGTTCTATTCTGTGGCCGTGTCCTCTAGTCGTAAACTCTCCCACTGCCTCCTCCTCTTTCTACCCCTCCACCCTCGGCCACACGACTCAGAGCACCGGCCTCGTCCACAACTCCAAATGCCGCTAACTTCACTGAACCCTTATCGGTTATCGGTTCCCTCCCTCTCAGTGATGGGGCATCGTCAGTCCCGGGACCCGTACCTGAGTACATACCATGTTAGAATGATTTGTCTCCACATCTTAATCGAATGGAAATTCGGTTCGGTGCGGGACAAGTGGAGTTTTAAGTCGCCTCGCCTACACAGACACAGCGACATGCACGCAATACTTATGGGCACGTGATATCTTGTATCCTTGGTTGCGATTGGACAGAAGCAACGGAAGAGAGCGAGTCCATTACCTCTGCCTTCACGGGTGGGCGGCAAAACTCGGGACGCGCACACACCTGAAATTATTCCGAATTTCATGAATTTCTATCGTCCGCATTTTCTTTCCTCAACTAAGTCAAAGTCAGGCACGCTCACAGCTAGTCAATGTTTAAATATTTACAAATTATACATGTTGCGCGCACAAAATGTATCGTTCACAAATTTTAAGGTATACAAATGTCGCTTGTGAAAAAAGTGGGAATCGCAAATTAAACATGCAATATGCTCAAATTGTACCTCGGTCAAATGATACTTGTACCTTTCACAAGTTGTGGCGTTCAAAAATGCTACGTGTATTATCTGCAAAATGTACAATTAATAACATTTAAAGGAAGATTTCATAAATTGTAGCATACGTGTACCTTTCACAATTATACCTTTCAGCGCTGTGGCCTTCACAAAGAATACATGTAATTTTCATAAACAGCAATTTTCGCCAAATATACCTGTAGCGTTCAAAAATTGTTGCGCTCGGAAATTGTAGCATTGTTAAGTTGTACATGTAGCTTTCAAAGTTTATATATGTAACCTTACAAACCATAGTATTCACAGATTATACACGTGGCTTGCAAAAACTACGAACTCAGAAGTAAAAACGTTAGATTTCACAAATTTTAGCTTTCATAAAGTATAAATGTACGTTTCACAAATATCGCACATTTTAGCATTTAAAATTATATAAGTAATTTGCATAAATCTCAACTTTCACAAATCTTAACCTTCACAATTTATGTGTACATGTTAAGAAAGTAGTATTCACTGCAGCCTTCACATATCGTTGCGTTCAAAAATATATATTACAAAATATACTCATCACAAAGTAGACCTGCAGATTTCACATATTGCAGTATACATAATTTTTAGAATTTTAAAGTTATCCGTGCAATTTTCATAAAATGAAACTTTCATAAATATTGACGATGAGAAATTGTAGCGTTCACAAATTCTACGGTTCATGTAGAAATTATAATGAAACTTTCACAAATTCTAACTTCAAGATGTTTACAATTAAACCATTCAGAATTGTAAGATTGAGTGCTTAGACATGTAATGTTAATAAACTGTAACTTCACAAATGATACTAGTAGTACCACTTGTGATTAGAAATCGGAGTGTTCACAGCTTATACATTTGACAAATTATAGATATAGCTTCAAAAACTGTAATTAGAAATTACATAAGGATCTTTCACAAATTTTAGCACTCATGAAGTAGGTATGTAACTTTCATAAATTGTACTGAAATTGTACAAATCATTCCTGTAGTTTTCAAAATTCTGCATTTCACGAAATACATCTGTAACTTTTTCAGACTGTAGCCATCCCAAATGAACACGTAGCTTTCGAAAACTGCAGCCTTCAAAAAATATACAAGAAACTTTCACAAAATGTTGTTTTCACAAACTGTAGAGTTCAAAATTCTACACGTACCTTTTACAAATTGTACAGTTCACGAAGTATATAGCTTTCACAAACTGTTACCTTCACAATTTACATGGATACATTTAAAATCTGTACTATTCACAAAATATACGTGTCGACTTTACAAATCGTAGCCATCACAAATTATACATGTAGTTTCACACATTTTAGCATTCACCAAGTGCACATCTACATTTCACAAACTGTAGAGAACATAAATTTGAACATTCGCAAATTATACTGTAGTTTTCAAAACCTGTTACGTTCAGAAATTGTAGCATTCATAATTTATTCACGTATCTTTCAAAAATCATGCAGTTTACAAATTATATATGTAATTTACTGTGTAATTTTTACAAACTTCAGAAATTATATGTGTAGGTTTGAAAAGTTGTAGCTTTTAGAAGTTAAACATGAAGCTTTCAAAAAATATAGCACTCACAAATGACATATCAGATTTCACCAATAAAAGCATTCACAAAGTACGAGTATAGATGTACTTTTCGCATATTGCAGTATGCACAATTTAGAATTTAGAAATTATATATGTAATTCTATAAATTGTAGCTTTCACAAATTGTGACGATGAGAATTGTAGCATTCACAAATTATACATGAACTGTTCACAAATTCTGCAATTCACAAATTATACCTGTAGTTTTCACAAACTGGAATGTGTAGAAATTATAATTACGCTTTAACAAATTTGAACACACAAAATTTATATACTGTATATACAAACCATTCAAAAATAGTAATATTCACTAAAGCCTCGAGCATACCTTTAGTTTTCAAAATCTGTTGTGTTCACATGTTGTAGCATTAAGTTATACCCACAGCTTTGAAACACCATACAGATCAATTATATATGTAATTTTTACCATCTGTGTCCTTCAAAAATTATATGCGTAGCATTCAAAAATTGGAGCTCAGTTTTACAAAAATGTAGCACTCACGAATTATATATTAAATTTCACCAATTATAGTTTCCACAAAGTAAACACGTACTGTTCACGTATTGCAGTCCCCACATATTTTAGAATTACATGTGTAATTTACATAAATTGTAACTTACACAAAATCTGATAATGAGCTATTGTAGCGTTCACAAATTATGCATGAAGTTTTCACAAATTCTACAATTCGTAAATTATACCTGTAGCTTTCACAAACTGAATGTGTAGAAATTCTATCATTCAAGATTTGTGTATAAACCATTCAGAAATTGTAATATTGAGTGCCTATACATTTAATTTTCATAAACTAACTTCACAAATAATACCAGTAATTTTCAAAAATTATGATCAGAAATTGTAATGTTTATAAATTATACATGTAAACCACAAATATTGTCACTGATAACTTATACATCTAAATTTAATAAATTATAATGTTCGTGAATTGGGCTTGTAGCATTCAAAAATCGTAACATTTAGAAATGATACATGTAGCTTTAACAAATCTTAAACTTCAATATTAGCATATTATTATCTTACTCAAATCTCATATTATCTTACACAAATTGTAATATTCACTAATTGTACTTGCAACTTTCATAAACGGAAACTTTCACAAATGATACCAGTAGCTTACAAAAATTGTGATCAGAAATTATACATTTCACAAATGATAGACATAGCTTCAAAAACTGTAGTCTTTAGAAATTATTTAAGTAGCATTCAGAAATTATACACACAGTTTTCACAAATGGTAAATTTAAAATTTTATGCATCTACCTTTCTCGAATTGTAGCATTAACAAATTATGCATGCAGACTTTAGAAAGTGTAGCACTCGCAAATAATACCTGTATCTTCCACAATGTGCTGCATTCGCAAATTATATGTGTGAATTTCATAAATAGTAACATTCAGAAATTATAGCGTTCACAAAAGATACATGTGGTTTTCATAAAGGGTAACCATCACAATTTATATATGAGGCTTTCACAGATAGTAGCGTTAATAGATTATACATGTAAATTTCATTAGTTCTAACTCTTTCAAATTATCCTTGTTACATTCAGAAATTGTAGCGTTCAACGAATATTTCCTTCACAAACTGTAGCCATCACAAATTCACTGGCTTTCATAAATTGTAGTATTCTTTTCAAATCTTTTTATTGTATATATATATAGGAAAAATAACATGAGTACATCGAAGTAACAACACTTACAATGCCTCAAAAAAAAACCATCATCTTAAAGATTGAAAACAAAATTTTGTGATAACAAAAGAAACCTACTAAGCAGGAAAGTGAGAAAAAAAAGAGAACCCATTAGGTGTACAAGCCCGGAGCCATGCGTCATACAAAAAGCTTCTAAAAATAAACATCAAACCGCCAGCAAGAAAAGAAAATATACTAAAAGAATTTACAATTAGATCGTGGAAAAATTGTATCAATTAACTCAAATGATAATAAGAGCAAATGAGCCCCATCTTTTCTCAAAATCAAATAAAGGTTCAAAGGTTCGACTTCTAATTTTCTCCAAACTAAGACATAGCATCACTTGAGAGAACCATTGTGACAAAGTGGGAGCTGATGTATCCTTCCACTTCAACAAAATGGCCCTCCTAGCTATCAATGTAACAAATATAATAACATGTTGGTCAGACACAGAAATACCATGAATATTTTGAGGAAATAAATTGTAGTATTGAGGAGTTATAGATGAAGCTTTTTTATATTTAACTTTTATAAATTGTGGCACTCGCAAATTCTAGATATGGATTTCAAAACCTATCGCATTCGTAACTTATACATATAGCTTTCAGTGATCCCACTGTTCACGAATTATACACGTAGAATCCATAAATTCTAACATTCACAAATCATTCTACATTTCAAAAATTCTACATTTCACATAATACATCTGTAATTTTTACAGATTTCTCAAACTATACACGCAGCTTTCAAAAAACTGTAGGCTTCAAACGATATACATGAGACTTTCACAAAATGTTTTCACAAGTTGTAGTGTTCACAAAGTATATATGTAGCTTTTACAAACTGTCAGGTTCACAAATGTTTGGGCGGGGAATACACCAGATGCACGATTTTTACACAAAGTGTGGTGGGTGCGTGTTATTTGTTGCCAAGGAATTGTGGGAGATGCGGACACAATTTTTTAAACGCCCTTCTTGCTCGGGAGCAGCGCCGCCAAGAAACGTGCCGACTTAGCCCTAGTCTAATCACAGAACCGATTACAACGACAAATTAATCTACTAACTGGTAGGTCTGTTGTCTGTGGGAGGACACCGGAGCATCCGGAAGATTGGCCATTCGCCCCATCAAGTCTGGCCCCACATCATGAGTCTAACGGAGACAACGAGAAACGTGGTTCAGACCGGGACCTGTTGTGTTTATGCACGCCCCGTCAACACACAAATATCCTTCGGCTACAATTGGACTGAAGCAACGGAAGAGCCTTTGTCCGTTAGCTCTGCCTTCACGGGCGGGCGGCAGGACCTGGGGGCGCGCACACACCGAAATTATTCGGAATTTCATGAATTCCTATTGCCCGCAATGTCTGTCCTCAACCAAGTCAAAGGCGGGCACGCTCACAGCTGGTCAATGTTTAAATATTTACAAATTATACAAATTGCGCACACAAATTGTACCGTCCACAAATTCTACATGTATCTTGTACCAGTTGTAGCGTTCACGTTATACACATGTCGCTTGTAAAAATAGTGGGGTTCGCAAATTAAACATGCAATATGCTCAAATTGTACATCGGTCAAATGATACTTGTACGTTTCACAAATTGTAGCTTTCAGAAATGATACGTGTATTATCTGCAAATTGAAAAATGAATGCCATATAAAGGAAGATTTCACCAATTGTTGTACACGTGTGCCTTTCAGCATTTGTGACCTTCACAAAGAATACATGTAACTTCCGTAAACAGTAACGTTCGTAAATTATACCTGTAGCTTTCAAACAAAATGTACCGCTCAAAAATATTACAATTTCAGAGATTGCAATGTTCGAGAATTATACACACAGGGTTCACAAATTCTAACTTCTACAAATTATGCAAATAGGTTTTACAAATTATGGTGTTTATAAGTTAAACATTAGCTTTCACAAATACGTAATTTTTGCAAACTGTAGTGTTCAGATATTATACATTAGCTTTCAAAAACTGTAACCATCACAAATTAAATTTCAAATTTTCACAAATTCTAGATTTTACGAAGTATAAACGAGATTACAAAGTTAATGAATGAATTAGATGAAGAAAGGAAGACTCGTATTTCATTACAAATGGAAGTGGAAGGAATTAAGAAAGCTACAGTACTTGAAGAAGTACAACCTAGATCATACATGATCCAAACAGAAGAAGGAGCAGTGTTAAGAAGAAATCGCAAAGTCCTCAAGAAGGAGCCAACTTCGGAGTTACAATTAACTGATGCAGACCAGACAAAACATGGAAATAACGACGAAACACAAGAACTGTGAGAAGCACTTAGGTCTACTTGTGTTCGTAAACCCCCAGAGAGACTGATAGAGACATGTTAAATTATGCATTTGCTTTGATTAATATTGCTTATTGTTTTTCTTTTTAAGGAAAGAAAGATATGGTGATACACGTGTCAGAACCTGATTGGACAGAGGTCTGAGCATGCGCAGAAATGAGAGAAAGATCCAGAATGATTGAGAAAACATGGCAGTGTAAAATGTGGTTTGGTTGTTGTAAATAAAAGTTCTAGTTATGTTTCTTTATGAGCAACTCACGGTATGTATTAATATAAAGAACACTTTGTTGGGAATACCTGTACACCTCGTTAATGCAAATATCTAATCAGTCAATCATGTGACAGCAAATTAATGCATAAAAGCATGTAGAAATGGTCAAGAGGTTCAGTTGGTATATTCGGCCTTCTATGAGATGGAGAATGGGACCCCACAAGGCAGTATTTGTAGCCCTTTATTGTTTAATATTATGAGTTTCTCTGAGATGGGCACCAGGGTGAGTAAATCACTTTTTGCAGGCGACGGAGCTTTATGCAACAGAGGGAAAAAATCAATTTAACTGTATATAGGATGAAATTAGCAATTAATAAGGTTGAACAGTGAGCAAACAGATTGGCTTTGAAGCTTTCAGTAGCTAAGACACAAGTTATATCTTTTACAAAGAGGATCAATAGACCTGCACTCAGTTTGAAATTGCATCGTCAAACTCTTGAAGAAGTGTCAGTGGTAAGATTTCTTGGCATGTGGCTGGATATTAAGTTGGCGTTGAAGCAACATATCAGTATGATGATTGACAAATGTAAGGGGGCATTAAGTATCCTTGGGTGTCTATGTGGGTATTCTTGGGGTGCTACATGAAGATCTCTGTTGAGTTTAAATATTTGTTGAATTAGATCGGTACTTGATTATGGCTGTGTGGGTTATGGATCAGCTTCATCTTCAAAATTAAAATGTTTGGATGTGATACAAGCTCAGGCTTTAAGACTGTTGTGGTGCAATAAGGTCATCTCCTGTTTTAGCTTTACTGGTTGAAATGGGACAATTACCCTTACAGTTGCGGAGTTTGAAGTTATTGTTATCACATTGGGTTAAATTGAGGAGGCAGAGGAATGATCATCCTGTTAAAAGTGTGTTGGAAAACTGTTGGGAACATGAAGAGTGTTTTTAGTTTTGAGTGGCCGGGTTCTCATCATGCTAGCTATACAGGTTTGCTGGGTTATGCAGAATGTCCCACTGTAACCTTTCTGGTAACCCCACCATGGTTTTATCCAATGGCTTTAATTGATTTTAGGTTGCAAGATTTAATGGTCCAAGGATCCTGATATGCCCAAAAGACTTTTGGTTCATCAATATGTTAAGGGAAATTATTTTGATATGTTAACCATTTGTACTGATGGGTCCAAAGATAATTTAACTGGGAATGTTGGTGAATCTGGATTACAGGTACAATACACAAATATCTTACTGACCGTTTATCAGTGTATACAGCAGAATTAGTTGCCATTATTTTGGGTTTACAGTTGGTGAAAGACATTTGTCCTTGTAAAGTTGTAATTTGTTCAGGTTATTTTTCGGCTTTGACTAATCTTAAAAAAGGTCATTCTAGCAGTAGGTCGGATTTATTGCAGGAAGCTCCTCGAACTTTACTTCATATTCAAAGTATTGGTCTATATGTCTACTCTTTATGGGTCCCTGCACATAGAGGTGTTGAGGGGAATGACCAGGTTGTTTGTCTGGCCAAAAAAGCTGTTAAAAGTTTATCTGTGGGTATAGACCTTCCACTTTGCAAATCAGAAGGTGAAAGGGTGGTGGAGCTAAGAATCAGGGGATTGTGGCAAGACTTGTGGGATAATGACCGTAAGGGAGCCACCTTCACTGAATACACAGAACTGTTGGATTGATGGGAGAAGGGGGTAAGAAATGAAGGAATTATATTGACTTGACTTAGAATTGGGCATTCTATGCTTAATTGTTCCTTATATCTTGTTGGAAAACATCACTCTGTTGTCATCATTGTGAAACAGTTGAACATATTCTTTTACAATGTAAACCACATAAGGTTGCATGAAAGCAAATGCAGGCTGCACTAGCATCTTGGGAGTTGATAGTTTTCATTAAAAAACTTTACCAAGTTATGGAAGTGGCTTTAATTTCATTCACAATATTGTCTTCCATTACTTACCATCCATAGAGCCTTCTGGGGCAATTTAGTCTTCATCTGATAAAGAGCGAGCAGGTATTTATTTCCCAACTCTCTACAACACACTCCAGTCCAGCTGGTGGCGGTAATGAATCTTTAAGTTGGACTGCCAACCGCCATTAAAATCAGAAGACGAGGAAGAGGTTCAGTTGGGGGTTCGAGGCTTGGCTGGGAGGTGTGCTGGTTGTGGACAGTGTGAGGATGTTGGGAAATAGTGGGGGTTCAGGTCGGGGCGAGGATCTGGACAGAGAACTGCAAATGGAGGATTTGGGCGAACGTGGGTTGGTGGAAGGAGGTTAGAATGAAGTTGAATCTAGATCAGGAAAATGAAAAAAGAAACATAATATTTGAATAATTTCGAGTGATTGAGAGGAAGGGTGGGATATTTTGAAAAAATAAGGGAAGAAAGCTTCAAAATATTGTTTAAACTTGACCTGGAACAGCCTTCTTCTATCAACTACAGAGTTAAAATTGGAACGGGGACAAGGTGTGGTGAAGTCGAGACGGTTGATGTCCTGTTGGCAGTTAGCAATAAAGAGATCCAGAGCAGGCAGAAGACCAGAGCAGGGTGTCTATGAAGAGGAGAAGGGTTGAGGACAGTAGAAGAGGTCATCGGTGGAGGTGGGAAAGTCCTTGCCGAAGAAGTAGGCTCGAAGACAGAGCCGGCGGAAGAAGAGTTCAGTGTCATGGCGAACGTGGAACTCACTGAGGTGTGGGCGAAGGGGGACAAAAGTGAGGCCCTTACTGAGGACAGAGCGCTCTGCCTCAGACAGTTGAAGGTCGGAGGGGATGGTAAAGACCCGGCACGGATGAGAGCTGGGATCAGAGGAGGGAGGGAGGCTGGTGGTGTCAGTGGAGAGGGGAGGGTTGGGGTGAGAGGAATAAGGAGCCTCTGAGGGCCCAGGAGTAGATGATGGGATGTGAGGAGATGGGGTTGCAGAGTGGTGGTGGGGGAAGGGGAGACGGGAGTCACAATAGCAGCTGTGAAGATCCGGCCTGGAGTTCAAGGCTGTTGTCTTGACAGCTAGGATCAGAGGGGGGGAGGGGGGAGGCTGGTGGTATCAGTGGAGAGTCCCGCCACCCCACTAGGAACAGGGTTTCCCTTATCCTCACCTACCACCCCACCAGCCTCTGGGTCCAACAAATAATTCTCCTTAACTTCCGCCACCCCCAACAGGATCCCACCACCAAGCACATCTTTCCCTTTCCCCCTCTTTCTGCTTTCCACAGGGATTGATCCTTACCCAACTCCCTTGTCCATTCATTCCCCCCCACCCCATCGCTTCCCACCGATCGCCCTCTGGGCACCTATCCTTGTAAACGGAACAAGTGCTACACATGCCCTTACACTTCCTCCCTCACCACCATTCAGGGCCCAGACACTCCTTCCAGGTGAGGCAACACTTCACCTGTGAGTCAGCTGGGGTGATATACTGTGTCCGGTGCTCCCGGTGCGGCCTTCTATATACTGGCAAGACCCGACGCAGACTGGGAGACCGTTTCACTGAACACTTACGCTCTGTCTGCCAGAGAAAGCTGGATCTCCCAGTGGCCACACATTTTAATTCCACGTCCCATTCCCATTCTGATATGTCTATCCACGGCCTCCTCTACTGTAAAGATGAAGCCACACTCAGGTTGGAGGAACAACACCTTATATTCCCTCTGGGTAGCCTCCAACCTGATGGCATGAACATTGAATTCTCTATCTTTCGTTAATGCCCCACCTCCCCTTCGTACCCCATCCCTTATTTATCTATCTACCTATCTATCTATCTATCTATTTATTTATTTATTTATTATTTCTCCCCTCCTTTTTTTTTCTCTCTTTTTTTCTCCCTCTGTCGTTCTCACTATAACTCCTTGCCCATCCTCTGGGCTCCCCTCCCCCTTTCTTTCTCCCTAGGCATCCTATCCCATGATCCTCTCCCTTCTCCAGCCTCTTACCGCTTTTACCAATCAACTTTCCAGCTCTTAGCTCCATCCCCACTCCTGTTGCGATCTTCCCTCCCCCTCCCACTTTCAAATCTCTTACTATCTCTTCTTTCAGTTCGTCCTGACGAAAGGTCTTGGCCCGAAACGTCAACTGTACCTCTTTCTATAGATGCTGCCTGGCCTGCTGTGTTCACCAACATTTTTGTGTGTGTGTTGCTTGAAATTCTCACATCTGCAGATTTCCTCGACTTGGCAAAAGGTAGTATCTATGTTGTCTAATGAAAATAGAGGCATTAGGAGTGTTATACAGGAGTTCCGGTAGAGATTTCGATGGAAGAGGTTAAATCTCATTTATTGGGAGGCAAGGTTAAGGAGGTAAAGAAATTGCAAGTTGTCAGAAATGGGGAAAGGATGGATAGTTTATCTGTATTGATTTATTTTGATGAGGTGAAGCTCCCTGATAAAGTTAGTTTGGGGTATGTTTGTTATAATACAAGCGTGTCCCACCTCCTCTGAAATGTTACAAATGTCACAGGCTTGGGAATGTTGCGGCAGTATGTTGTGGGAAACTGCGATGTAGTAAGTGTGGCGGGGAACATAAATATAAAGATTGTGAAGGTGTAACGTTAATTGTTATAATTGCAGAGGGGAACATAGTGCATCTATATATTCTATAGTGTGGCCCTTTATTGTTTAATATGACGATGAATGATGTTTTCTCTGAGACGGGTACAGGGGTGGGTAAATCACTTTTTGGAGATGATGGAGCTTTGTGGATCAGAGGTAGAAGTTTGAATTTAACAGTATATAGAATGAAATTAGTGACTAATAAGGTCGAATAGTGGGCAAATAGATGGGCTTTAAAGCTTTCGGTCGCTAAAACACAAGTTATGTGTTTTACAGAGGATCAATGGACCTGCACTTGGTATGAAATTTGTCAAACTCTGGAAGTGTCAGTGATCAGATTATTTGGCATGTGGCTGGCTAATAACCTGACATGGAAGCACCATATCAGTAAAATAATTGATAACTGTAAAGAGGCATTAAATATCTTTGGGTCTCTGTGGTAATTCCTGGGGAGCTGCACGAAAATCTCTGTGGATTATTTATATCTGTCTAAATTGGTACTTGATTATGGCTGTGTGACCTATGGATCAGCTTCATCTTCAAATTTAAAATGTTTGGATAGGATACCAGCTCGGGCTTTAAAACTGTGTTAGACCATAAGATCATAGATATAAGAGCAGAAGTAGGCCATTCAGCCCATCGAGTCTGCTCCACCATTCAATCATGGGCTGATCCACTTCATCCAGTCATCCCCACTCCCCTGCTTTCACCCCATACCCTTTGATTCCCTGGCTAATCAAGAAGCCATCTGTCTCTGCCTTAAATACACCCAATGACATGGCCTCCACAGCTGCTTGTGGCAACAAATTCCACAGATTTACCACCCTCTGGATAAAGTAATTTCTCCACATCTCAGTTCTAAAAGGACGTCCTTCAATCCTGAAGTCGTACCCTCTTGTCCTAGAATCCCCTAACAATGGAAATAACTTTGCCATGTCTAAACTGTCCAGGCCTTTAACATTTGGAATATTTCTATGAGATCCCCCCTCATTCTCCTGAACTCCAGGGAATACAGCTCAAGAGATGCCATACATTCCTCATACGGTAACCCTCTCATTCCTGGAATCGTTCTCGTGAATCTTCTCTGAACCCTCTCCAATGTCAGTGTATCCTTTCTAAAATAAGGAGCCCAAAACTGCACACAATACTTCAAACGTGGCCTCACGAGTGCCTTATAGAGCCTCAACATCACATCCCGGCTCTTATATTCTATACCTCAAGAAATGAATGCCAACATTGCATTCGCCTTCTTCACAACTGACTCAACCTGCAGGTTAACCTTTAGGGTATCGTGCACAAGGACTCCTAAGTCCCTTTGCACCTCTGCATTTTGAATTTTCTCCCCATCTAAATAATAGTCTGCCTGTTTATTTCTTCCACCAAAGTGCATGACCATACACTTTCCAACATTGTATTTCATTTGCCACATCTTTGCCCATTCCCCTAAACTATCTAAGTCTCTCTGCAAGCTCTCTGTTTCCTCAACACTATCACTACTCCACCTATCTTTGTATCATCGGCAAATTTAGTCACAAATCCCTTAATACCGTAGTCGAAATCATTGACATACATCGTAAAAAGTAACATTCCTAACACCGATCCTGTAGAACTCTACTGGTAACCGGCAGCAAGCCAGAATAGGATCCCTTTATTCCCACTCTCTGCTTTCCAGCCAATGCCAGCCAATGCTCCACCCATGCTGGCAACTTCCCTGTAATTCCATGGGCTCTTACCTTGCTAAGCAGCCTTATGTGCGGCACCTTGTCAAAAGCCTTCAGAAAATCCAAGAAAATCCACGTCTACTGCATCTCCTTTGTCTATCCTGCTTGGAATTTCCTCAAAGAATTGCAGTAGGTTTGTCAGGCAGGATCTTCCTTTCAGGAAACCATGCTGGCTTTGGCCTATCTTGTCATGTGCCTCCAGGTACGCTGTAATCTCAACCCTCACAATCGATTCCAACAACTTCCCAACCACTGATGTCAGGCTAACAGGTCTATAGGTTCCTTTCTGCTGCCTCCCACCCTTCTTAAATAGCGGAGTAACACCTGCCATTTTCCAGTCATCTGGTACAATGCCAGAATCTATAAATTCTTGAAAGATCAGTGTTAACGCCTCCGCAATCTCTCCAGCTAATTCCTTCATAACCCAAGGGTGCATTTCATCAGGTCCAGGAGATTTATCCACCCTCAGACCATTAAGCTTCCAGAACACCTTCTCAGTCGTAATTTTCTCTGCATAAACCTCACTTCCCTGACACTCTTGAATGTCCAGTATACTGCACGCTTCTTCCACCGTGAAGACTGATGCAAAATATGCATTCAGTTCCTCTGCCATCTCTGCATTCGGTGTCATTTTGTATTGGTCCTATATCTACCCTCAACCCTCTTTTACCCTTTATATACTTAAAAAAGCTTTTAGTATCTCCTTTGATATTAGTTACCAGCTTCCTCTCATAATTCATCTTTTCCTTTCAAATGACCTTCTTCGTTTCCTTCTGCATGTTTCTGAAAGCTGCCCAATCCTCTATCTTCTCACTAGCTCTGGCTTTCTTGTATGCCCTCTCTTTAGCTTTTACTTTTGCTCTGATTTCACTTGTCAGCAATGGTAGTGTCCTTCTTCCCTTTGAAAATTTCGTCTTGTTTGTACTTTATACTTTATTGTTGCCAAACAATTGATACTAGAACATACAATCATCACAGCGATATTTGATTTTGCGCTTCGCGCTCCCTGGAGTACAAATTGATAGTAAATATTAAAAATTCAAATTATAAATCATAAATAGAAAATAGAAAAATGGAAAGTAAGGTAGTGTATAAAACTGAGAGGCAGGTCTGGATATTTGGAGGGTATGGCTCAGATCCAGGTCAGGATCGGTTCAGCAGTCTTTCTCACAGTTGGAAAGAAGCTGTTCCCAAATCTGACCGTACGAGTCTTCAAGCTCCTGAGCCTTCTCCCGGAGGGAAGAGGGACAAAAAGTGTGTTGGCTGGGTGGGTCGTGTCCTTGATTATCCTGGCAGCACTGCTCCAACAGTGTGCGGTGTAAAGTGAGTCCATGGATGGAAGATTGGTTTGTGTGATGTGCTGCGCTGTGTTCACGATCTTCTGCAGCTTCTTTCAGTCTTGGACAGGACAACTTCCATACCAGGTTGTGATGCACCCGAGAAGAATGCTTTCTACGGTGCATCTATAAATATCAGAGAGGGTTTTAGGGGACAGGCCAAATTTCTTTAGTTTTCTCAGCAAGTAAAGGTGCTGATGGGCCTTCTTGGCAGTGAACTCTGCTTGGTTGGACCAAGTCAGGTCATTTGTGATATTGACCCTGAGGAACTTTAAGCTTTTGACCTGTTCCACTTGTGCACCATCGATGTAAATTGGGTCGTGCGGTCCGCTACTCCTTCTGAAATCAACAACCAATTCCTTCGTCTTGCTGACGTTGAGGGATAGGTTATGGTCTTCGCACTATGCCACCAGGTTCTTAATTTCCTCTCTGTTCTCAAACTCATCATTAACCAAGATATGGCCTACAATTGTTGTGTCATCAGCAAACTTATATATTGAGTTCGATGGAAACTTGGCTATCATGTGTGTACAGTGAGTACAGCAGGGGGCTGAGTACACAGCTTTGTGGAGCACCGGAGCTCAGAGTGATTGTAGAGGAGAGCTTGTCCCCTGTTTTTACAGCCTGGGTCCTGTCTGTGAGGAAGTTGAAGATCCAGCTGCAGATCTGAGTGCTAAGGCCCCGGTTCCGGAGCTTAGAAATCAGCTTATTTGGAATGATGGTATTAAAGGCAGAGCTGTAGTCAGTGAAAAGGAGCCTTACATATGCGTCTTTATTCTCCAGGTGTTCTAAGGAGGAATGTAGGGCCAGAGAGATGGCATTAGCTATTGACCTGTTGCTCCAGTAAGTCCGGTAGCGTGGAGGTTGACCGGTAGGCTGTGGTTGATTTGTGCCATAATCAATCGCTCGAAGCACTTCATAGCAATTGATGTCAGAGCCACAGGTCGATAGTCATTCAGGCATGCCACCTTGCTCTTCTTCGGCACCGGGATTATCGTTGCCTTCTTAAAACACGAGGGGATCTCAGACTGAAGCAAGGAGCAGTTGAAGATGTCAGCAAACACTCCAGCTAGCTCGCTTGGACAGCCCCGGAGAACCCGTCCCGGGCCACCATCTGGGCCCATCGCCTTCCTTGGATTTATCTTCAGGAAGGCCCTTCTAACGTCCTCCTCGGTGACGATGAATCTCGATGCCACCAGGTCCGGTTCATCCGGAGGGAGCGGGATGCTCCTCTTCTGTTCAAATCTTGCGTAGAATACGCTAAGTTCGTCGGGAAGAGAAGCACCACAGTTATTGATATTCCTAGCCTTTTCTCTGCGCCCAGTGATCTCATTTAGACCCTGCCATAGCCTACTGGCATCCCTCTGGTTAGCCTGGGCTTCCAACTTGGCTCAATATTGCCTCTTGGTGCCCTTAATGGCTTTCCGGAGTTCACGCCTGGATTCTGTGTAGCGACTGGTATTCCCGGACCTAAAAGCCGCAGCTCTAGCCTTTAAAAGGGTCTTGACCTCATAATTCACCCAAGGTTTCTGGTTAGGGAATACCCGGATCGTCTTGCGAGACACACAGTCCTCCGTGCATTTCCAAATAAAGTCCGTGACAGCTGAGGCATACTCATCGAGGTTAGCTGCCGAGTCCTTGAATACTAACCAGTCCACCGATTCAAAGCAGTCACGGAGGACCTCATCCGTTTCTTCCATCCAACGCGACACTACTTTTGACACCGTGACCTCCCACTTCAGTTTCTGTTTGTAAGCCGGGAGGAGGAGTGCGGCTTGATGGTCCGATTTTCCGAAGTGAGGTTGTGGGACGGAACAGTAGGCATCCTGGACTGCTGTATAGCAGCGATCAAGTATATTCGGGCCTCTAGTGGAGCAGGAGACATGTTGGTGTAACTTTGGCAGCGCCTTTCTGAGGTTGGCCTGGTTAAAGTCCCCGGCTGTAATGAGCAAAGCCTCCGGTTACCTGGTCTCAAGTTCACTGATGTTGGCATACAGTATGCTCAGAGCACACTCCACGTCTACCTGGGGGGGAATGTATGCCGCTGTCAGTATGACCGAGGTGAATTCCCATGGCAGATAGTAGGCACGACACTTCACCGACAGGTGTTCCAGGTCCGGGCTGCAGGAGCTTGTCAGTGCCACTGTGTCCAAGCACCACGCAGTGTTGATCAGTAGGCAGACACCACCTCCCCTCGTCTTGCCCAAAGATGCCGTGCGGTCCATCCGATGGATCGAAAATCCCTCTGGTCGGATGGCATCGACAGGGGTGCAGGGGAGAGCCAGGTCTCGGTGAAACAGAATACACAGCAGTTCTGCATCTCCCTGCAGTAGGTGAGCCTCCCTTTAAGATCATCCAACTTGTTCTCTATGGCTTGCATATTAGACCCTGAAGCCCCTCAGCTTCAATCTGACCAGCAGCCCAGCTCTTTTCTCACGCTTCCTTGGTAAGTAGTGCATCTTTCCAGGTCTCCATCGATGCAGTGTGTTGTTGGCATCTCTTTGAGGTTGGTGGACGCGTCCCGCGGGATCGAGCGGAGGGTTGTGTCGTCGGGCGCTCCGGGTCGGGCCGAGTGACGGGGGAGGCTTTGCTGCCACTTCCAGCTGCCGGGGGCCCAGGCTGTCGATTGGGTCAGGCCCCGAAGCTGACACTTAATCCTGGATGGCCGGGCTCCTGGTTGAAACAAGTCCATAAACCGAGTCACGGTTGTGGAGGCCTCCGCTCCAGCCGAGCCTCGGGCTCGATTTCCGAGGTCGGCGGCGGAGGCCTCACTTCCGGCAGCTGTGGATGGCCACCAACGGGGCTTTACGGCGGTCGCTCTGGGGAAGCATCTGGGGCACCTTGAGGTCTCCGCCGTCACTTCTGTGTGGTCGTCTGCTCCGGAGAGGTGCTGGTCAGAATGGGCCACGACTCCAAGCGCTGAGGCACGGTAGCAGACCGCGAGTCTCCGGGAAGGTGATGCGCCTCGCTGGTGGGGTCCAGGTGCGGTCCAGATTTTAAGAAGCAGTTCTGGCGCAGTGGTCTCCAGCTGGGTCAGTAGCTTTGCCAGGGTGTTGTTGATCTTGCTAGATGTAGCAGGTTGGAGGTTTAGAAGGGTTTCTTGGGTATAAGATAGTGTAGAGGGCAGTTTGCTCGGGAGAGCACGTGCAGAGTCGCCAGGTACCGGCGCCAACTTAACTTTGGTATATTTGGAATACATCTGTCTTGCACTTCCCTTATTTTTTGCAGAAACTCCAGCCATTGCTGCTTTGCTGTCCTTTCTGCAAATGTCCTTTTCCAGTCATCTTCGGCCAGTTTCCCTCTCATGCCATTGTAATTTCCTTTATTCCACTGGAATATTGACACATTAGATTTTATTTTTTCCCTCTCAAATTTCAAAGGGAGCTCAATCATATTGTGATCACTGTTCTCGAAGGGTTCCTTAACCCTAAGCTCTCTTATCACCTCCGGATCATTGCACAACCCCCAATCCAGCACAGCCGATCCCCCAGTGGGCTCAACAACAAGCTGTTCTAAAAAGCCATCCCTTAGACATTCTACAAATTCTCTCTCTTCAGGTCCAGTAC
The DNA here is from genome assembly GCF_030028105.1 of Mobula birostris. Classification (NCBI taxonomy): domain Eukaryota; kingdom Metazoa; phylum Chordata; class Chondrichthyes; order Myliobatiformes; family Myliobatidae; genus Mobula; species Mobula birostris. The sequence continues at coordinate 126,946,107 of NC_092377.1, read as the reverse complement.
TGGCCTGGTTTTCCCAATCAACTTTTATGTTAAAATCCCCAACTATTATCATGACTTTCTGACATGCCTTTCCTATCTCCTGCTGTAATTTGTAATCCACATCCCGGCTGCTGTTTGGAGGCCTGTATACAACTGCCATGAGGGCCCTTTTACCCTTGCCATTTCTTAACTCAACCCACAGAGACCTTCTAATCCTATGTCATCTCCTTCCAAGGATTTAATATTATTTCTTATACACAGAGCATCACCACCCCCTGCCAACTAACCTATCTTTCCGATACACTGTATATTCTTGGATGTTCAGCTCCCAATGGCAGCCACCCTTTAGCCAAGTTTCAGAGATGGCCACAATGTCATACTTGCCAATCTGTAGCTGAATTTCAAGATCGTCCATTTTATTTCTAATACTGCATGCATTCAAATACTGCATAACACTTTCAGTCCAGTATTTGTTGCTTTCTGTTTTAACTGCACCACATCTCTATTGTCCTGTAACTCATGCCATTGGCTTTGATTAAGCCTCATCTCCTGCCTGTCCTTTCTATAATCTCTGTTGCCCGCTATCTTTGTTTTATTTCTGTTCTCCCCTTCCTCAGCCCTATCACTCCGGGTCCCATCCCCCTGCCAAATTAGTTTAAACCCTCCCTAGTAGCTCTAGTAAATGTGCCCGCTAGGATATTGGACCCCTTTGGGTTCAGGTGTAACCCATCCTTTTTGTACAGGTCGTACCTCCCGCAGAAGAGTGTTGTGGTGTAGTAAGAGCATCTCCTGTTTCAGCTTTACTGGTTGAAATAGGACAATAACCCTTACAGATGCGGAGGTTGCAGTTATTGATATCATACTGGGTTAACTTGATGGGGCAGAGGAATTCTCACCCTGTTAAAGTGTGTTGGAAGACTGTTGGGAACATCACAAGAAGAGTGTTTTCAGTTTTGGGTGGCTGGGTTCTCATCACACTGGGAATATGGGTTTGCTGCATTTTGCAATATGTCCCACTGTAGCTGTTTTGGTAACCCCATCCCGGTTTTTTTCCCCCAATCACTTCAGCTTATTTTAGGTTGCTTGTTTTACACACATGTAGCCCCCCGGCCATCCTCAGGGTCACTCGGCTCGCTGTCGTCTAGGGAAACAGCCCTCGGCCCCGCCAAACTGGGGAATCAGTTTGCGTGGATGCTGTGTGATGTATCCCACCCCGCCCAAATAACAGACAATACACCAGATACAATTAAATGATTTACAGTTTATAGATATTACTGGAACTATATAATTAAGAGAGAATAAAATATAAAAGGGAAATAAAAGGCGCCACACTTATCAAAGTTCAATCTCTTCGTGCACAAACAGTTGGAGCTCAGGACCCTTCTTTTTCACCCTGTGACCCCTTGGACCACCTCGACCGACCACCTGGGACCACCAACGGTGGTCGACCAGACGCTCCACACGAGTTCGTCTCCTCACTGAATGCCCCACTCGGGGTCCGACCCCGTTAGCGGACTCACAGCACCTGGTCCATCTTCTGTCTCTCTCTCTCTCTCCCGCCTTCGGCCCCAAAACCCCGCGCATACGATAACTGGGCCCAGAACTCTCATGACTCAAGCTCTTTATTAATTTTACTCGTACATAAGGAGAACAGCATGGCCCTGCCACCGTTATGAGGACTGAATTTTTAAATTGGCTTATTCGTTTTGGATATTGATCATTATAAATTGAATATGTTTGAATTCCTTACTCACAAGATCATTCGCCATTCACAATAGAGGTACTAAAGTCAACCGAAACTTCAATCGGGCAGCCGATGATATTTAAAAAGTTAGTGAGGACAATAGAGCCTTCATTGTTGGAGATGCTTCACATCTTTCTCTTAAACACAAAATACTCTGCAGATGCTGGGGTCAAAGCAACACTCACAACACGCTGGAGGAACTCAGCAGGTCAGGCAGCATCCGTGGAAAAGATCGGTCGACGTTTCGGACTGTAGAGGGAAGGGGCAGGGGCCCTATAAAGAAGGTGGGGGGAGGGTGGGAAGCAGAAGGCTGGCCGGTTCCAGGTGAAAAACCAGTAAGGGGAAAGATAAAGGGGTGCGGGAGGGGAGGCAGGGAGGTGATAGGCAGGAAAGATGAAGAACGAATAGGAGAAAACACAATGGGTAGTAGAAGGAGGCGGAACCATGAGGAAGGTGATAGGCAGCTGGGGAGGGGGCAGAGTGACATAGGGATAGGGGAAGGGAGGGGGAGGGAATTACCAGAAGTTGGAGAATTCTATGTTCATACCAAGGGGCTGGAGACTACCTAGACGGTATATGAGGTGTTGCTCATGGCAGTAGAGGAGGCCATGTATGGACATATCCAAATGGGAATGGGAAGCAGAGTTGAAATGGGTGGCTACTGGGAGATCCTGTCTGTTTTGGCGGACGGAGTGGAGGTGCTCGACGAAGCGGTCCCCCAATCTGCGTCGGGTTTCACTGATGTAGAGGAGGCTGCACCGGGAGCACCAGATGCAATAGATGACCCCAACAGACTCAAAAGTGAAGTGTTGCCTCACTTGGAAGTACTGTCTGGGGCCCTGAATGGTGGCAAGAGAGGAGGTGTAGGGACAAGTGTAGAACTTGTTATAGGAATAAGTGCCGGGTGGGAGATCCGTGGGGAGGGACGTGTGGACCAGGGAGTCGCGGAGGGACCGATCCCTGCAGAAGGCAGAGAGCGGTGGAGAGGGAAAGATGTGCTTAGTGGTGGGGTGATGTTGAAGGTGGCGGAAGTTGCAGAGGATAATGTGCTGGATCCGGAGGCTGCTGGGGTGGTAGGTGAGGACAAGGGGAACTCTGTCCCTGTTGTGGTTGTGGGAGGATGGGGTGAGGGCTGAAGTGCGGGAAATGGAGGAGATGCAGGTGAGGGCATCATTGATGATGGCAGAAGGGAAACCACGATCCTAAAAGAAAGAGGACATTTGAGATGTCCTGGAATGGAAAACCTCATCCTCAGATGCGGCGGAGACAGAGGAACTGGGAATAGGGAATGGCATTTTTGCATTTGGCGGGGTGGGAAGAGGTATAGTTGAGGTAGTTATGAGAGTCAGTGGGCTTGTAGAAGATGTCAGTGGACAGTCTGTCACCAGAGATGGAGACCGAGAGATCGAGAAAGGGGAGAGAAATGTCCGAGATAGACCAAGTGAATTTGAGGGCTAGGTGGAGGTTAGAAGTAAAGTCGATGAAGTTGATGAGCTCAGCATGGGTGCAGGAAACAGCACCAATGTAGTCGTCAATGTACCGAAGGAAAAGTTGGGGAGCAGTACCAGAATAGGTCTGGAGCACAGACTGTTCCACATAACCAACGAAGAGGCAGGCATAGCTAGGACCCATGCGAGTTCCCATAGCTACACCCTTAGTCTGAAGAAAGTGGGAAGAGCCAAAAAAGAAGTTATTAAGTGTGAGAACCAGTTCCGCCAACTGGAGGAGGGTAGTGGTGGTGGGGAACTGGTGAGGTCTATTATCCAGAAAGTAGCGGAGGGCTTTGAGGCCTTCTTCATGGGGAATGGAGGTGTATAGGGATTGGACATCCATAGTGAAAATGAAGCGGTTGGGACCGGGGAACTGGAAGTTACTGAAGAGATGGAGGGCATGGGATATATCCCAGATGTAGGTGGGGAGAGACTGAACTATGGGTGACAAAATGGAGTCCAGGTAGGCAGATACAAGTTCGGTGGGACAGGGGCAGGCAGAAACTATGGGTCTGCTGGGACAGTCAGGCTTGTGGATCTTGGGGAGGAGGTAAAACCATATTGTCCGTGTCTGGAAATCCCTGTCGTGTAAATGGATGTTATGTTTTAGTATGTCATTTCTGGAAAATTTCACGGCAGAGGCCTCACTTGTTTGGATTGAGTACAGGAGACTCTGGAAGTCTCGCTTGTCTACAGCTGCCCCTGGCTAGCATTGTCTTTAACCCTTGCCCTACAGCAACTTCCACAGGTGAAGGTATTGATCAGCTTTACTTGTTGGGGAAAGTACTTGTTTTTGAGTCTGGTGGTCCTGGCGTGGGTGCTGTGTAGCCTCCTCCCTGATGGGAAGGGACAAACAATCCATGAGCAGAGCGGGTCAGATCCTTCATGATGTTATTGGCCCTTTTCCAGCACCTTTCTGTATAAATATCCCTGATGGTGGGTAGACTGGATGCAGTGATTCAGCTTCTCGGAAGCCCTCTACTGTGTATCTGTAGAATCAAAATCAGGTTTAATATCAATGGAATGAGTCATGAAATTTGTTAACTTTGCAGCAGCAGTAGTACAATGCAATAAATATAGAAAAGAACTGAATTTCACTAAGTGTATATATAAACATCAAATAGTTAAATCAAGTAAGTAGTGCAAAAACAAATTTAAAAAGTAGTTACGTAGTGTTTGTGGGTTCAATGTAAATTCAGAATTCCGATGGCAGGGGGGAAGAAGCTGTTCCTGAATCACTGAGTGTGTGACTTCAGTCTTCTGGACCTCCTTCCTGATGGTAACAATGAGAAGAGGGCATGTCCTGGGTGGTGAGTCCTTAACGGTGGACAACACCTTTTTGAATCACTGCTGCTTGAAGATGTATTGGATATTATGGAGCCGAGTGTCCATGACTAACTTTACAACTCTCTGCAGCTTACTTCCATCCTGTGCAATATCACTCCAGCCCACCCCCCTCCAGACCACACGGTGATACAACCAGTCTGAATGCTCCCCACGGAACACCCGTAGACATTTGCGAGCGCTTTAGGTGACGGACCAAATCTCCTCAAACTCCTAACGTAATACAGACACTGCATTGCCTTCTTTATAGTTGCATCGATATGTTGGGACCAGGTTAGACCTCAGAGATATTATCACCCAGGAATCTGAAATTGCTCACTCTCTCCACTTCTGATCCCACTGAAGACTGGTCTGTGTTCCCTTGTCTTATCCTTTCCAATCCGCTCTTTGATCTTGCTGATGTTGAGTGCAAGGTTGTTACTGTGACACCACCCAGCTAACTGCTATACGAGGGGTGATTGATAAGTTCATGGCTTAAGGTAGAAGGAGTCAATTTTAGAAAACCTAGCACATTTATTTTTCAATATAGTCCCCTCTTACATTTACACACTTAGTCCAGTGGTCTTGGAGCATACGGATCCCTTCTTTGTCGAAGTCAGCATCTTGGACCTCCAGAAGTGGTCCACAGCAGGGGTGATTGATAAGTTTGTGGCCAGAGGAGGTAAGTTATTAACTTCAAACTTTCTGCATAATCACTCAAAGAGTTGAACTGCACGTGCATGTAACGAGAGCTGTATAACTCACATCCTTCTACCTTAGGCCACTTTTTAAATGAACTTTTGTCTGTCGTTGCGCTACTGGGCGCGTTTGATGATTACTCCACCAAATGCTCGTCTAAGACGGATTGATGTTGGAAATTTATGGTTGGAAATTTATAAGAGAGTTTAAGTCCACTTTACAAGCAATTTGAAAAGTTGATCCTTAGCTGGGAGTGGTTTGTAATGCTGTTGATAAAAGTTCGCTTTCCATTTTATCAATGTTCGTATACAGACTTGGTTAACTTACTTAGATCTGTTGTTGTTTGCTTTAACAGTTAATGTAGTTCTGAATTTAATACATATATATTTACTTATTTTTTCCTTGATTTGTAAGTCTTTAGTGTATATTAGTATTTATCTTTCTTTTTTGAATACATGGCTGTGTATTTCAAATGGATTTAAGATGGCCGTCGTTAACTCGGTCTTAATTACTGTTAGACATAATATGAAAATATTTGTAATTTGTTTACTTCTTTATGTATTCTTTGTTATGTCTTTTTGGTGGTGGTAATTTTTTTTACTTTGTAAATGGAGCTGCCATCTGGAGACGGGTTAAAGGTCAGTAGTTTAGCACGTCATTTGCCTATTGGACGACTTCTGGGCTTTTGGGGGAGGTGGGTGGGGCTATTAGGTTAGTTTTCTTTTCGACTGGGCGGTCCTGAGGGGTTTCTCTCTGTCAAACATCTTGTTGTTCTTTCTGATGGAGTCAAGCTTCAAACTTCCTTCGGATTTAGGCTGCGCCTGCGCGTTAGATTACTTTATAGAATTTAAAAATTAAATTTTAAATATGGATCTCAATAAAATCAATATAATATCTTGGAATTTAAATGGTATGATTCAACCTATTAAGCGTAGAAAGATTTTTAAGGAATTAAAAACACTTCATGCAGATATTATTTTTGCGCAGGAGACACGTATTCGTAAACAAGATGAAAGTCGTTTTTTTAAATTTTGGAAGGTACCCTTATTTCATTCTTTATCAGTAAATAAAATAAGAGGGATATCTATTTTTATTAATTCTAAGATCCCTTTTGTTCATTTTAATACTGTTACTGATTTACTTAGAAGATATTTAATTGTTACTGGTTCGTTGTGTGGTCAAAAGGTGGCTTTAGTTTGTGTATATGCACCTAACACAGATAGCCCCGATTTTTTAAGAAGCTATTTTCTGTGTCGCCGAATATAAATGAATATAGTTGATTATGGGCGGTGACTTTAACCCGTTGATTGATAGATCATCCACCAATCCATCACTTCCTAATAAAGTTGCGACTTGTATTAATTCTTTTTTATTAGAATACGGTTTGGTCGATATTTGGAGATTTAAATTTCCTAAAGAAAAAGATTTTTCTTTTTTTTCCACATGCATATCATAAATATTCAAGAATTGATTGTTTTTTTAGGTACGCGTTTGGTGCCCTCTGTTGTTGAGTGTGCCTATGATGTGATTGCGTTGTCAGATCACGCACCTATGAAACTAAATTTGGAATTTTCTGATAATATTTACAGACCTCAGTGGAGATTTAACATTTCATTGTTGCAAGATTCAACTTTTGTAAATTTTATTAAAGAACAAATTTCTTTATTTTTTGAATTGAATACAACCGAGGGAATGTCAAATTTGGTTATTTGGGATACAATGAAATCTTTTCTTAGGGGACAGATAATTTCATATTCAGTAGGTTTAAGAAGGAAAACTAAGGTGGAACTTTTGCTGACTACTAATAGATAGAAAGAAATAGATAAACTCTATTCAGTAACACCTAGTGAAGATCTCTTTAAGGGTGGAACTCCAAGCACAACGTGATTTGCTTTTGACTTTTCCTATTGAACAGCAACTTTTTAAATCCAAAAACCAATCTTATATACACAGAGACAAATCCGGCAAATTATTAGCTGGTCAGTTAAAAGCAATTACGGCTAGAAGACAGATCCTGAAAATAAGAAGACCTGACAGAACTACAACGGTAGATCCTCATGAAATTAATAAGACATTTATGGATTTCTACTTTCATCTTTATAAGTCTGAATTTTCAGATCTTACTTTTATGATTAGTTTTTTGCAAAAAGTGAATATACGTAAAATCTCTATTCAAGACATTAGATGCACCTATTAAACATGAGGAAATAGCAAGGGCTATATCCTCTCTTCAATCAGCTAAAGCTCTGGAACTGAATGGATATACAGTGGAATTTTATAAGACTTTTACTGATATACCTTACTTATGTCAAATTTTCGCTGACTCTATATCCTCTGGGGCTCTCCCGAAGACTTTCTAATAAGCTTCAATATCTTTAATTCCGAAAAATTCTCTCCAAGATTTTGGCTAACAGACTTGAGAATATTTTACCTACGTTATTTCCAATGACCAAACTGGATTTATTAAAAATAGATATTCACATTTTAATATTCGAAGATTATTAAATATTATTCACTCTTCACCACCTAAGGAATCTGAATGTGTTGTTTCTCTTGATGCAGAGAAAGCTTTTGATAGGGTGGAGTGGTCTTACTTATTTGAGGTTTTGGAAAGATTAAATCTGGGCCCGGCAGTTATTTCCTGGATCAAACTGATCTATCATGCTCCCATGGCTGCTGTTATAACTAATAATCAAAAATCTCCCTATTTTACATTACCAAGGCGTACTTGACAGGGATGCCCTCTTAGCCCTTTATTAGTTAACTTGGCCTTAGAACCGCTTGCTATTGCTCTTAGAGATTCTAACACTGTTCAGGGTATTAAGAGAGGGGACAAAATACATAAGGTTTCATTAAATGCCGATGTCCTGTTAGTTTATATTTCGGATCCTAGGAAATCTATTCCTTCTATGTTATCTATACTTTCTGAATTTAGTAGCTTTTCTGGCTATAAATTAGATTTACATAAAAGTGAGTTATTTATTATTAATAATTACTTAGATCCAAATCATCAAATAGCTTTTACTATTGCTAAAAATACTTTGCCTGTCTTGTTTATTAAAATTACTAAAAATTTTAAGGATCTATATGCATATAATTTTTTTCCATTAATTGGCTACACCAAACAAATGCTTTCTAATTGGTCTCCTATGACATTATCATTAATAGGTCGAATTAATGCTATTAAAATGTTAGTTTTACCAAAATTTTTATATATATTTCAGGCAGTTCCCTCTTTCGTTCCTAAAAAGTTCTTTGACAGAATAGATTCTATAATTTCATCTTATATTTGGAACAATAAAAATCCTAGATTGAGTAAACCCTTATTGCAGAAATTTAAAAAGGATGGTGGTATGGCTTCACCTAATTTTAGAATGTACGATTGGGCAATCAATATTCAATATGCTAGTTTTTGGATTCACTGTTCAGATATACATGAATGTCCTTCATGGTTGGACCTAGAGGTAAACTCGGTGAAAGGCTTCTCTTTGGCCTCTTTACCGGGAGTTCCTCTTCCCTTTTTGCTTTCTAAGATAAGTAGACAAGAATTTAATCCCATTATTAAACATACATTAAGAATTTGGTTCCGGTTTCGTAGATTTTTTGAGTTTAATAATTTTATTTTTTCTTGTAATATTTATCTCAATTATTTTTTTAAACTCTCAACTTTGGATAAGGCCTTTTCAATTTGGAAAACCAAGGGAATAATAACTTTTTCAGATTTGTTTTTAGGGGACTGTTTAATGTCTCTTTCTCAGTTAGTGCATAAATATAATTTATCTAATGTACACTTTTTTAGATATTTATAAATTAGGAATTTTTTACCTGGTTTGTTACCAAGTTACCCCTCTGCTTATCCACTTAATGTGATAGATGTTCTCTTTCAGTTTAAACCATTTTTGAAAGGGTTGATAGCTAAAATCTATAAACGGTTATTGAGTTTACGAATGATATCTAACGATAAAATTAAACGCTTGGGAATTGGAATTTCAAGAGTCATTTTCAGATAATCAATGGAGTAAAATTTTTCATTTGGTTAACAACTCATCTATTTGTGCCTGTCATTTCTTGATACAGTTCAAGGTAGTGCATCGGGCCCATATGTCAAAGGATAAACTAGTGCGTATTTTCCCCAATATTAATCCTATTTGTGACAGATGTAATACTGAGCTGGCCACTTTAACTCTTATGTATTGGTCTTGTATAAAGCTAGATAACTTTTGGAGAGATGTTTTTAAAACACTATCAAGAGGTTTGGATGTGGGTCTACAACCTCACTTGCTTACGGCAATTTTTGGGATTATCCCATCGGAAGCAGGAAATATTCCTGTTTCCGCCCAACGTACGATAGCCTCTTCGACCTTACTGGCTAGGAGAGCCATTTTATTGAAGTGGAAGGATTCTAATCCACCTACGGTCTTTTACTGGCTTTCCTCCATTATGTCCTATTTAAGTTTAGAGAAAATAAGAAGTCGGACATTTGAATACATCCTTTAAATTTGAGTAACTATGGCAACATTTTATCCAATATTTTCATTTAATTTGATTTATTGCTCTTTCAATTTTTTTTTTTGAAGTTTTAGATTTGATCAGAAAATCTTTCTTTCTTTCATTTTTTCTTCGTATCCTCAAAATGGACTGTCCAGTCCCTTTTTTTTTGTTTTATTATAGTGTAGTGGGGTTACTTTTTTCTTTCTTTTCATTCAAAACCCAATTTTTTTCCTTTCTCTTCATAAACTGGTACGAGGAGAGTTGTTATTTTCATTTTATTTATTATTGTATATTTTATACTAGTTTAACAATATCTATGATTTTGACATTTGTCTTAATCTTGGTTTATGTTGTTAGTGATATATATATTTGAACTAATTCTCCTCTTGACTGTATTTATGCTATTTTAAAAATCAATAAAAAGATTAATAAAGATTTCTGAATGGTCCATGAACACAGCCTTCATCAACTGATGGATTGAGTTTAAGAGCCAAGAGGTAATGTTGCAGCTATATAGGACCCTGCTCAGACCCCACTTGGAGTACTGTGCTCAGTACTGGTGGCCTCACGCCAAGAAGAATGTGGAAGCCATAGAAAGGGTGCAGAGGAAATTTACAAGGATGTTGCCTGGATTGTGAGCATGCCTTACGAAAATAGATTGAGTGAACTTGGCCTCATCTCCTTGGAGTGACAGAGGATGAGAGGTGACCTGATAAGAGGTGTATAAGATGGTGAGAGGCACTGATCGTGTGGCTAGTCATTGGCTTTTTCCCAGGGCTGAAATGGCTGTCACGAGAAGCAACAGTGCTTGGAAGTAGGTACAGAGGAGATGTCAGGGGTAAGTTTATTACACAGAGAGTGGTGAGTGCATGGAATGCCTGCTGGCAATGCTGCTGGCAGCAGAAACGATAAGGTCTTTTAAGAGACTCCTGGATCGGTACATGGAGCTTAGAAAAGTAGAGGGCTATGGTAACCCTAGGTAATTTCTAAAGTAAGTACATGTTTAGCAAAGCATTGTGGGCCGAAGGGCCTGTATTGTGCTGTAGTTTTTCTATGTTCTATGTATTCTCCACAAATTCATGTGTGTCTATCGAAGGGCAACTTAACTGCCTGTATTGAATCGCTTCCATCACCACCCTTGGCAACACACTCTATGCAGCCACTGCTCTCTACAATTTCCAATATTGTTAACCTTCAATATACCAATTTATGTGGAAAGTGATCCCTCTCGTGTTAGACTGGGGGAAGGATACTGGCTGTCTGCTCTCTCTGCCTCTCACAATCTCATCACTATCAGGTCTCCTGTCAGAATCTACAGCTCCAGTGAACACAACTCTAGTTTGTCCAACCTCTCCTTCTCGCTCATACCATGTAATCGAGACAACAGGTTGGAACGTTGTTCATGGGAGTTTATGAGGCTGAGGGGTGGCCTTATAGAGGTGTATAAAATCATGAAGGTGATGGACATGGTGAATACACAATCTTTCACCCAAGGGTCGTGGAATGCAGTACCAGAGGGAACGGGCTTGAGGTGAGAGATTTAATGGGAACTGGAGGGGCATCATTTTCAACGAGAGGGTGGTCTGTACATGGAATGAGCAGCCTGAAGAAGTGGCTGAAGCAGGTACAGTAACAATATTTAAAAGACTCTCGGAGAGGTACGTGGATAGGAAGGGTTTTGGGATAAATGCACGCAAGTGGGACAGGCTCTGATGAGCATCGTGGCTGACAGGGACCAGATGGGCCGAAGGGCCTATCTCTGTGATGTGTGACTCTGTATCACTGATCCTGGGCAGACAATCCATGTGGGACAGTCGTTCTTCTTGCTCCCGTTGTCCTGAGTTCACAAACCCTCCCCAAGAGACCCGACCAACCACCGGAGAACGCGGATCTACAGAGAGCAGCTCACCTCTGAGGCAGGCCGGCTGTGTTTTGCAGGTGTGCTGTGGCTCGGCCCAGACAGGGGAATGTGGTAGACAGGTTGTCTAGCCCATCTCAGGTGGTGTCTCGGAAGCCCATGTCTGCAGGGATGGACAGAGGTAAGGTGTGGGACACCACTACGAGTGCAGATGTGCAGATGGTAATTCCAGGTCAGGCTTCCCATTCTCCACCTGGAGGTAGAAGAGAGCTTCTGGAGGATGTAGGAGCAGAATGAGGCCATTCAGCCCATTGAGACCACTACTCCATTCAGTCAGGAGTGATGTTTCTCAATCCCATCCTCCCACCTTCTCCTCGAGAGGCAAGAGTAGATTTCGGACTGCAGGAATATAAAACTGCAAGTGTCTGGAAGTCTCATTTGTCTACAACTGCCCCAGGCTATCATTGCCTTTAACCCTTGCCTTACTGCAACTTCCACAGGTGAAGGTATTGATCTGTGTAGCCTCCTCCCTGATGGGAGTGGGACAAACAGTCCATGACTGTGGTGGGTCAGATCTTTCATGATGTTATTGGCCCTTTTCCAACACCTTTCTGTATAAACATCCTTGATGGTGGGTTGGCTGGATGGAGTGATTCAGCTTCTCGGAAGCCCTCTACTGTGCATCTGTAGAATCAGAATCCGAATCAGGTTTAATATCACCGGCATGAAATTTGTTAACTTTGCAGTACAATGCAATACAAGTTATGGAAAAGAACTGCATTATACTAAGTGTATACTGTATATAGACATTAAATACTTAAATTAAATAAGTAGTGCAAAAACAAATGTAAAAAGTGGTTATGTAGTGTTCGTGGGTTCAATGTAAATTCAGAATTTACAGTGTCTGGCTGGACATTTCCAGCTACTCCTGACTCTGGCCGCTGTTGACAGCTCCTGTCTGAGGTGGGATCAGATTCTGCAGAGTTCACTCTCACCTCGACCTATCTTTCTCCTCAACCTCAATCTCCCACCTTCTCCTCGAGAGGCAAGAGTGAATATCGGACTGCTGGAATATGATACCAGAGAAGCAATTACGGGGGAGTGGGATTGTTGGATGAACTCAAAATATTTTGCATCTGTCTTCACTGGGAAAGTATGTCAGAACTTTGAGCGTGTCAGGGCAGAAGTGAGTGTTGTTACTGTCACACAGAAGGTGCTTGAGTAGCTGAAGGTAGATAAGTCACCTGGACCAGATGGACAGTACTTCAGGGATCTGAAAGAGGTGGCTCAATGGATTATGGAGGGACAAGTAGTGATCATTCAGTTAGTCTCAATGGTTCAGATGATATTGGAGGATGAGGTTTATTAATGATAAAGTTTTGGAGTACTAGCAGCCACATGATAAAACAGGCCAGAGTCAATATGGTTTCCTTCAGGAAAAAATCTTTCCTGACAAATCTGATGCAACTTGATAAGGAAATAACAGACAGGATAGTCAAAGATGAGTCAGTGGATGTTGTTTATTTGGATTTCCAGAAGGCCTTTGACAAAGTCCCACTCATGAGGCTGCCAAACAAGATAAGAGCCCATGGTATTACAGGAAAGGTACTGGCATGGATAGAAGACTGGTTGAATGGCAGAAGGCAAAGAGTGGACTTTTCTGTGAGAGTCTGAAGAGAGATATAGATAGGTTAAATGAATGGGCAATGGTCTGGCAAATGGAATACAATGTTGGTAAATAAGAGGTCATCCACTTTGTAAGGAAAAATGAAAGAGCAGATTATTATTTAAAGGGTAAAAGATCGCAGCATGGTGCTGTGCAGAAGGACTGGGGAGTGCTTGTGCATGAAGCACAAAAGGTTGGTTTGCAGGTGTAGCAGCCGATCAAGAAGGTAAATGGAATGTTGGCCTTTATTGCCAGAGGGATTGAATTTAAGAGCAGGGAGGTTATGCTGCAACTGTATGGGGTACTGGTGAGGCCGCACCTGGAACACTGCGTGCAGTTCTGGTCTCCTTACTTGAGGAAGGATATACTGGCTTCAGAGGCAGTGCAGAGGAGGTTCACCAGGTTGATTCAGAGATGAGGGGGTTTGGACTATGAGGAGAGATTGAGTCACCTGGGACAGTACTCACTTGAATTCAGAAGAGTGAGAGGAAAGCTTATAGAAACATGTAAATTTATGAAAGGGATAGGTAAGATAGAGGCAGGAACATTGTTTCCACTGGTAGCTGAGACTAGAACTAGTGGACATAGCCTCAAGATTTGTGGGAGTATATTTAAGACGGAGATGATGAGGAGCTGCTTTTCCCAGAGAGTGGTGAATCTGTGGAATTTTCTGCCCAATGAAGCAGTGGAGGCCACCTCAGTAGATATATTTAAGATAAAGTTGGGTAGATTTTTGCATAGTAGGGGAATTAAGGGTTGTGGGGAAAAGGCGGGTAGGTGGAGATCAGCCATGATCATATTGAATGGCGGAGCAGGCGCGACGGGTCAGATGACCTACTCCTGCTCCTATTTCTCATTTTCTTTATGTTTATGTTCTTTATTCTCACCTTTCTGTCAGCCTAAACCAGTCTGGCATTCTCCTCCGGTCTCCCTCATTAATAAGGCATTTTCACCCACAGAACTGCCACTCACTGGAAGCATTTTGCTGTTTTTTCTCTGCATCATCCCCCATAAGAGATTGTTGTGCAGGCAAATCCCAGGAGATCAATATATTCTGAGATACTCAAACCACCCCGTGTGGCACCAACAATCACTTCACAGTCTAAGTCACTTTGGTCACATTTCTTCCCCTTTCTAATGATTGGTCTGAACAGCAACTGAACCTCTTGACCATGCCTGCATGCTTTGCTGCATTGAGTTGCTGCCGCATGATTGGCTGATTAGATATTTGCATTAATGAGCAGATGCACAGGTGTACCAAACATGAGGCCACTAAGTGTATTTGAGGCAGAGGTTGATAGGTTCAAGATACGTAAGGGGTTAAGAGTTACCTAAAAGACTGTATGACACAGGAGCAGAATTTGGACATCCAGCCAATCAAGTCTGCTATGTCATTCCATCATGGCTGATTTACTATCCTTCTCAACTCCGTTCTTCTACCTTCTCCCATAATTTTACTAATCAAGAACCTATCAGCCCCCACTTTAAATATACCCATGACTTTGCCTCCACAGCCATCTCAGCAATGAATTCAACAATTCATCATCTTCTGGCTAAAGATTCTGAGGTTGCCCCTCTGGTCCCAGACTTCTGCACCATTAGTAACATCCTCTCCACATCCACTCTATCTGAGCCATTCAATATTCGATAGGTTTCAATGGGATCTCCCCTCATTCTTCTAAACTCCAGCGAGTACAGGCCCAGAGCTATCAAATGCTCTTCATACATTAACCTTTTTATTCACAGAACCTCTGCTGGGCCCCCTCAGATGCCAGCACAATTTGTCTTAGATAAGGGGCCCAAAACTTCCCATAGTACTCTGTGCAGTCTGACCAATGCCTTTTAAAGGCTCACCATTGCTGTATTCTTGTCCTCTCAAAATGAATGCTAACATTATATTTGCCTTCCTTACCACTGACTCAAAC
Organism: Mobula birostris; assembly: GCF_030028105.1. Taxonomy (NCBI): domain Eukaryota; kingdom Metazoa; phylum Chordata; class Chondrichthyes; order Myliobatiformes; family Myliobatidae; genus Mobula; species Mobula birostris. The sequence goes on along the minus strand of NC_092377.1, from coordinate 126,930,932 downwards.
TCCATGTTAACCTTTAGGGCAGAGTGTTCCAACCTGGGGTCCACAGACCCCCCGGTTACTTGTAGGGGTGGGGGACCCCCACTTTTGAGAATCCTGCACAAGGACTCCCAATTCCCTTTGCACCTCGCTCCCCATTTAGAAAATAGTCCATACCTTGGTTCCTTCTACCAAAGTGCATGTCTGTACACTTCCCAACATTCAAACTGCCACTTCTTTGCCCATTCTCTTAATTTGTCTAAGTTCTTCTGCAGACTCCCTGCTTCCTCAACACTATTTGCCCCTCAATCTATCTTTGTATCGTTCTTAAACTTGGCCAGAGAAGTATAAATTCTGTCACAAAAATTATTGACCTATACTGTGAAAAGAAGTGGTCCCACCACCGACCCCTATGGACCACCACTAGCCCCTGGCAGCCAACCAGAAAATGCTCCCCTTCATTCCCACTCTTCGCCTCCTACCAGTCAACCAATCCTCTGTCCATGTTAGTACCTTTCCTGTAATAAACTCCATCTGCCTCTCTCTGAACAACTTTCCATCCAATCTGTATCCACTACAACCTTCCTTGCTTTCCACAACATCACCAGCTTGTGTTAGCCACAAACCTACTAATCATATCTCCAACATTCACAACTCAGTTGTTAACACATTACACATGAGGTACCCTGTAGTAAACTACAGGTCAATGTTCAAAGTAAACTTTAATATCAAATTACATATATGTCACTATATACAACCCTGAGATTCATTTTCTTGTGGTCACACTCTATATAGGCATCCGTTAGTCTCATGAGACCATGGATTTGTGCCTTGGAAGGTTTCCAGGGTGCCGGCCTGGGCAAGGTTGTATGGAAGACCGGCAGTTGCCCATGCTGCAAGTCTCCCCTCTCCACACCACCGATGTTGTCCAAGGGAAGGGCATTAGGACCCATACAGCTTGGCACTGGTGTCGTCGCAGAGCAATGTGTGGTTAAGTGCCTTGCTCAAGAACACAACACGCTGCCTCAGCCAAGGCTCAAACCAGCGACCTTCAGATCACTAGATGAACACCTTAACCACTTGGCCGCAATCTATAAATCTATAGAATAATAACCATAATAGAATGAATGTAAAACCACCCACTAGGGCCCACCAGCCAGAGTGCAGAAGACAACAAACTATGCAAATACAAAATGAAGAATTAATAATAATAAATAAACAAGCAATAAATATCAAGAACATGAAATGAAGGGCCCTTGAAAATGGGTCCATAGGTTGTAGGAACATTTTAATGATTGGGCAAGTAAAATTATCACATTTGGTTCAACAACCTGATGATTGAGGGGTAATAACTGTTCCTGAACCTGGTGGTGTGAGTCCAAAGGTTTCTGTAACCTCTTCCTGATGTCAGCACCGACAAGAGAGCATGTCCCGGTGATGGGGGGTGGGGGGGTCCCTGATGATGGATGCTGCTTTCCTGCGACAGCATTTCATGTAAATGTGCACAATAGTTGGGGCTGCTCTGCCTGTGATGGACTGAGCCGTATCCATTACTTTTTGTAGCATTTTCCATTCGAGGGCATCGGTGTTTCCATACCAGGCTGTATGCAGCCAGTCAATATACTCTCCACACACACATCTACAGAAGTTTGTCAAAGTTTTAGAAGTCACGCTGAATCTTTGCAAACTCCTAAGGAAGTAGAGGTGCTGCCGTGCTTTCTTCATAATTGCATTCATTTGTGGGGCCTAGGACAAGTCCTTTGAAATAATAACCTTGGAATTTAAAGCTGCTGATCCTCCCCACCTCTCTCATAGCCTCTGGTTTCCTTCTCATGAAGTCAATAACACTGGACAACAAAGAATTTGCTTCCTGAATACTTTTGAGTGAACTTTATGGACTTTGGGCTGCTGATCATGCAAAATCACCAAGAAATTTCCCTATCACACACCATTTTTTTAAAAACTCGCCTATATTTGTTATTTCAATTTATTACTAAAGTCAATTAAAATGTTGCCCACAAGGTAAATTGAGTTCTCCCTCGTGTCCAGGCATTCCTGGGCATTTGTGATGAGTATACAATGAAATCTCAAAGATGGAACATGACTGCTCTTATTAAGAAAGCCTTTACTTTGGGTGGAAAATTGGCGACTCAGACAAGGCCTGGGCGCCTCACATTTGTTGCACAACATGCGTTGTTGATCGTAAGACTTGGCTCAGAGGTGCTCGGAAATCAATGCTGTCTGCTGTCCTGATGATATGGTGGGAGCTTAAGGACCATGTGACAGACTGCCACTTCTGTTTGACTGGTGTGTCTGGTGTCTCGGCTAAAAACAAGAGATCCATTGAGGGCTCCAATCCTCCTTCATCAACCTGCAGACACCCTCACACAAACACACAATCTACAAACACCCTCACACACCAAACACCAGACATCCCACCTCTCCCGGAAGTTCTGGGAGTCTCCCACATACTAATAGTGGCTCCTTGATGCCCGCAAATTATATACAGTATCCTGGAAATGAGAGTGAGAGAGACACACACACACGGCAGAGTGCTCAAAAAAAAGAAAATATAAAATGTACGTCACCCCAGACTACCCTAAAGTGTACCCCTGCCTAACAGGGGTCAAAAATAATGACAGTAATGACAGTGTTGCTCGCCGCACTGTTTGCAACAGTGACGTTTCTATTGCCCATGGTGGGTTAAGACTGTAAAAGACATGCTGAGGTGAGTTTAACAGGTGTCATTCGTTTATTAGCATAGCTAACGTTATTTAAACTAGCTGGCTAGCTGCTAAGGAGCTACTCTATTGCAGACATCCCACCTCTCCCGGAAGTTCTAGGAGTCTCCCGCAAATTGATGATGCTACCTCCCTGAAATGAGTTTCTGCAGGGTGGGATGTCTGAAACACACAACCTACAGACACCCTCATTTACCAAACACACTAAACACTCAACCTACAGATACCTCTCACACCAACAAACTCCTGTAATGTTGTTAAATTTAAAAATCTGATTCAAGTGTATTGTTGTGCAGTTAAGGATTGTCACAGGAGACACACCTGGGGTAGCTTGCAACAGCTTCACTGTTCATTACTGACAGACTTTTTAAATATCCTGACATCAGTGCAGACTGAAGGTGGGGAAGATACAATCAGAGACAGTGTCAGGGTTTTAGGTAGGTTCAAGAATATGATGAAAGCGGAGAGGAAGCTGTTGTTGAGCCTTGAGGTGTGGGCCTCAGATTCCTGTACCTCCGGCCTGGTTTGTGGGGGTCCATGATGATGAATGCCGCTTTCCTGAGACATCGCATCTTGTAGATCTTCCTTGATCATGGTAAAAAGTGTAATAGATCCAGCTCACTCCCTCTGTTCTCTGCAGCCTCTAGCCAACATTAAAGATCAAAACTTCTCCGTGACTTCTGCCAACATTAAAGATCATGACATCTCCATGTGACATCTGTATCATTAATGTACATATGCCATTCGTCAAATCGTCAAATCAAAAGCAGACATCCCACCTCTCCCGGAAGTTCCGGGAGTCTCCCACATATTAATAGTGACTCCCTGATGCCCATAAATTATATATAGTATCCTGGAAATCAATTTTTTTTTTGAGCGAGAGAGATAGAGCGTGAGAGCAATAGAGCGAGACAGAGAGAGAGAGAGAGAGAGAGAGAGAGAGAGAGAGAGAGAGAGAGCGAGACATTGAGAGCATGAGAGAGAGCGCACAAGGGAGTGAGAGAGCCTGAGAGAGTGCGAGTGAGAGAGAGAGAGCACACGCACCATGGCAGAGCGTTCCAAAAAAAGAAAATATACAACGTACTTCACCCCAGACTGCACTAAAGTGTACCCCTGCCTAATAGGGGTCAAAATAATGACAGTGTTGCTCACTGCACTGTTTGCAACAGTGACTTTTCTATTGCCCATGGTGGGTTAAGACTGTAAAAGACATGCTGAGGTGAGTTTAACAGGTGTCATTCATTCATTAGCATAGCTAACGTTATTTAAACTAGCTGGCTAGCTGCTAAGGAGCTACTCTATTGCAGACATCCCACCTCTCCCGGAAGTTCCGGGAGTCTCCCGCAAATTGATGATGCTACCTCCTGAAATGAATTTTTGCAGGGTGGGATGTCTGCAAAAGTGTGCTAAATTTCGATGTAGAATTTGTTATGTTAAAAGTTGTGAAAGCTCTATGTATTATTTCCCAATATTAAAAGTTGTTTTAGAATTCTGCATGGTTAACATGGTAAGTAATTAAAGCCAAATCAAAGGTGATTTAAAATCTGGCTGAGTGGTGCCACAACATCTCAGTGAGTGTAATGTTGAGGCTTTATAAAGCACTGGTGAGGCCTCACTTGGAGCATTGTGAGCAGTTTTGGGCCCCTTATCTTAGAAAGGATGTGCTGACACTGGAGAGGGTTCAAAGGAGCTTCATGAAAATGATTCCAGGATCAAACAGCTTGTCAAATGAAGAGCACTTGATGGCTCTGGGCCTTTGTACACTAGAATTCAAAAGAATGAGGGGTGACCTCATTGAAACCCATTGAATGGTGAAAGGCCTTGATAAGAGTGGATGTGGAGAGGATGCTTCCTATGGTGGGAGAGTCTGGGACCAGAGGACACAGCCTCAGAACAGAGGGGCGTCCTTTTAGAACAGAGGTGAGGAGCAATTTCCTTACCAGAGAGTGATGAATCTGTGGAATTTGTTTCCTCAGATGGCTGTGGAGGCCAAGTCACCGGGGAGAAGGCAGAAGATTAGGGCTAAGAGGAAAAAATGGTTCAGCCATGTTGGAATGGTAGAGAAGACTTGATGGGCCAAATGGCCTAATTCTGTTCCTATATTTTATGGTCAATGTCAGCAAAGCCAAGAGCTGATTACAGACTATTGGAGGAAACTGGAGGTCCATGAGCCAGTCCTCACTTGGGGACCAGAGGCAGGGGAAGTCAGTTAGGTAAAAATTCCTTGGTGTTAACATATCAGAGGATCTGGTCTGGGACTGGCACATAAGCATCATCACAAAGGCTCGACAGTACCTCTACTTTCTTACTTGTGTAGATTCACATGTCACCAAAAACTGACAAACTTCGAATGATGTACAGTGGAGAACATCCCAGCTGGTACATCGCAGCCTAGTATGGAAACACCAGTGCCCAAGGATGGAAAATGCTGAAGAAAGTGGTAGACACAGTCCAGTCCATCACAGGCAAAGCCCTTCCCAGCAATGGGCACATTTACAAGGAACACGGCCACAAGAAAACAGCATCCATCATCAAAGACCCTCATTGTCCTGGCAACACCCTCATCTCACTGCTACAATCAGGTAGAAGGGTCAGAAGCCTTAGGTCCCACACCATCACATTCAGGAACAGGTATCACCTTTCAACTATCAGGCTCCTGAACCTATGTGGATAACTTCACCCTGAACTGATTCCACGACCTACAGGCTCACGTTCAAGGACTCTTTGCAACTCAGATTCTGAGTATTACTGTCTACTTACACAGTCAGTCTTCTTTCATACATAGCTTGTTTGTCAGTCTTTGCTAATGCATGGTTTTTATCAAAAATTCTAGTGTACTACTCTATATCTGCAAGAAAGTGAACCCCAAGTTAATATATGGCAACATGGCTACTTTGATAATAAACTCACTTTGACTGTGACTGTGCAGTACTATTCACTACTCAGATCCGTCCAGTAGTGTTAACATTTTCCTTTGAAAACTTTCATTGAACACTTACACAGTTCCTCGGGTTAATAAACCCTTTCAGCGTTTGACAGGCTTCCCCACCTGACTCAGCCACTCTGTGTGCAGGAGCAGGAGGAGCCCAGACTATGCTCCTCCCCACAGAGGGTTTGCATTGGATGCACCAGGCCTCAGCACATCCTCCTGCAGCCTGGACTGTGCGAGGTGCCAGCATGCTCTCACAGACATCTCACTATAAGGGGAGACCAACAAGCTTCGGCCAGATCAAATGGCATCCTTCACCACGTCTAACAGCGGGTTGTGTTCCTTAAAGTACAGTTCCCGGCAATCTCTGTGGAGGTTAAAGTGACACAGCAGAATCAGTGGTCATGGTGGAGATTGGGATGGTGATGGAGCACCCAGTGATGAGGGGGTTCCCAGGGGTGTCCGAGTGAAAAGGGGGCACCTCTGGGCAGGGGAGAGTGTGTTTGTTGGTAGGAGCAGCCCTGGACTGGGGAAGGGTCATCCGGTTGGTGGGGGAAGCACATCTTAGTTGGAAGGAGTGACCGGTTTGAAGGGAGCTGGAAGGAAGTACCTCAGGGCCAAAGGGGGAGCATCGGGGGGAGGGGGCACCTCTGAGCCAACGAGGGAGTGGCTGTGGACTGGGTACAGTGACAGGTAGGCAGCAGGGCCACAAATGGGGGAGACCTCATTTAGACCCCGCCAGACCATTACTTTAAATAAGCCTTTGGGTGGGAGTGATACACGGTGGGGAGGAAGGAAAGGTGAAGGTGTGATCAAGAGGATTCACATGGCAAGGCAGGCGTTGTCTATAGGGGACTTCGAAAACATGTCACGTTGCAGCTAGTCTGGAAAGTGAGAACACGTGGGATCAACGGTGAGATAAGCAAATGGACACAATATTGGCCTTGGTGGTTAAGAGTTGCGATAGGAATGGAGTTCCTCCAAACTGGGGGCCTGTGACCAACAGTGTGCCGAAGGGATTGGTGCAGTATCCCCTCTTCAAATCAGTTTACCCTCTCAACAAAGTTGGTGAGGTAGTGCACAGTGAAGAGGGTCATCTCAGAGTACACGGAATTCCAGATGATCTGGGGAACGGCCAAGGGATGGCAGATGGAGTTAAACTCGAAAACTTTGCATCTACTGATCATAGTGCCATTAATTTCAAGGCAATGCAAGAGAACACTTAAGAAAGAAACAAGGAAGGCTAAAAGAAGGCATGAGGTTGCTCCAGCAGACCAAGTAGCAGGAGAATCCTAAGGGCTTCTACAGACACAGTACGTTAAGAGGAAAAGGATTGCAAAGGACAAAATTGGTCCACTGGAAGATCACAATGCTAATCTCGGCTTGAAGCCAAAAGAAATGGGGAGATCTTAAATTGATTTTACGCATCTGTATTAACTTGGGAGATGGTCACAGAGCCAAAAGAAGTGAGGCTAAGCAGCAGTGAGGTCATGGACCCTGTACAGATCACAGAGGAGGTGCTTACTCCTCACAAGCTATTTCCTCGGATCCTGTGGAATGCAAGTGCTGAAATTGCAGGGGTCCTAGTTAAATCATCCTTAATGACAGGTGAGGTACAAGATTAGATTAATTAGATTATGAGGGCACACAGTCCTCTTTTACTGTCATTTAGTAATGCATGCATTAAGAAAAATGATACAATGTTTTTCCAGAATGATATCACAGAAACACATGACAAACTGACTTAAAAACTGACAAAAACCATATGATTGTAACATATAGTTACAACAGTGCAAAGCAATACTGTAATTTGATAAGGACAGACCATGGGCATGGTAAAAGTCTGAAAGTCCCTTGAAAGTCCCATCATCTCACGCAGATGGTGAACCTCCAGCGCCGCAAACTTGCCGATGCAGCGTCCTGGAAGCATCCGACCACAGTCCGACTCCGAGTCCATCTGAAAACTCCGAGCCTCCGACCAGCTCTCCGACACCGAGCACCATCTCTGCCGAACGCTTCAACCCCGGCCCCAGCAACAGGCAATAGGCAAAGCCGAGGATTTGGGGCCTTCCCCTCTGGAGATTCTCGATTGCACAGTAGCTGCGGCAGTGAAGCAGGCATTTCAGAAGTTTCTCCAGGTGTTCCTCCGTGCTTCTCACAGCTGTCCCCGTCAAATCAGGATTGTGCACGGCCCCCTAGTTAACACAAATCGATATCAATTCGGAACGGCCGCGCGTGCTGCGTCACGCCACCAGCTTCTCCTCCCTCCTTCTATGATTGAAGAATAGTCGATGCTGCTCTGCTGTTTAAGAAAGGCTCTAAGAATAAATCAGGAAATTATAGGCCGTTGAGTCTGACATCAGTAGTGGGAAAGTTATCAGACGGTATTCTTAGGGACCGGATATATGAATATTTAATAGACGGGATTGATTAGGGATAGTCAGGATGGCTTTGTGTGTGGTAGGTCATGTCTAACCAATCTTACAAGAGGTTTTCGAGGCAGTTACCAGGAAAGTTGATGAAAGCAAGGCAGTGGGTGTTATCTACTTGGACTTCAGCAAGGCCTTTAACAAAATCCCACAGGAGACATTGGTCAAGACGGTTCCATCACTTGACATTCAAGATGAGGTAGTAAATTGGATTAGACATTGGCTTTGTGGGAGAAGCCAGAGATTGGTAATAGATAGTTTCCTCGGTGACTAGTGGACTACTGTAGGGATTGGTGCTGTGTCCGTTGTTGTTTGTCATCTATATCAATATACTGAATGATAATGTGGTAAACTGGATCAGCAAATTTGCAGATGACACCAAGATTTGTGTTGTAGTGGACAGTGAGTGAGGAAGACGATCATAGCCTACAGTGGGATCTGTACCAGCTGAAAAAATGGCAGATGGAATTTCATGCATACAAGTACGAGGTGTTGAACTTCGGTAGGACCAACTAGGGTACATCTTACATTGAATGGTGGGGCACTGAGGAGTGCGGTAGAACAAAGGGGTCTGGGAATGTACAACCATAATTCATTGAAAGTGTGTGTTGTGGGTAGATAGGGTTCTAAAGAAAGTATTTGGCATATTGGCCTTCATAGATCAACATAGTGAGCACAGGAGATGGGTTGTTATGTTCAAGTTGTATGACGTTGGTGAAGCCTAATTTGGAGAACTGTGTGCAGTTTTGGTCACCTACCTACAGGAAAGATGCAAATAAGATTGAAAATATACAGAGAAAAATTACAGTATGTTGCCAGGACTGGAGGACATGAGTTGCAAGAAAAGATTGAGTAGGCTATAACTTTATTCCTTGGAATGTTGAAGATTGAGGGGAGATTTGATAGAGGTATACAACATTATGAGGGGTATAGATAGGGTAAATGCAAGCAGGTTTTTTCCACCGAGATTGGGTGACACAACAACCGGAGGTCATAGGTTAAGGGTGAAAGGTAAAATGTTTAAGGGGAACATGAGGGGAAACCACTTCACCGATGGAGGCGAGAGTGTGGAACAAGCTGCCAGCAAAAGTGGTGGATGCGATTTCGATCTCAATGTTTAAGGGCCTGTTTCTGTGCTTTAGCTTTCTATGACTCCATGGTGCTAAGTGTGAGGTGTTGATTTTGGGGAGATATCCCAGGGCAGGGTGCAGACAAAAACGTCAGGGAGATGGAGATTTGTAGATCAGACAGACTTCTACATAACACACAACAAAATAAACATTATGACATTTGTACAAGTTCAGAATCAGATCAGGTTTATTATCACTGAGATACATATGACATTGTTTTTCTGTTGAAACACCAATGCAGTGGAATACATAAAAAAGTACAATAAGAAATATGTAAAAAGTAGATTGTGCAAAAAGGGAGATAATAGTAAGGTGGTGTTTATGCGTTCACGGACCATTCAGATATCTGATGGTGAACACTAGGACACTGTTCTAAAACTGCTCTTTGTTCTTTAATTTGTAAAGAAATAAACTACAGTAACAGGCTCTTCCAACCCAATGAACCTGCTTTGCTCAATTACACCCGTCTGACCAATTAACCTGTTCATCTGGGCGTCTTTGGAATGTGGGAGGAGACTAGAAAACTGAGCACCCGTCGGATCCCATGCGGTGACGGGGAGAACATACATCTCCTTACAGACGGTGCTGGGAATCGAACCTGGGTCGCTGGCTCTGTAAGAGTGACCTGCTACCCGTTATGCTACTGTGCTGTCCATGATGAGTGAGTGTCCTCAGTCTCCGTTACCTCCTCCCTCACAGCAGTAATGAGAAGAGGGTGTGGTGAGCAAACCGACTTAGACCATAAAACAGAGGAACAAATTAGGCCAATAGGTTCTTCAAGTCCGCTCCACCATTTGATCATGACTGATCCATTTCCCTCTCGACTTCATTCGTTTGCTTTCCTCCCGTAATCTTTCACGCCCTGACTTATCAAGAACCTATTTAAATACGCCACTTTAAATACACCCAGTGACCTGGCCTCCACAGCCCCCTGTGGCAATGAATTCCACAGATGCACCACCTGCTGGCTGAAGAAATTCCTCCCGATCTCTGTTCTAAATGGACATCCCTGAGGTTGTGCCCTCTGGTCCTAGACTCCCTCACTATAGGAACCATCCTCTCCACACCCACCCCATCTTGTCCTTTCAACATTCAATAGGATGCAATGAGATCCCCCCGCCACTTCTATTTCCCTACATTCCAGTAAGTGCAGGCTCAGAGCCAAACCTTCCTCACATGATAAGCCTTACATTGCTGGGATCAATTTCCCCTTTGAACCTTCTCAATATCAGCACATCCTTTCTCAGATAAGGGGCACCAAAGTGCTCATAATACTCCAAATGAGGCCTCACCAGTGCCTTATAAAGCCTCAGCATTACATCCTTGCTTTAACAGTCTAGTCCTCTCCAAATGAATGCTAAAATTGCATTTGCCTTCCTTACCACCGATTCCATCTGCAAGTTAACATTCAGGGAATCCTGGACAAGGATTAGCATGTCCTTTTGCATCTCAATTTTTTTGCATTTTCTCTCCGTTTGGAAAACTGTCATTTCTTTGCCCATTCTCAGAATCAGTCCAAGTCCTTCTGCAGCCTCTCTCCTTCCACTATCCTACCTGCCATTCCACCTATCTTTGTATCATCCACAAACTTGGCCACAAAGCCATCAATTCTGTCAGCCAAATCATTGATATACAATATACGAAGAAGTAGTCCCAAAAGTGACCCCTGAGGAACGGCAGTCAATCAGAAAAGGAACTCTTATTTCCCACTCTTTGCCTCCTTCTAACACCCAATGCTCTATCCATGATAGTATTTTTCTTGAAATGCCATGCACTCTTGCTAAACTAGCTTACCTTCAGACTTCAACTTGTCCTTCCTTGTGGCTGTTGTAGTTGCCCTCTGTTGGTTTTTTCGAAAGCTTCCCAGTCCCACTTGGTGGTAAGTTTCACCTCAACAGGACCTGAAAGGAGACACATTTGCAAATTGATGGTTGATAGTGATTGGGTAATCAGGTAATTAACAGCAGCAGATAGAAAAAAGTTGGGGTCAAGCAGGCTAGAGTTTTTGGAGTGGGGAGCTGAGGAGGCTCTGGCATGAAGAGGCTGAGTAAGTGACCCAGGTGTGGGGAAGGAGAGTAGTGAGAAGTTGCAGGTAAGAACATCCTCAAGATATTTTATTTTGCTGTTGACCTTTGACATTTGTTCAGTTCAGGCAGGATGGTAGTGTTGGATTAGGGCGTAACATTGTTCATTTACTTCTAGTTTGCTTATAATGTTTATAAAATCACCTGTATGAGTAATTGTTCATTGAATTTTCAGTAACAGTGGTGTAGGTGTTTCTGTACTTTTCCAGAAGCTCCTTTGCAGTCTGTGTCATGCAACTGAACCTGACCAATTGATAGGTTATTCCGTATCACTGGAAACTCTGTAGTCTGAGCTACTTTTTGTAAAAATGGTAATTTCTTTGTTTTTTGTCTTTCTTTGCCTCTACCTTCCTTACAGTAGACTAAGCCGATAACCATTATTTTGTTTTGTTATCAACACTGAATAAACGGAAGAGAGGGTCCAGAGGAAGTTGACGAGAACATACCTGGAAATAAAAGTGTTATTATATCAGGAGCATTTGATGATTCTGGGACTGTTCTTGCTGGAGTTTAAAAGAATGGGGTTTTGAAAAGTATTGAATGTTGAAAGGCTGAGGTAGAGTGGACATACAGAGGATGTTTCCTATACTGGAGTCTACGACCACATGGCACAGCCTCAGAATCGAGATGTGGAGGAATTTATTTAGGCAGAAGGTGGTAAATCTGTAGAAATTTATGGCCAAGTCATTGGGTAAACTTTTGCTGAGTTTAACAGATCCTTGATCAGGAAATTACCAAAGATTATGGGGGTAGGCAGACGAATGCAGTAGAAAGAGAAAATAAATCTGCCATGATGGAATGGCAGAGCAAACTCAATGGACAGAGGCGCCTAATTCTGCTCTTATGTTTGTGTGTCGATATTTTTATTCATTTATTTCTGTCTGTTAATCTGTTTGTTTATTGACTGAGATACAGAGCAGAATAGGCTCTTCGAGTCATTCTGCCCAGCAAGAATCCTAGCACATTCACGAGACAATTTACAATGACCAATCAACCTACCAACCGGCACACATCAAAGTTGCTGGTGAACATTGACTTCTCTAACTTCTGCTAATGCCCCACCTCCCCCTCGTACCCCATCTGTCATTTATTTATGTACACACATCCTTTCTCTCTCTCTCTCTCCTTTGTCCCTCTGACTATACCCCTTGCCCATCCTCTGGCTCCCCCCCCCCGTCTTTCTTCCCGGACCTCTTGTCTCATGATTCTCTCATATCCCCTTTGCCAATCACCTGTCCAGCTCTTGGCTCCATCCCTCCCCCCTCCTGTCTTCTCCTATCATTTTGGATCTCCCCCTCCCCCTCCCACTTTCAAATCTTTAACTAACTCTTCCTTAAGTTAGTCCTGACGAAGGGTCTCGGCCTGAAATTTCGACTGTATCTCTTCCTAGAGATGCTGCCTGGCCTGCTGCGTTCACCAGCAACTTTGATGTGTGTTGCTTGAATTTCCAGCATCTGCAGAATTCTTGTTGTTTGCGTTTTTAAAAAACCTACCAACCGGTACCTCTTTGGACTCTGGGAGGAAACCAGAGCACCCGGAGGAAACCCACAGGGTCACAAGGGCAATGTACAAGCCCCTTACTGGCTACGGAACTGGCTTACTGGGAACTGACCCTGGGTCACCTGTACTGTAAAGCGTTGTGCGAACCACGAGATTATGGTGCTGCCCTCAAGACTTATGGTCTTGTCTCATGGTCTCCCCGATGACTGCGTCTGCAGTTAGTGCACCCAGTAGTTACTTGGGACAGTGTTTGACAGGGGCTGGGGAGCTGGAATGGGTGCTGAACGTTCCACTGTTTCAATGTTTTAGAGTGGATAGAAGGAGATTAAAGGAGATTGGACCTACTGAGTCTGTGTGCGTAAAACTCAAAACAATAAAAGGCAATCATTCTGATTGTATCAGGGCTGTTGTCGTGGGTGATTTCAATTGCTCCAGTATACACTGAGAGCTGCCTAGTGCAAGAGATCAGACAGGACAGAATTTGTTAGATACATCCAGGAGGGTCTCTTAAACCATTACGTAGGTGAGGGTCGATACTGGACTTGCTGTTGTGTAATAAGCCAGGCCAGATGGACACATTTCCATGGGAGAATTGTCAGGAAATAGTAAACACAAGTTTTAAGATATCTAATGATAAGGGCAAGCACAAATCGTGCAAGAGTACTAAATCAGAGCATGGCAAATTACAATACTATTAAGCAGGAACTAGGGAGAGTTAACTGGGATCAGTAGTTTTTAGGCAGGTCCACATCTGACCGTGCAGGGTGTTTAAAGACCAACGTCATAGAGTACAGGACAGTTATGCTCCATGTCAGGAGGACAACGATGGCAAGGTCAGGGAACCTTGGATGTTGTGGGGTGGTGAATTTAGTCAAGAAGGAAAAGGAAATGTAGGTAAGGTTCAGGAAGCTAGATTCAAGCAGCGAAACTGAGAAACCAGAAGAGAACTCAAAAAGGAAATTGGGAAAACCAGCAGTGGCTGTGAAATATCCCTGGCAATAGGACTAAAGAGAATCCAAGGCACTCTACTCATACAGTAGATCAAGAGCAGAATGTAAATGGGAGAGGGTAGGACCACTCACAGATTATGAATGGAACATGTATTTGGAGCTGGAGGATGTGGGCAAGGTCCTAAATGAGTAATTTACATCAGTATTTACCAAGGAGGATGGTGAGATCAGTGTGGACTGAGCTAATTTACTACAGCATCTCGATATATACATTAGGAGGCAGTGTTGGATCTTTTGAAGAACATGAAGATGGGCAAGTCCCTAAGGCCTGACGTGAGAGAGAGAGAGGGAGAGGCAAGAGAGCAGATTGCTGGGGCTTTGACCAAACCCTTCATGTCCTCTCCGGCCACAGGAGTATCGAGAAGCTGCTGTTTGGTCCATTAATTAAGGGATATAGGGACAATCCTGGAAACTACATACAAGAGAGTCTTCTGTCAGTGCTGGCGAGATTACTGGGATTTACAAGCATTTGACCTAATTCGAGGCAGTTAGCATGGCTTTGTGGAAACAAATCATCTCTCGCTAACTTGAGGTGACAAGGGTGATTGAAGGTAGAGCTGTGGATATTGTCAACATGGCTTTTAGTAATGCATTTGGCAAGATACTTCATGATATGTACATTCAGATGAATAAGATGCATGGGATCCAGTGTATAGGCCATTTGGCTTCGTAGTTGGTTTACTCACAGAAGAGAGAGTAATGGTGGGAGGCCCGTGACTAATGGTATCCGTCTGGGACCGACACTGTTTGTGATATATCGAAATGACTTGGATGAGGATATGGATTGGTGGTTTGGTAAGTCTGTAGACAAAATGAAGATCACTGGTGTTGAAGTCTGGCAAAGGATACAGCAGGATGCAGATCAGTATATGGGCAGAGAAATGATATATGAATTTTAGTTTGATCAACTGTGAGGTGTTGCTCTTTGGGAGATCAAATCTAAAGTGACGGTACACCATTAATGGTGAGACCCTGAGAGATGGGAGGAGGAATCTTCAGGTCCAAGTCCGTTGCTCCCTCCACTTTCCACACGGATTGACAGTGTGGTAAAGGAGGTAAAGTAAAACAAACTCAGTAAAATGTACCAGTGATTGAAAGTTAACGAGGCGAGTAAAGTCAGAATCAGGTTTAATATCACCGGCATGTGGTGAAATCTGTTCACTTAGCAGCAGCAGTACAATGCATTATATATATAATGCCCTGGGATATGTTTCAATGGCTTTTCTGTAGCAGCAGTGTTTGGGTTATGGCTAGAGATAATGGGGGCTTTGGAATGTGCACCATCCAATGAAGAGAGTGTCTGTTTCTTGTTGTGTGGCTGAGAACAAGGTGACCTGGGTCTTTCGTTCAGCAAGAGACGAAGAGAGAAGATGCCAGAAAGGGGAGGTCGTAGACAGCAGGGCGGAGTGGACTTGGAGTGGAGCCAGGAGTCAATGAAGCCCGGAATCAATGGAGGACCAGCGGAAGAGAAACCGTGAGCTCCAACTTGTGCACGTTAGACTGTTTCATTAAAATGAGCCCTTTTCTTTTTTGTTTTACTTTACTAACCCCTTAGTCAAATTAAGAATTAAAGAGCTAAATCGTTTAACTGCACATGGTGTACTCTCTGTTATTTTGTGGTACTGATTTGTAACGGGGAACAGATCACACAGCATCCACACAAATAGGAGGTTTTGCACCTCAGGTTTCACACGTTTGGCGGGGCCAGAGACTGTCTTCCCTAGACTAACACCACCAGCCCAGCCCGAGGGTGACACATGATAAATATCGAGAAAAATAAATACACTGATGGTTCGTCAATGATTGAGAGGGAGATTCAAGTGTTCTTTTTCTGGAACTGAGGGCATTGACCAGGTAACGTATCACTACAAGTTGAAGGTCACTATCTGGGGAGCAGTAAAGGTGTATATGTGGAACTAACAAACCTCAATCCTCCCCGTCTGCTGAAGGGTACTTATTGGGTATGTGGTTACTGGACCTACCCCTTGTCTGTTGGGCATGTTCCCTGAGTACGAGTGGAAGTGGAAAGAGCAATGACCCTGGAAGGGCTGCTGTTACCTTGCCTACGCAATACTCCACATGTGATACTTGCAATAATTAAACTCAGAGTTTAAGTTCCTCGGTATACACATCACCGATGATCTCACATTGTCTGTACATACCAGCTGTGTGGTGAAAAAAGTACAACAGCGTCTCTTTCACTTCAGACAGTTGAAGAAGTTTTGTATGGACCCCCAAATCCTAAGAACATGCAACAGGGACACAATTGAGAGCATCCTCACAACACGCTGAAGGAACTCAGCAGGTCGGGCAGCATCCGTGGAAACGATCAGTTGACGTTTCGGGCTGGAACCCTTCATCAGGACCTTCCTCCAGTGTGTTGTGAGTGTTGCTTTGACCCCAGCATCTGCAGATTATTTTGTGTTTTTATTGAGAGCATCATGGCCTGGTATGGGAACTGTACCTCCCTCAATTGCAGGACTCTGCAGAGAGTGGTGCGGACAGTCCAGCGCATTTGTAGACGTGAACTTCCCATGATTCAGGACATTTACAAAGACAGGTATAAAAAGGGCCTAAAGGATCATTAGAGACCCAAGTCATCCCAACCACCATCCGTTCCAGCTGCTACCATCTGGGAAACGGCACCACAGCATAAAAGCCAGGACCAACAAGCTCCGCAACAGCTTCTTCCACCAGGCCATCAGACTGATTAATTCACACTGACACCATTGTATTTCTATGTTATATTCACTGTCCTGATATACATACTATTTATTACAAATGACTATAAATTGCACATTGCACATTTAGATGGAGACATAGTGTAAAGATTTTACTGCTCATGTATATGAAGGATGTAAGAAATAAAGTCAATTCAATTCAATTCACCACCTCACCACCCTCTGGTCTGGTGGCCCCAGAGATCCATAACAGAGGCCGAGTGATTCTGGATGATTCCCTTTCCGGGATATGGGACTGTGAGACTGTCCCGGGGACTGATTAATATGGCATCGGATTTGTAGAAAATAATGAATGAAACTCCACATGCCTTTGGTCAAACCTAATAAGGATTAACCAAGTTGTCGGCAGTACTGATGGCTGATCCTACAGTAGCATTACAGGACAGAGTGGCTTTGGATTCTACGCTTTCAGAAAAATGGTCACCCGTGTTGCTGTACTTACAAACCTGACCAATCCGAAAATAGAACTAACTTGGCAAACCACATCCCAGAAGCTACCAAAGAGATCAGGAAAGAGGGGGATCAATATCACAACTATTACACTCCAGGAGGTGGATGGCGGACTTTCAGGACACTGGGAGGATGGACAACCATTCTGTGTTCTAGTATAACTATCGGTTTATAAAAATGGCTGGTATTCTTTTCTGATTTTTGTGTGATTACAGGGTGAAGGAGAGGATAGCAAGTAAAAAAAACGGGCATTCATTGAGGTGAACAGAGGAAAAGGGAATTTTGGATAGGGCTTTGAAATTGCATCATTGCTTTATGTACATACATACATATTTCAATTATTATATTTGATTAAATGTAGTGTTGTCATAAAATGACAAAAGGGAAATAATGTGGAAATACACTTTACTTGTTGTAACAAAATGGAACCTATATTGTACCAGAGTGCTTTGCTGATAGTGTTCTTTGGGATCCTGAGTCCCAAAGACGAAGACGTATTCTAAAGGGAGGATGAGACAACTGTGGCTGAGAAGGAAAGTCAAAGACAACAAAAAAGCTGAAGAGGGCATTTAATAGAGCAAAACTTCGAGGGAAGTTAGACGATTGGGATGCTTGGAAAACCAACAGAAGTCAGCCAAACAAGCCAGAAGGGGAGGGGAATGAAATATGAAAGTAAGTAAGCCAATAATAAGCAAAGTATACCAAATGCTTTTTTCCCCAATATACATTGAATAAGGGGGGGCTGGTAACCAGAACACTGGAACAGATATTGGAGTGGTTGTGGGGAGAGATGTTAAACCTACATATAAAGACAGGAATTGAAAGTTTCAGCATCTTGGGACTAATATTGAGTTTCATCTATTTCACTGTAAGGAAGATCATAGGAAAGGCGGATGAACATAGAGCATGGATCAGCACGTGGAATTATGTCATCGTACCCATTAGTAAGACTTGGTATAAAGAGGGGCAGGACTGGCAGCTCAATGCTCCAGTGTTTTGTTTTTTTACAGAGGGGCTAAAGTGGGAGGGGTAGCATTATTAGTGAGGGAAAATGTCATGACAGTGCTCAAACAGGACAGACTGGGGGACTGTATGTGTGGAACTGAGGAATAAGAAAGGGTGCCCAGGTTAATGGGATCATGGAGCAAACTTGTAGAGAGACAATTGCAAGAAAAATGTTGTGATCGCAGGTGATTTTAAACCTTCCAAAGATTGGCTGGGACTCCTATACTGAAAAAGGGCTGGATAGGATGGAGTTTTGATGTTAGAGTCCCAGAGATAGAACAGAGTTTATATGTGCCTGTCCAAATAAAAGATAACGATAGCAGCTTTAGGGAACCTTGGTTTTCAAGAGATATTGAGGCCCTGGTTAATAAAGATAGGAAGTTTATTACAGGTAGGAACAAAGGAGGTACTTACTTATGGAGTACAAGAAATGCAAGAGAACATGAGGAAGGCTAAAAGAAGGCATGAGGTTGCCCTAGCAGACAAGGTGAAGGAGAATCCCATGGGATTCTACAGATGTGTTAAGAGCAGAAGGATTGCAAGGGACAAAACTGGTCCTCTGGAAAATCTGAATGTTAACATATGTGTTTAGCCAAAAGGGAGGGGAGATCCTAAATGGATTTTACATATATACTTACTCAGGAGTCAGCCACAGATGGTTGTAAAGAAAATTCTTGGCACATTGGCATTCATAGATCAAAGTACTCAGTACAGTAGATGGGATGTTATGTTGAAGTTGTGTAAGATATTGGTGATTTGCAGTATTGTGTGCAGCTTTGGTCACTACCTACAGGAAAGACGTAAACAGAGTTGAAAGAGTACAAAGAAAATTTACAAGGAAGTTGCCAGGCCTCGAGGACCCGAGTTGTATGGAAAGATTGATTGGGTTAGAACTTTAATCTTTGAAACATGGAAGATTCAGAGGAGACTTGATAGAGGTTTACAAAATTATGAGAGGTATAGATAGGTTAAATGCAAGCAGGCTTTTTCCACTGAGGTTGGGTGAGACCAGAAGTAGTGGGCATGGATTAATGATGAAACATAAGAGGCTCATGGAGAACATGTGGTGCATGTGAGCTTGATTCCAATGTTTAAGAGAAGTTTGGATGGGTACACAGATAGCAGGGATATGAAGGGTTGTGGTTTGGCAGCAGGTTAATGGGAAAAGGCAGTTCAAATGCTTCCGCATGAACTAGATGGGCCAAAGGGCCTGTATTTTTCTATGACTCTACGTCCCAACTAGAGAGAATGCAATTCTGGATCTCCTTTTATGGAACGGGACAGAATCTTCAGGTTTAATATCACTGGCAAATGTCATGAAACTTGTTTGGCGGCAGCAGTACATTGAAAAATATATATCAGAATCAGGTTTACGTGTCGTGAATTTTTTTGTAATTTGGCAGCAGCAGTTCAATACATTATAATATAGAAAGAAAAGACTACTTTCTATGGCTTCCACATCCTTCCTGTAGTGAGGTGACCAGAAAAACTTGAATGTTGATAAGCTCCCATGGCCTGATGTGATATACCAAGTTGGTGAGAGAGGCAAGAGAGGAGATTGCTGGGGCTTTGACCAATATCTTCATGTCCTCTCCGGCCACAGGAGTATCGAGAAGCTACTGTTGTTCCGTTATTTAAGAAGGGATATAGGAACAATCCTGGAAACTATAGAGCAGTGAGTCTCACGTCTGTGGTTGGCAAATTGCTGGAGTGGGTGCTCAGGCCCAAGCACTCTGGCTTTGTGTGTGACAAGTCGTGAATTACAGTAAGTATAAATGATATTAAATAGTTAAATTAAACATAGCCCAAAAACAGAAATAATAAAAGTGAGATAGTATTCATGAGTTCAACGTCCATTCAGAAATCAGACTTCTGTGCCTCCTTACTGTAGTAGCAATGAGAAGAGGGCACGTCCTGGGTGAAGGGGTCGGTGCTTCATAATGGACACTGTCTTTCTGAAACACTGCCCCGCCCATCCCACCTCCCAACGCTAATGCTGGCCCGGTTCTGTCCCGGTGCCTGAATTATGTACCCCCCCCCACCCCCCCATGACGTCCATCCTCTGAAAATTCAGCAAGATACAAATGAATATGTTACAAGTAAATTTTGTTTCTATATTGTGTCGCCAAGTCATTTTGGCGCGCTGAATGCAAAATTACCCTTGCTGGTGAGTAGATGGGTTGTTAGGCTCAGAACCATGGTGGGAGGCGGGACGACTGGAATTGCGTTATATTTTGGCAGGACACAGCAGCAGAGAGCCGGGGGTTGTTGTTGTTGTTGTTGTGGTGGTGAGGGGGGGAGGGGGAGAGGGAGAGATATATGACGGCCAGGTGAGGGGGCGGGCTCTACAAGCCACTACAATCAGCGCTGGAGGGGCAGGGAGGAGGGGGGGGGAGAGGGAGAGGGATATATATATATATATAACGGCCAGGTGAGGGGGCGGGCTCAACAAGCCACTACAATCAGCGCTGGAGGGGCAGGGAGGAGGGAGGAGGGAGATATATATATAACAGCCAGGTGAGGGGGCGGGCTCAAGAAGCCTCCGCCAATCAGCGCTTGGGGGTGGTCACTTTCTTAAGGGTTCTGAAAGCCGGCGTGGTGTGGGGAGCGTGACTATTTGAAATGGTTGTCGGAGCGGCCCTACAGTCAAACACCCTCAGGTAAAAGTCCCAGGATGGTCACGGTGAAATTGTTCTTTCATACGACACCAGGCGGTGATTGCCGAAGTGGGGATCTGGACGGAGTCGGGTTGGTAACGGGAACCGCACCGATGACATGCCCGTCCCGTAGCGGGAGGGAGAGAGAGAGAGGGGTAGAGTCGGTGTTGGTGCTGCCTCACCGCACCGCTGGCTGACTGAATGTCCGTGTTCTCTCAAGGAACTTTCCGTCTTCTACTCCCAGCTGTACACTGTGTCTATTTTCTGTGTTTTCCGCATGTGCAGTGGGTGAGGGACAGGAGCTGTGAAATATCCTGGGAGGGGGCAAGACCGGCACTTGCTGCCCTGTCCCCGCACCTGAACAGGTGTGGTCTGATTCCATGACTCACTCCTGACCTCAACCTTTCTCCCTCCTCAGGTCCCTCGCAGTCTGTGTCTGGGTGATGACTGTCGGATCTGTTCTTGGTAAGTATACCCCAGTGTGGATTGTCTGAACCCGGAAGAGTGTGATGGGATGGTGTGAAGGGAGCTTTACGCTGTGTCTGACCCCGGGAGTGTGTGATGGGACGGTGTGGAGGGAGCTTCACTGTGTCTGACCCCCAGGGTGTGTGATGGGATGGTGGGGAGTGAGCTTTACTCTGTCTCAGCCTGGGGCTGTGTGATGGGATGGTGGGAAGGAGCTTCACTGTGCCTGACACCAGGGGTGTGGTGGGATGTTGGGAGTGAGCTACACTCTGTGTCTGACCCCAGGGGTGTGTGATGGGATGGTGGGGAGTGAGCTTCACTCTGTCTGACCCTGGGAGTGTTGTGGAGGGAGCCTCACTCTGCGTCTGACCCTTTTTTTAATACAAGATGCTTTATTACAAATATTGGTGCTATACAATATATACAAAACAGTGACTAACACAATTACTTCACTACTAATAGACAATACACATTAAAACAAAATATTGCCATCTCTATCAATGATGGCAATAACCCCCCTCGAAGCCCAATGTTCCCGGAACGCCTTCATGGTCGCCGTGGACTGCGCGTGTTCCTTTTTAATATTCATCTGAGCACGAACATACCCCCTAAACATAGCCAGGCAGTCTGCCCGGGGAGATCCTCCTGCCACCCTTTTCCAGGAGCCACGGATGGCAATTTTCGCCAGCCCTAGGAGCAAGTTGACAAGGACATCCTCATCGCTCCGTGTCCCCCTCCTTACTGGGTGACCATATATGAATAGGGTGGGACTGAAATGCAACCAGAAGGCGAGAAGCAGCCACGCAAATACACAAAAAGGGGCTGCAGCCTCACACACTCCATGTACATGTGGTACACGGTCTCCTCCAGCCCGCAGAAGTGACACGCGGCTGGGAGATCCGTGTACAAACTAAAGAACTTATTGCAGGGCACCACTCGATGCAGCAGCCTCCACCCCAGATCCCCCAGGTTCATGGGAAGAACACCCTCGTAAAGGGACTTCTATTGGGGACCCCCTCACCTCCAGGTGGAATGACAGATCGCCATGGCGCGTCGGGACGGTGGACAAGGGCAAGGAAGTGAAGGGTGTGGAGCAGCAGCCCATAGAGGTACCTCCTACTTGCATCTCTTAATGGGATTGTGGGTGTCGAGGAGAGACCGCTCAAGTTGTGTGGACTCGTCTCTCGGGTAAGGCTGAGGGGCCTGGGCCCGACAAGCAGCTCAGCCTGAGTTGGTCCACACACCTGAACCGCACCGACATCCGTTGAGGCAGGGCAGGGGTCAGCCAAGACTCCGCCCTCTGCCAGAGGAGGGGATTCCTGGCCTGAGGCAACCATGTTCCAGACTCTTCGTAGGTCCTGATAGAAGCCGGGCAGACTCCGCAAAGCAGCACGACTGACGCCCGCCGGTGGTAGCTGCATATCTTCGTGAAGACAGCAGCCCCTCCGGAGGAAGAAAGCCACCAACACGTGCTACCTGGGAGGGTTCTCAGCACACAGGAATCTCTGCAGAGTCCTGAGGCGGAGAGCTGCCAGTCGCGGACGTACACACACCAGCGACTGTCTGCCCTCTCCCACTGGGAGACTCAAGACCGCTGCAGAGACCCAGTATTTCCTGTTGCCCCAGAAGAAGTCCACTAGCTTCCTCTGCATTCTCGCAACAAAGGGGGCAAGAGGGGCCAAGGTGACTATCCTGTACCACAACATGGAGGCCACCAACTGGTTTATGACCACCACCCTGCCTCAATAGGACAGCACCCTGAGAAGGCCTGACCAGCACTCTAGCCGGGCCATGACCTTTGTCTCCAGGTCCTGCCAGTTCGCCAGCCAGGTCTCCCCAGGACTCAGGTAGACTCCCAGATAGAGAAGATGACTGGTGTTCCACTCAAAAGCTCTCATCTCCTCTGGCAGGGAGTCCACCTGCTACTGGCCTACAAAGAGTCCGGAACATTTCGCCCAGTTGATCCTAGCGGAGGATGCCCCCAAGAAAACATCTTGGAACCCGCGCATCCTCCGCGGTCACTGGGATCTGTCATCTTGAGGAGTACATCATCGGCGTAGGCCGAGAGGACGACCTCCATGTGCGGTTCGCGTAGAAGCAGACCTGACAGCCTTCGCTGAAGAAGGCTGAGGAATGGCTCGACACATATGTCATACAATTGACCAGATATGGGGCACCCCTGACGTACTCCTCTTCTGAAGGGAATGGGTGCTGTCAGTGATCCGTTAATCTTAACAAGGCACTCTGCGGCAGAGTATAGGAGCTGAACTCGGGCCACAAAGTGTGGTCTGCAGAGTGCCCACCAGGAACTGTGGTCTACCCGGTCAAACGCCTTCTCCTGGTTAAGAGAGAGAAACGCTGCCGGGGACCCAGTCTCCTGGAGCAGGTGGATCAGGTCCTGTACTAGGTGGACATTGTTCTGTATGGAGCTGTCCGGGACTGTGTAAGATTTGTCAGGGTGTCTCAGTACTGAACCAAGATGGTTGGCCATTGCCCGGGCGAATATCTTGTAGCCCGCGCACAAGAGGGAGACCGGCCGCCAGTTCTTTAGCAGGCGGAGGTCTCCCTTCTTGGGCAGTAGGACGACAACAGCTCTCCACCATGAGAGGGGCATTTCCCCGGTGGCGATGCTCTCCCCTAGGACAAGGCTGTAATCATCCCCCAGGACATCCCAAAAAGCCTGATAAAACTCCACACTCAATCCATCTAAGCCGGGGACCTGCCCCTCCGGAGTTGCCGAAGGGCAGTAGACAGCTCCTCCCGAGTCGCGAGTGTTCAGGCGCACTGCGTCCTCTGCGGTGACTTTAGGCAAATCTTTCCAGACCTCATTACACGCCTCTACATTTGATGGATCCGGTGAGAATAAGGACCGATAGAGTGAACGGACTTCTTTGTTAATTCTGTCAGGGTCCGTGATGGAGGAGCCATCAGCAGCTAGCAACTCCACTAGCTGCTTTTGAACTCCCCGCCACTTCTCCAACGAGTAGAAGGGTGAGCCACGGTCCAAATCCTGCAGCATTTGGATCCGTGACCTCACGTACGCACCTCGGGACTGCTGGAGCTGCAGATTCCTTAGTGCGTCCTTCTTCTCCTGGTACTCCTGCCACAGCTGTTGGTCTCCAGCGGTCGGACCGAGGCGGGACTCCAGGTCAAACAACGCTCTCTCAATCCGCTCAATCTCAGAGCTCCGCCTCTTTGTCGACCCCCTAGTATACTCCCAACATAAAAACCGGATGTGGGCAAAGCCCACATCCCATCTCAGCCATAGGGAGCAGAACTCTCTCTGTCTCTCCGTCCAGGTGACCCAGAACGTTCAGAACGAATCCCGGAATCTGCCGTCTTCCAGCAGCCGGTTGTTAAAATGCCAATACCCAGATCCCACCCGAGGGTGCAGAGGAATAAATTCCATCAACACAAGGTGATGATCCGAGCACGACACTGGCCGCATGGAGGATGCCGACACGTGGGAGACATAAGCTCGAGAGATATACAGACGGTCTATCTGGGAACCTCCCTCTCTAGACCTTCTTGAGAAGGTGCTAGAGTCAGGGTGAAGATTCCGCCAGCTGTCTACCAAGTCAAAGGAGTCAACCAGCTCCTTTAACTTTTTTGCCGATACTGGGTCGCGCTGGAGGCCAGAGCGGTCCTCCGCCTCGAGGGTACAGTTGAAGTCTCCCCCGAGGATGATGCAGTCCCCAGGATCGATGGACCTCAGCAGGGTGGACAGCTGACAGAATAGGCGCGTCTGCATCACACCGCACCTCGGAGCATACACACTGATAAAATGCACAGGTACACCATCCAGGCGCACAGCCAGGTGGAGCAGGCGGCCGGGCACAACGTCTTGGACCCTTTCGATTTCTGGCTGGAAGGTCGGGGCCAACAGGATCGCCACCCCGCTAGAGTTGGAGCTGAGGTGGCTCATGTAGACCCCGCCCTGCCACTCCAGGAGCCAAGCAGACTCGTCCCCTGGGATGGTATGGGTTTCCTGCAGGAAACTCACCGCATATCTCCCATCCCTGAGGACTGAGAGATTGTTATATCTGCGGAGAGGTCCCCTGCTTCCGTTTACATTTAGACTCGCTATGGTAAGTTTCATGTCGGGAGCACACTGGGCCTCGGCACCAGTACCCTTCCCTCTGAGAGGGGTGGCGCCCTCAACCACACTATCCCGAAGAAAACTGAGAATAGTTTTTGTTTTCCGGGCCTGACTGGTACCATCGCTGCCCTGTGACCCACCATCTCCCGAAGGAGCGAGGCTGCTTCTCACTCTGATGTCCCTCACCAGGTCACCCAGGAAGGATTTCAGCTGTCGCCTGTCATTCCCCGACATAGCATTCCTCTTCCCCTTCCGTCTGAGGATGACTCACAGGGATTCATCAGCCTCAGTATGCTAGGCCAGCGAAGCGAGGCTAGTTTAGACCGATGCTTTGCACCTTCAGAGTTAAGAATGAACTCTCTAATTTCCTCCACCGGTATCAATGGGGATTTCTCAGGAGGGGTGAGGATGTCCAATGTCTCACTATTACAGGAGTCTCCCTCCAACCCCTCACTGCAAATAGATCCCCCATCTTCCTCCTCGTGTGTTCCAATGGAAGCGGGCACCCCACTCATACCTGCCCGCTCCACCGTCGCATCAGTCTTATCCACAGTTACGACAATGGAGGGATCCCCAGGGACTCCCTGCAGGCCATTAGTTGCTGGGGTCGGCAGGCAGAGCATACCACCCTCCATATGAGACAGGTATGAAGGGGACCCCAGCATCTCTGGTCCACGGGATTCACCGGCAGCCTGATGCTGAGAGTGAGAGAGCTCGGTCTCCTCTCCTCTCATATTATTCGATACACTTGCCTCCAGGGATGTGCTAACTACTAAGTCCTGGGTGGAGGGCTCCAGGTCTGTCTTAGTTGTGCAAACAGGGCTAGCACTAGCTTTCTGCACAACCGCACCACCTACCACAGGACTGGTAGCTGCATCAGGGGATTCAGGGTTAGAACCAACCTCCACCCGGATTCCCATCCCTTCCTGGGACTCCCCCGCACCTACATTCCCTGCCTTCTTGGGGGAACATTCCCTTCTCCTCTTCACGCCGGATGAGCACACAGGTGCAGGATTCACTGAGGGGCAGCATTCTCCACTTCCATCATCCCGTCTACCTGCGCACTTCCCCGAGCCTCCCGCTCCACTTCAGGGCAAATGGGTGTGAGCTCTGCGGTCTCGGGGGCCGACTTCTTAGGGTGTTTGGTCTTCTTCCCCGCTTTCTGGCCCCGCACAGGCTCCACCCCGTCCCCCACCTGAACCACAGGGGCAGAAGCAGGGACTGAAATAACCATAGGAGTAGGGGCAGGGTGAGGGGTCGGGGCAGGGTCAGTGCAGGCACAGGGTCAGGTGCACGCACAAGAGTAGGATCAGGGGCAGAGGTAGCTAGGGCACTGGTGCCCGAAGTGGACTCCCTAGCATTTATGGTGGTAGGACAGTCCCTCTGAAAGTGCCCCACCTCCCTGCATGCATGGCACCGTGGGCGCTCGGAGCTCCAATACACCTGATAGTCCACACCCCCATGTCAGACAGTAAACCAGCCCTCAGCATCGTCCTCCCTTTCCAGTTGCATGAATACCCGACGCCGGAAAGAGATTATAGTATGGAGGGTGCGTCTCTTAAATTTGTGTCGGATAGCAGTGATCTCCGACCTTACTTGTCCCAAACGGGCTAGTGAGGGAAGCAGGTCCTCGTTGAGAATGAAAGGCTTAATGTGACTGAGGACGATGCATTGCATGGGGGCCGTCACCAGCTCCACCTGTAAAAAGATGTTTTCTACTGTGACCCCCCCTGCTTGGAGCCTGGTGCACTAACTCTTCATTCGCCAAATAGAACACTGCCTTCTCGAACTCTTTCTCGGTGGCCAAAATACCACCTTTCCCCACCAGGTCCTCCATGGCCTCCGCACACTTTTCCAGAGCCATTCCAGGGCGTAAAATACATTGCACCCCGCGTTCCACCTTCACCGACCGAAACAGGGCGTTGTCCGAGGCCGGGGAGGCAGCCGCCCTTGCGTAACTCCCCGAAGGCCCGCAACTCCCTGGAGACTGGTCCGGCATGCTGGCGCTCTTTCCAGTCCGCGAATTTTACAGCGGTGCCGGTTAGAAGTCCTGGAGCAAGTCGAATAACTGGCCGGGAAAGTTTGCAGTCGACAGTACCTCGCTGGCTCGGCACCAGAAATTCCAACGCCAGGAAAGGCTCCATCGGTCCTGAAGAACTCCCAAGCCATAAGAGGTCGAGACGTCTCGACAGATGCTCCGGCTTCTACACCGAACGAGAGTCACGACGTTAAAGGTGGAAGGACATTGTCCCGATGTCAGTGGGGGAACAACGGTGTTTGTCTCCGGTTTTTGGAGCGTGACGGCTCCTTGGCGAGTTGCCAGCGGCCGCAGCTGAGTGCTACGCAGTTAGCAGCCGCCAACAAACCCAGTCCAAACTGGCAGAAAAACTCCAAATGAAGCTCCCACACTAAAACAGCTTCTCACTCAGATGTCCAAGAGACATTTTCACCAACCTTCAAAGTATCTCACGAACTTTATGCAGTAGTTTTTCCTCGATTTCTCCCAGCTCATTGAGAGCACCTCCACTCCGTGTCTGACTCCGGGAGTGTGTGATAGGATGGTGGGAGGTGAGCCTCATTCTGTGTTTGAGCCCGGGGGTGTGTGATGGGACAGTGGGGAGGGAGCTTCACTCTGTGTCTGACCCTGGAGGTGTGTGATCGGATGGTGGGGAGTGAGCTCCACTCTGTCTGAGCCTGGGGGTGTGTGATGGGATGGTGGGGTGCTGAAGGAGGGGAGGTAAAAGTGATGATCTCCCCCGCCCCAACCCCATTGACCAGGAACACACCTTTCTCGACAGGTCAGCATAGCACCTGCCATGGCTTTTCAGACAACAGATCCTTCAGCTGCCCCTGTTTTCCGACTGCTGCACAGAGCCTGCACCTTCGCAACATTGGAGGACTCTTCAGTGATGTCTGCACCTGGGGGGAGGGGAACAGACTCTGCTGTCGAAACGCCAGCCAGGCCAGAGTGGATGCGGACCGCGTTATCCTGAACTACAGCCGGGATATCCGCCACACCATCCACTGTGAGATCGGCTTCAACACATCGGGTAAGTTTTGGGGAGATGATCCGATACTCCGGGATCCCACTATTCCAAAAATTTAATATACGCGTTTCCCCAGTCTCCCATCTGGATGTCCACGAAAGTCCATCTGTGCTCCCCCTTGAATTTAGAACTGGTCATTCAATGCCGAACTAACCTAATCCCCTCTGTCTACACAATGTCCATATCCCTCCATTCTCTATACATTCGTGTCTATCTAAGGACATTTTAACTCTTGTATTGTATCCGCTTCCACCATCACCCTTGGTAGCACATTCCAGCAATCCATCACTCACTGCGAATTCCAAAAAATTAACAGTAAAAATTTTACAAACTTACCAATTTTGGTTAAATGTGTTAGACATCTTGACAATGGGGGAATGATGTGGCTGTCTTCTATCCATCTATCTATCATGACGAGGGACACGGATGGGGTGAATACACATAGCCTTTGTTCCAAGGTTATGCAGAGTTTTAAGCAGCATTTTCACCTGGCAGAAGGTCCATACCTGGAATGAGCAGCCAGTTTGTTGCCGGTTACAATAACAACATTTAAAAGTCACTCAGAAAGGTACATGGATGGGAAAGGTTTCAGAATGAATGCAAGCCAATGGGACTGGCTCTGTTGGTTTGTCCCCAAAGGGCATGTTCCTATGGTGTGTGATTGTGTCACTGAGTCCTGGGACAGACCAGCTCTGTGGGACAGGCTCACCCCTTGCTCCCTTTGCACCGAGCTCACCGCTCCTTCCCACAGGACTCATCCGACCTTGGAGAAGCGCGGATTGAAGGACAGCAGCTCGGCCCTGAAGTGTACCCATCGTGTTTTGCAGGTGTGGAGTGTCCCAAGACAGAGGGGTGGGACACTACTATGAAGATAGTAATTCCAGGTGAGGCTTCCCACTCTGTACCTGAAGTTTGAGGTGAGCTGTTCTCGGATGTAGAAGCAGAATGCAGCGTTTCAGCCCATTGAGTCCTTTGCTCCATTCTGGCTCGGCTGATTTTAGTCTCAGTCCCATCCTCCCACATCCGCGAGAAGCAAGAGTGGATACTGCACCACTGGAAAATTAGGCTGGTTTAGTAGTAATGGGGGACAAAGAAATTGCCAATCAAATCTGTAACTATTTTGCATCAATCTTCACTGTGTAAAACACCAGCAGTATGTCAAAAATCCGAGAGTGTCAGGGCAGAAGTGAGTGTTGTTGCTATTACTAATGAGAATATGATTGGGAAGCTGGAAGGTCTGCAGGTAGATACGTCGCCTGGACCATGGACAATACACCAGGGTTCTGAAGACATTGAGGCATTGGGAATGATCATTCAGTTAGCCCGACTTCATTGGCTGGGAAGGTTGAGGATGAGGTTTCGGGATACTTGCAGGCACATGATGAAATAGGCCAAAGTCAGCATGGTTTCCTTCAGAGAAAATCTTGATGGAATTCCTTGAGGAAATAACGGACAAAAGAGAGTCAGTGGGTGTTGTTTACTTGGATTTTCAAAAGGTCTTTAATAAGCTGCCACACAAGAGGCTGTTAAACAAGATAAGAGCTCACAGTATTACAGGAAAGGTTCTGCTATGGATAGAAGATTGGCTGACTGGCAGGAGGCTAAGAGTTGGCGGGGAGGATAAAGGGAGACCTTTTCTGGTTGGCTGCCAGTGAGTAGTGGCGTTCCGCAAGTTTTGGTGTTGGGACCACTTCTTTTCTTGTCTATATATCATTGGTTTGCTTGAGGGAATTGATTGCTTTGTGGCCAGGTTTGTTGATGATGCGAATAGAAGTGGAGGAGTAGGTGGTGTTGAGGAAACAAGAAGTGTCTGGAAGGTCTTGGACAGACTAGGAGAATGTGCAAAGAGGTTGTGATGGAACACAGAGTAGGGAAGTGTTTGGTCATTTTGGTAGAAAGTGTGGGCTGATTGTTGTTGCCAGACAGGGTATTTGAGTATCTCAGAAACTGCTGATCCTGGCATTTTCACACACAACAGTCTCCAGAGTTTACACAGAATATGTGAAAACAAAACAAAACCAAATCCAGTGAGCAACAGTTCTGTTGGTGAAAATGCTTTGTTATTGAGAGAGGTCAGAGAGAATGGCCAGACTGGTTCAAGCCAACAGGAGGGCGACAGCAAGTCAAAAAGCTACACATTACGACAGTGATACACGGAAGAGCATCTCTGAACACATAAAATGTCAAACCTTGAAGTGGATGGGCTACAGCAGCAGAGACCATACACGTACACACAGTGGCTACGTTGTCCATCTAATGACCTGGTCTCAATCTGCAGATTCAACACTTTCCACAAATCCTCATCTTATTTCCAAAGTGACTTCCCTTTATCCTGTCACAAACAAGAGAAAAGCAGCTGTTGCTGGAAATCCAAGCAACACACACAAAATGCTGGTAGAACTCAGCAAGCCAGGCAGCATCTAAGGAAAACAGTAAACCATTCCTGATGAAGGGACTCGGCCCGAAACATTGACTGTTTACTCTTTTCCATAGATGTTGCCTGGCCTGCTGAGCTCCTCCAGCATTTTGTGTGTGTCCCTTTATCCTGTCACTGTTTCCTTGGATGCAGATGGAAAGCTCCTCCCTGCGTCCACTCTATCCAGGACTTTCTGTATCCAGGAGGCTTCAATGAGACCCCCTTCCCTCATCATTCAGAACTCCCAGGAACATCAAACACTTCCCAGTAGTTATTGTGAACTTCTGAACTGACCCCCTGAATGGCACCTTTCATTCAAAGTAACTAGAAACACACTGACCAACACAATATTCCAAATGCAGCCTCACCAATGTCTTGCATGACTGCAACGTAATGTTCCAGCTTCTATACTCAGTGACTTGACTGATGAAAGCCAGTGTGACAAACACCTTCTTCACCATCCTGTCTACCGGTGACACCATGTTTACAGAACCCTGTACTTGTGATTTAGAAAGGGGATGGAGATACAAAAGGCAGTGAAGATGGGGAGTAAGTGGGACTATGGGATGGATGGAGGTACGGCCGGGATGGGTGTGGATGGTGATGCAGCCATGGGAGTGGGGAGGAGGATGGGTATCAGCCTTTCCCATATCAATCGAGTATGTTTCTGGTCAAACCAGTCTAATTGTAACATTTCCATTCTACAGTGGTGGTGGTGGTGGTCGGAGTCATTCTACTTGGTGCCCTGGTTGTCGTTCTGTGGTAAGTGACCTTGTTGCTTCCTGGGGAATCCTAGTGTTCAGTTCTCTCAACTGTGGCATCCTCGCTCACCGTCCCTCCGGTGCCCCACCTCGCTCACTGTCTCCGTGACCCATCAGTGAACAGACTCTCAGTGACCTTCCCCTCTGTTGTACCTCCAGGAAACTATGTCATAAAATATGTCCAAGATTGTTGGCCCGGAATGGGATGCACAGGGTGCCACCTGACACGGAGATCCCACTATCAGCAGTGTCGATACAACAGACAATAGGTGCAGGAGTAGACCATTCTGCCCTTTGAGCCAGCACCACCATTCACTGTGATCATGGCTGATCATCCACGATCAGTACCCTTTTCCTGCCTTCTCCCCATATCCCTTCACTCCGCTATCTTTCAGAGCTCTATCTAACTCTTTCTTGAAAGAATCCAGAGAATTGGCCTCCACTGCCTTCTGAGGCAGAACATTCCACAGAACCACAACTCTCTGTGTGAAAAAGCTTTTCCTCAACTCCGTTCTGAACTGTCTACCCCTTATTCTTAAATCTGCCTCTGGTTCTGGACTCCCCCAACATCGGGAATATGTTTCCTGCCTCTAGCGTGTCCAATCCCTTAACAATCTTATGTTTCAATCAGATCCCCTCTCATCCTTCTAAATTCCAGCATACACAAGCCCAGTTGCTCCAATCTTTCAACATATGACAGTCCTGTCATCCCGGGAATTAACCTCGTGAACCTATGCTGCACTCCCTCAATAGCAAGAATGTCCTTCCTCAAATTTGGAGACCAAAACTGTACACAATATTCCAGGTGTGGTCTCACCAGGGCCCTGTACAGCTGCGGAAGGACCTCTTTGCTCCTATAGTCAATTCCCCTTGTTATGAAGGCCAGCATGCCATTAGCTTACTTCACTGCCTGCTGTACCTGCATGCTTACTTCCAGTGACTGATGAACAAGGACACCCAGATCTCGTTGTACTTCCCCTTTTCCTAACTTGACACCATTCAGATAGTAATCTGCCTTCCTGTTCTTGCCACCAAAGTGGATAACCTCACATTTATCCACATTAAACTGCATCTGCTCAGTCACCTACATAATTTTGAGAGGAGGGAGGATGCAGTGCGTGTGGCTGTTCCGAATGAATATCGACATGTGTAACTGGGGGTGCCGTGCACAATCCGGATTTGATGGAGACAGCCATGAGAAGCGCAGAGGAGCATCTGGAGTAACTTCTGAAATGCCTGCTTCGCTGCCACTGCTACTGTGCGATCGAGAATCTCAGGAGACAAAGGCCCCAGATCCTCGGCTTTGCGTATTGCCTGTTGCTGGGGCCGGGGTTGAAATGCTCGGCAGAGATGGTGCTCGGTGTTGAAGAGGTGGTCGGAGGCTCAGAGTTTTCGGTCGGACTTGGAGTCGGACTGTGGTCGGATGCTCCCGGGATGCTGCATTGGCAAGTTGGCAGTGCTGAAGGTTTACCGCCTGCGTGAGATGATGGGACTTTCGAGAGACTTTGAGACTTTTACTGTGCATAGTCTGTTCTTATCAAATTATGGTATTGCTTTGCACTGTTGTAACTATATGTTATAATTATGTGGTTTTTGTTAGTTTTTAAGTCGGTTTGTCATGTGTTTTCGTGATATCATTCTGGAAGAACATTTTTATCTTAATGCATACAATACTAAATGACAATAAAAGGGGACTGTGTCCCCTCATAATCATAATAATCACCCAACCTGTCCAAGTCACCCTGCATTCTCATTTCACACTGCCACCCAGCTTTTGATGCCCAAATTACTCAAGCAGAAATTCATAAGGCTATTTTTTCAATGCAATCTGTTAAGGCCCCTGGACTTGATGGCTATCCTGTAGAATTTTATAAAAAATTTGGAAAATTGCTTTCTCCGTATATGTTGGAAATGTTGAAGGATTCTTTTGTGAAAGGTGATTTACCCTCTACTTTCTATGAGGCTTCTATTTCTTTAATTCTCAAAAAGGATAAAGATCCTACTGACTGTGCCTCATATAGACCTATTTCATTACTGAATGTCGACGCTAAGATTCTGTCAAAGATAATGGCCAATCGGTTGGAGAATATTTTGGGTAAAATTATTTGTAAAGATCAAACAGACTTTATAAAGGGTCGCTATTCTTTTTCAAATGTTCGGAGACTATTTAACATTATATATTTGTCTTTTAAAACCCCACAATGCATTGTATTTTTGGATGCTGGAAAAGCGTTTGATCGCGTCAAATGGAAATATTCAATGTTTTAGAAATTTGGCTTTGGTGTTAATTTTAATAATTGGATTAAAATAATATATAAAGCTCCTATTGCTACTGTTGTCACTAACATCTGTAGGTCTCCTTTTTTTCAGCGTTCACGGGGACAAGACAAGGTTGTCCATTAAGTCCTTTGTTATTTAATCTAATATTAGAACCCCTTGCTATTGTTCTTCGTGAACCTAAAAATATTGATGGGATTTTTGTGAATGAGACTATTCATAAGATTTCTCTTTATGCTGATGATTTACTGGTTTATATA
The DNA here is from genome assembly GCF_030028105.1 of Mobula birostris. Lineage (NCBI taxonomy): Eukaryota > Metazoa > Chordata > Chondrichthyes > Myliobatiformes > Myliobatidae > Mobula > Mobula birostris. Next base: position 126,896,955 of record NC_092377.1, on the reverse strand, counting down.
TCTAACCCTGAGGAATCTATTCCTGCCTTGCTAAAAGTATTCAATGAATTTGGAGATTTTTCAGGATGTAGAATTTTAGTAAAAGTGAATTGTTTCCTTTTAAATGAATCTGTCTCTATATATGATAATACTCCTTTTAAAGTCACGGATTCTTTTAGATATTTAGGTGTTATAATTACTAAAAAAAAATAAGGATCTTTACAAAGCCAATTTTGTTCCCTTAGTAGACTCTATGAAATATTTATTTAGTCCACTTACATTTTCACTTGTGGGTCATATTCATATAGTTAAACTGATGACTTTACCAAAATTTTTGTATTTATTTCAGAATGTCCCTGTTTTTTTGACTACGAAGTTTTTTGATTGGATTGATTCTATTATTTTCTCTTTTATTTGGAATAATGAAAGACCAAGAATTAGTAAATGTCACTTACAAAAGTTGAAAAAGGATGGAGATCTTGCTTTGCCTAATCTGAGAATGTATTACTGGGCTGTTAATGTGCGCAACTTGTCCTTTTGGTTATATTGGGTTGATGAGAACGATCGGCCAATTTGTGTAGACCTGGAACTGAAAGCTGTGAAACAGTTTTATTCAACCTCGTTTTTGGGAGTTGCTTTACCAATACAATTAGCTGAAGTTGCTAATTTAAACCTGTACCCTGTGATTAAGCATTCTGGACAAATTTGGCTCCAGTTCCGCAATTTTTTTTAATCTTAAAAAATTTAAACTTTGTAGTTTAATTTATCGAAATTACCTTTTTAAGCTGCCTTTGAGTGATCCAATTTTATTACTTTGGGAGAATAAAGGTATTAATTCTTTTTTGGAAACACAAACAACAGGAGTTCTGCAGCTGCTGGAAATTCAAGCAACACACATCAAAGTTGCTGGTGAACGCAGCAGGCCAGGCAGCATCTCTAGGAAGAGGTACAGTCGACGTTTCAGGCCGAGACCCTTCGTCAGGACTAACTGGAGGAAGAGTTAGTAAGAGATTTGAAAGTGGGACGGGTAGGGGGAGATCCAAAATGATAGGAGAAGACAGGAAGGGAAGGGATGGAGCCAAGAGCTGGACAGGTGATTGGCAAAGGGGATATGAGAGGATCATGGGACAGGAGGTCCGGGGAGAAAGACAAAGGGGAGGGGAACCCAGAGGATGGGCAAGGGGTATAGTCAGAGGGACACAGAGAGAAAAAGGAGAGTGAGAGAAAGAATGTGTGTATATGAATAAATAATGGATGGGGTACGAGGGGGAGGTGGGGCATTAGCAGAAGTTAGAGAAGTCGATGTTCATGCCATCAGGTTGGAGGCTACCCAGACGGAATATAAGGTGTTGTTCCTCCAACCTGAGTGTGGCGTCATCTTTACAGTAGAGGAGGCCGTGGATAGACATGTCAGAATGGGAATGGGATGTGGAATTAAAATGTGTGGCCACTGGGAGATCCTGCTTTCTCTGGCGGACAGAGCATAGGTGTTCAGCAAAGCGGTCTCCCAGTCTGCGTCGGGTCTCGCCAATATATAGAAGGCCGCATCGGGAGCACCGGACGCAGTATATCACCCTAGCCGACTCACAGGTGAAGTGTCGCCTCACCTGGAAGGACTGTCTGGGGCCCTGAATGGTGGTAAGGGAGGAAGTGTAAGGGCATGTGTAGCACTTGTTCTGCTTACACGGATAAAAGTGCCAGGAGGGAGATCAGTGGGGAGGGATGGGGGGGACGAATGGACAAGGGAGTCGCATAGGGAGCGATCCCTGCGGAAAGCAGAGAGGGTGGGGAGGGAAAGATGTGCTTAGTGGTGGGATCCCGTTGGAGGTGGCGGAAGTTAAGGAGAATAATATGTTGGACTCGGAGGCTGGTGGGGTGGAAGGTGAGGACAAGGGGAACCCTATTCCTAGTGGGGTGGCGGGAGGATGGAGTGAGAGCAAATGTGCGTGAAATGGGGGAGATACGTTTGACAGCAGAGTTGATAGTGGAGGAAGGGAAGCCCCTTTCTTTAAAAAAGGGCATCTCCCTCATCCTGGAATGAAAAGCCTCATCCTGAGAGCAGATGCGACGGAGACGGAGGAATTGCGAGAAGGGGATGGCATTTTTGCAAGAGACAGGGTGAGAAGAGGAATAGTCCAGATAGCTGTGAGAGTCAGTAGGCTTATAGTAGACGTCAGTGGATAAGCTGTCTCCAGAGACAGAAAGATCTAGAAAGGGGAGGGAGGTGTCGGAAATGGACCAGGTAAACTTGAGGGCAGGGTGAAAGTTGGAGGCAAAGTTAATGAAGTCAATGAGCTCAGCATGCGTGCAGGAAGCAACGCCAATGCAGTCGTTAATGTAGCGAAGGAAAAGTGGGGGACAGATACTGGAAAATTCTTTTTTGGATTTATTTAAAGAAGATTGATGTCTTTTGAACAATTAGTTGATAAATATTCTCTTTCATACTCACACTTTTTACAATACCTTTAAGTTAGACATTTCTTATAAAAATATTTAAGTAATTTTCCTTGCATATTGGAGGCTGACCTGTTGGATACTATTATGAAGGGTTCTATTGGAAGAATTTATAATTTATTATTACAATGGAAGTAATTCCTGCCTCTTTTCCCAAATATGTGGGAAGGACAGAGGTAGTTTTGTGGGCTGTGAACAAAACTGACTCCTAGTGTGAGAGGGCTCAGTGTTATAAGTATGAATTTTAGTACTTATGGTTATAAATGATTCTCGTATTTATGACAATATATTATTAAATTAAAGTATTCAGCTTGGAGTGAGGGACTGGAAAGAGATTAGGAATAATATCTTTTATTATTTTTTGATCATGTGTGCCCAAATGGGCAATAATCTTCTAAAGTGAACTCTCTCGTGTGCTATTGTAATTTTGAGCAGAGTTTATGATTGATTGATTTGTAACAATAAATATGTACTTTTTCCTTAAAGAATGCTGTGTTCATTATTGACATGTATTCACTGTTTCACTATTAATAGAAGTATAACAGGCAGATTGCCATCGACAATTCTGTCCCGTCTCAAAATCAGAAGGTTGTTGTCCCAATGCCGTTCGTGCACTGCTGCAGGTTTGGAATAAATCAGAGTGTGGCGCAGCAGCTTCCAGTTTCAGCAATTCTCGAAGTACAACAGGAGGAATGCATGAAGTGGCGGGCAGTGAACAAGGGGAGAGTAAAGGTAAAAGGGTGGTGAGGGAGCATCTACAACACAGGGAAGGAGATTGACCAGTCAGCTCCATCACACGTGCACACACACACTCTACTCTCTTACATTTAGACCATAATAGATAGGGACAGGATTAGGCCACTCGACCCATTGAGTCTACTCTACCATTCCATCAAGGCAGAACACATCTCCTTGCCCTCCTTTGTATTAAACTCCATCTACCTCTCTCTGCACAACTTTCCATCCGATCTGTATCCGAGCCAAACTTCCTCACTCTCCACAATACCATCTTGTCTTTGCAACAAACCGACCAATTATGTCTTCAACATTCACAACTCAGTTCTTATCATATCACACGAGTTACCCTTTCATACATCACAGAGTAACGGACATCAATCAGAACTGTAACCTCCCAACCCTACCTTCAACTTCTGATCACCAGCTAATGTCGGATCCGATTAACCAGCTCATCTTGGACCTCAAGAGCCTCTAGACCAGCTTTCCCAATCAAAGATCTAACCAAAGTGTATGTAAATAACATCTACCGCACTGTTGTTGTCAATCATTATAGTTATCACCTTAAAAAAATTCGTGGGAGGGGTTGAATTCCCCTGTGCCAGGAGGAGCTGAAGGGCCTATATAGTTCTGTGACATTCCAGGTCAACCAATTCCCGTTTGGAATTAATGGTTGGTTGTCTACCAGGCATCCGATGTATGGGGAAACTCAGGACCCCTGGGTGCATGTGCGTCCCTGGGTCAGTTATGTAAAACCTGGCTTCCAGGCATTCAACTGCATATACTAAGCATGGGATTTTCACGCAATCCACAATCTCATGGGAGTCATTCCTGCCTTTCCACACATCTCTCAAAGGATTGGATGTGGGAATGACAAAGTCTGCTTTCTTGGCTGTGAACACCAACTATCCCTCACTGCCGTGAGAGGGATCAGTGTTGTAAATATTTCTTGTAGTTATGAAAATATATTATTGTTATATTGAAGTGTTTGGCCCAGACTGAGGGAGTGGGGGATGGAGGTTGGAAATGTAATCAGGAAATGATGGAAACATTCAGCAGGTCAGGCAGCATCTGTGGGAGCTCTTGTACGAGCCTTGTGACTTCCTGATCTTCCAATGAGCACATTGTGGCCCTGATTGTTTACCTGCACCCGATTTTCTCTGTAACTCTAACACAATTATGTATTCTGTTTCCCATCAGCATTGCACTGGTAGATTGAGAGAGCCTGTGGTATGTCGAATACCGGGTGAATGAGTAGTCTTTGGGGTACTGCACGCCTGTGTCTTTGCTGTTGGTTTGCTGCACGCTTGAGTGTTCGGGGTGGGTGCCGATACTTTTTTTTGCTGGTGGGAGAGGGGGGATTGTTGCTTTGTTGCTGCATATGCGTGGGTGGCGGGAGCTGGAGGGGGTGGCTGAGGGGTTCTAACATTTAACTGTAATTCACTTTTTGGGGGCTCTCCTCTTTTCGTGGATGGTTGCTAAGAAAAAGCATTTCAGGATGTATATTGAATACATTTCTCTGACATTAAATGTTTCTTTGAAACCTTTGAAACTTCTATGATTGTATGCAATACTGGATCTCCTACTGAGGAACGAGACAGAAACATCAGGTTTAATATCAACTGGCATACTGTTAGTTGTGAAGATAAGAGTTTGGATAGACGGACAGCATAGGGATAGTCAACATGTGTTTGAGCAATTTACAGAGATTTGAGGAAGTTGCCAGGAAAGTTGATGAATGCAAAGCAATAGATGTTGTCTGCATGGACATGACTAAAACCATTGACAAGCCATTAACCTCCACACGGTCGATCAAGAAAGTTCAATAGCTTGGCATTCAAGGTGAGGTAGTAAACTCAATTGGATATTGGCTCTGTGGGAGAAGCCAGTCGTGGTTGTCTCTCTGACTGAAGGCATGTGACTGGTGGTGCGCCGCAGGGATAGGTTCCTGGCTCACTGTTGCTTGTCATCTACACTGAAGATTTGGATCATAATGTGGTTAACTGGAATAGTAAATTTGCAGATGATGTCAAAATTAGAGGCACAGTGGTCTGCAGCAACATCTGGACCAGCTGGAAAAATGGCCTGAAACATGGCAGATGGAATGTGATGAAGAGAAGTGTGAGGTGTTGCACCTTGGCAGGTCAGACCTGGGGAGGACCTGCACAGTGAAAGGGACGACACTGAGGGTGTGGCAGAGGGTTCTGGGAATACTGATCCATAAATCCAAACTATTCAGTACAGGAGTTAGGATGTTATGTTGAAGCTGGATAAGAGATTGATGATGCTGAACTGGGAGTATTGTGTGCAGTTCTGATCATCTACCGACCGGAAAAATGCCAATAAGTACAGATAAAATTTACCAACATCGACCAATACTGGAGGACCTGCGAAAGATTGAAAAGGTTGGTATTTTATTCCCTCGTGCGTAAGAGCATGAGGGGATATTTAATAGAGGAATAAAAAATTGAGGGCTATAGTTCGGGTAAATGCAAGCAGGCTTTTCCACTGAGGCTTGGTGAGACTAGAATTAGAGGCCACGAGGTAGGGGTGAAAGGTGAAATGTTTAAGGGAAGAACGAGAGGGAACTTCTTCACTCAGACAGTGGTGAGAATGTAGAACGAGCTGCCAGGGGCATTGGTGGATGCAGGTTCGATTTCAACGTTCCAGAAGTATGGATATGTAGGAGGGGTGTGGGGTGGGGGGGAGGGGACAGGTGCAGATCAATGCAACCAGGCTGGTTTGGCATCAACTAGATGGGCCAAAGGACCTGTTTCTGTGTTGTAGTTCCTATGACTCTGATTCTATAAAAGGTGTTAAAGACTCGTGTACCACTTGGGCTGGCACAGTAGTGTAGTTGTTGGCATAACACTTTGTAGTACCAGCGATCCAGGTTCGATTCCCAAAACTGTCAGTAAGGAGTTTCCATGCTCTCCCCATGACCATGTGGATTTCATCCGGGTGCTCCAGTTTCCTCCCACAGACAGTTGGTAGATTAACTGGTGATTGTAAACTGTCGTGTGATTAGGCTCGGGTTAAATCGTGTGATTGCTGGGTGATGTGTCTCCAAGCGCCAGATGGGCCTATTCGTGATGTATCTCAATAAATAAACAAACTCATCAACATTAAAAGTTACAGGTAGAGTCGTCAACTGTAAACATCGTTAAAGCAACGAGGAGATTTCACATTGACTTTGTCAACAGTAAAAGTTGTTGAAGATACATGTATACTCATACGCTCAGATCCTTAACAATCATGTATGCAATTCTAATCAACAAACTCTGTACCTCCCTCTGCAACTGGACCCTTGACTCCCTCACCGAGGCACCGCAGTCAGTGTGGATCAGAAAGAACATCTCTACCTCATTGACAACCAACACTGGCACCCCTCAGGGGTGTGTGCTTAGCCCACTGCTCTGCTCTCTCTACACCCATGTCTGTGTGGCTAGGCACAGCTCAAATGCCAGCCGTAAATTTGCTGATGCCCCAACTATTATTGGCAGAATATCAGATGGTGACAAGGAGGCATTCTGGAGCAAGATAGATCAGTTGGAGAAGTGGTGTCACAACAACAACCTTCTTCATTGCTGCCATCAAGGAGGACACTCAGAGCCTGAGGTCACACACCTAACATTTCAGGAACAGCTCCCCCATCCCCATCAGATTTCTGAATGGACTATCAACCCATGTACACTTCCTCTTCATTGCTTTGCTCTCTTTTAGCACTATTTATTCATATTTTTATATATTTACTCATTGCAAATTATAGTTTTTGATTATTATGTATTGCAAAGTACAGCTGCCATAAAACAAGATGAGAGGGGAGAGGTTCGACAGAATCTGAGGGGCAACTTTTTCACATAAAGGGTGGTCATAGGGAACGAGGAAGTGAGTGAAACAGGTACAATACTAAAATTAAAAGACACTTGGGACAGGAAACGTTTCGGGGGATGGAGGCAAAAGGTGCGGAAATAGACAAATTTACCAATTCCTGGAGCAAAAGACGTGTGGGTGAGGCTTACCTCCTACTCCCATTGGCCCAATCTCACCGACCCGCCCCCGGCTGAGATCCATTTGAACGAGGAGCAGCAGCTCTGCACCAAAATTTTTCTGGAACAGTAATGCCCACCCACTAAATCCTATTAAGCACACAGCCTCTTCTGATTGCACCAATTTGCACCAATCAGTGTGCTCATATGCTTCAACGCGGGTGTGTTTTCGCCGTATTTTTTTTCTAACTATCACCTCTGACTATTTCTGAATACCTAGCAGCAGAGAGCGGAGCAGTCAGTGTGTCCTCGCAGAGTGGTGATAATGAAGTTTCCGGTGATTGTCCGTCTGGAGAATGGCATCATTCCACAGCTGAATACGCTCAGATACAGATCCCGGGATCGTAACGGTGAGGTTGTTCTTTCCGGCAACAGCGGCGGTGATTGCCGAAGTTGGGGTCCTGGAGCGGGAGTCGCGTTGGGGTGAGCTGAGGTGATACATGGGGGAGGAATCTGCGTAGCGAAGCTGTGCTGAGCAGAGGCTGGAGTTTCTACCTCTCACTCCGGAAGGAAGGGGGAGGTTGAGCTTGGACCGTCGGGAGGAATAGTGACAGAAAACATCAGAGCAAAGCGCACAAAATGCTGGGGGATCTCAGCAGGCCAGGCAGCATATATGGAAATGAATAAACAGTCACGGTTTCAGGCAGAGACCCTTCAGCAGGACTGGAAAGTAAGGATTTCGACCCCAAACATCGGATGTTTAGTCTTCTGCTATTCGAAAGAATCGCCAAACATGCGATAAACTACTTAAACATGATAGTGAAAAAATCTAAAGAGCAAATCTTTGCATGAACGGAAAAGTGCTGGGATTTTGCTTGGGCGGTCCATGGTGATGCTCAGATGCTGCTCCGCAGAGAAGCCCGGGGAATTGTCCGGTGGAACTGTCTTGAACAGCGCCGCCATCCGAGCTCAGGAGAATGACAAGACTTCGGGAATAGTGATCATCATCATCATCAGGTGCCGTGCCCAGATTGAGCTTTGACTGCCATGGCCCACCCACTCCTGTTCCGGGTCAAGTGAATCAATTCATTGGTATTCATTTCCAGTTCTCTGGCTGCTGTCTCCATCGTCATTTGTCTTTGCCTTCCTCTTGCTTTCTTCCCTTCAATCTTTCCCATAATTACCGTGCATTCTAACTCCTTAGATATTCGTTTCGTCTATGATATTCTTTGCATCCTCCTCAAAAACCACATCTCGGCTGCTACAATTCATTTCCTCATGTTACTAACTATTGTCCAACATTCTGAGCCATATAATATAACCGGATAAACGCAACATTTCAGTACTGAGGCGGTTTGTCATGCCTAGTTTAGTATTGGTCAGTATACTCTTCATTCTCGTAAAGGTGTCTTTTGCCATCCCTGTTCTTCTTTTGATATCCAAGTCGCACCTGCCATCTGATGTCACCCAGCTTCCTAAGTAGCAAAAGTTCTGTACTTGTTTTATGTCTTCCCCATTTATTCTCAGCCTGCAGATAGGATTCTCCTTCTTTTTGGATATCACCAACCATTCTGTCCTTTTGCAATTGATGGATAGACCCATTTTTGCACTTTCTTCAATTAAGTTTTGTAGTTCTTCCTCCGTACTTGCAATTAACACAGTGTCATCTGCATATCTGAAATTATTGATGTTTTTACCGCCAACTTTGATTCCCAAGATGTCTCTTCTTTTGTAATATTGTTTCACTGTAGACATTAAATAAATCAGGGGAGAAAACACACCCTTGTCTAACGCCTCTCTCGATTTTTGTAAACTGACTCACTTCTCCATCTATCCTTACAGCGGCACTTTGTTCCCAGTACAGATTTCTGATTAGGCGGAGGTCTTTCGAATCTAGATCTAGAGTTTCGTGTAATATTTCAAATAACTTATTGTGCCTCACTTTATCAAAAGCTTTTGTGTAGTCGATTTAAAAAAAACAAACAAATCTTTTTGCACTTGAATAGCTCGTTCTGATAGTATCCTTAACATCAATATTAACATCAATATACCAGTGATACCATTGGTATTCCGAGGGATTACAGTATGGACACAATATGGCCTTTGCGGGAGCCCCTAGCGGCTGGTGTGAGAACGACAGTGATGAAACAAAAAGATTGACAACCATGTCAGATGAAACTATTGCTAATTAATGTATTGACAAGCTAGTGGCAGATCGATCAACTATTGCTCAACCATCTGCTGAAGGATGAACCTGTGATTCTCAAAGAACAACTGCAAGTTGACATTGTGCTCTGTACCTCCATTAAGTACCTGATACAGCTGCACTGAATTGTCAATGAGAAACAAATGATAACAGTCTTAATTCAAGAACAGGGAGATTGACGGCATCCTGTTAGTTATTACTCTGCCAAAGATTTGATTCTATACACTGAAGTTTCCTCAGCAATTGAGAGGGTTTCCAATGCCCATTTCTGGAATGGAGGTGTCTGATCAGGTAACATGAAGGGTGAATACCTGTACCCGGGGAGCTGTAAAGTTGTATGTATGGAACTGATCAATCTCAGTTCTCCCTGTCTGCTGAACAGTACTTATTGGGTATGTGGTTACCAGACCTACCCCTGCCTCCGGGCATGTTCTCCTAGTAGGAGGGGAGGAGGAGAGAGCCTTGTCCCTGGTAGATCAGCTGTATCTTCAACATGCAGGTAGACTGGAGGAATCAGATTGGTACTGGACCCCAAGAAAGGGAGTTTGTGGAGTCCCTCCAAGATGGATTCTTAGAACAGCTTGTACTGGAGCCTACCAGAGAGAACGCAATTCTAGATTTAGTGTTGTGCAATGAAGCAGATTTGATTAGGGACCTCGAGGTAAAGGAGCCTTCGCTGTTCCACTGTCATCCCTGCTAGGATATTGTTCCATTGAACTTTGGCCAGCTCCTCCTCAGAGCACCATTGTTCCCTTTGTTCAACTGTAATACTGACAATTCCGAGTTTCCCTTCTCCCTCTCAAATTGTAGATTAAAATTTATCATATTATGGTCACTACCTCCGAATGGCTCCTTTACCTGGAGGTCCCTGATCAAACCTAGTTCATTGCACAACACTAAATCTAGAATTGCGTTCTCTCTGGTAGGCTCCAGTACAAGCTGTTCTAAGAATCCATCTCGGAGGATGTGAATAAATGTGAGGTTATCCACTTTGGAGGTAAGAACGGGAAGGCAGATTATTATCTAAATGGAGTCAAGTTAGGAAAAGGAGAAGCACAACAAGATCTAAGTGTTCTTGTACATCAGTCACTGAAAGCAAGCATGCAAGTACAGCAGGCAGTGAAGAAAGCTAATGGCATGCTGGCCTTCAGAACAAGGGGAATTGAGTATAAGAGCAAAGAGGTCCTTCTGCAGCTGCACAGGGCCCTGGTGAGACCACACTTGGAGTACTGTGTGCAGTTTTGGTCTCCAAATTTGAGGAAGGACATTCTTGCTATTGAGGGAGTGCAGCGTAGGTTCACAAGGTTAATTCCGGGGATGGCTGGACTGTCATATGTTGAAAGATTGAAGTGACTGGGCTTGTATACTCTGGAATTTAGAAGGCTGAGAGAGGATCTTATTGAAACATATAAGATTATTAAGAGATTGGACACACTGGAGGCAGGAAGCATGTTCCCGCTGATGGTCGAGTCCAGAACCAGAGGCCACAGTTTAAGAATTAGGGGTAGGCCATTTAGAACGGAGTTGAGGAAAAACTTTTTCACCCAGAGAGTGGTGGATATATGGAATGCTCTGCCCCAGAAGGCTGTGGAAGCCAAGTCTCTGGATGCTTTCAAAAAAGAGATGGATAGAACTCTTAAAGATAGCGGAATCAAAGGTTATGGGGATAAGGCAGGAACTGGATACTGATTGTGGATGATCAGCCATGATCACAGTGAATGGCGGTGCTAGCTCGAAGGGCCGAATGGCTTGCTCCTGTACCTACTGTCTATTCTCTCCCAGAGATGATAGATGTTCGTGCACGCCACTCTTGAAGGTTTAGCCCCCATCATCACAGATGTTTCCAACCACAGCATCTGGAAGGCTGTTCCAAATTCTGATAGCACAGTGAAGGAAGCTTCTATCCAGTGTGTAGGTTCTCGCATCAGGCATAGAAACAGCGTGAGCAGGCATAGATAAACTTGATTGTGTGGTGCGCCGTCTCTCGTAAGATGAAGGCAGCATGCGTGAAGGTCTGCAGAGCTGTGGCTGGTGTGCATTTTGTATAGCACAGTAGCTGCAGCAACCTGTCGACTGTGGTGTAAGCTACTGATGGCTAGCTTCTCACGAGCTGTGGCTTCATCTGCACCTATAATCCTGAGAGCCTTTCTTTGAATGGAATCAAGCTGGCTGAGGACACTCTGTGAGGTATTTATCCATGATAAGCAGGCATACTCCGTGATACTTTGTACCTGGGCTTTGTAAACCGTGGCTCTGCCCTCTTTGTCTAGTTTGGATGCTACTTTCTGCAGAGCTCCAAGCCTTTGTTCAGCCTTGTTTGAGATAGTTCATGTATATATCTAAGCCTTTTAAACACTCATCGTATCAAATTCTGCCAGTACATTACAGCAATTCACCATGAATGAAAACCTGCCTCGCACATCCCCTTTCAACCAACTTCATAGCTGCATTCCTCCAAGTGTTAACCATTACGATCCTGAGGAAAAGATGGCGGCTGTCCATGCCTCTGGTAATGTCATAAATTTGTATCAGATGTCTCCTCACTCTCGAACGCTCCACAAACAGCCCCATCAAACAGTGCAGCCACTTTCTACATCGCACCGTACATCAACAGTGTTAATGGTCTGGCCTTTAATCGTGCACTATCCCTTTACATTTGATCTCACAAACTCCAACACCTCACACTTGTCAGGACTGGACTTCATCGACCATCATCTGCAAACATATTGATCCATACATCCAGCAGAAATCCCAGTACAGAAACCCTGCAGAACACCTCTAGTATTCCAACTGGAAGTCATTGACACCTGATCAATCACTACCCTGTCTTCTAAATCCAAACAGCCAACTTCTAATTCACAGACAACTCACTGTGGATCCACTGTGGATCTTAATATGGAGGAACTTCCCATCAGGGATGTTGTCAAAGACCTTGTAGACAACATCCACAGCTCGGCCGTCATCAATCACCGTCACCTTATCAAAAAATTCAATCAAGTCAAAAGAATCACACGACTTACTACACACAATGGCAGGCTGACTGACCCCAATTCGGCCATGGTTTCCCAATGAATACCAACCCAAAGGAACATTTAAGAGCAGACGACTGGCTAGACAGTTTCAGCTTTCGTGACTATCTGAGGTGGGATCAGATTCTGCAGAGTTCACTCCTCACCTCAAACTATCTTTCTCCTCAGGTCCATCGCAGTCTGTGTGTGGCTGCTCACGGTCATATCTTCTGCTCGTAAGTACAACATCGTATAGAAGGAGATTCTGTGTCTGGGATGGAGTCAAATTCATTCTGTGTTTGATCCCTGTGATGGGACAGTGTGTAGCAAACGGCATTTCATCTGACCCATGGAGTGGGCAATGGGACAATGCAGAGGGAGTTTCACCCTGTATCTGGTTCCGGTATGGTATTATGGGAGAGCAGAGAGAGGGAGAGATTCATTGTTTGTCTGACTCTGGGGCTGTGATGGGGCAGTGTATAGGGAACCACTCTATGAAGGGGAGGATGACCTCCCTCTGAACCCACTGACCCTGATACTCCTCTCCTGACAGGTGATCGCGGCCTCTGTAAGTTCATTCCAAACAGCAGCTCCCTCAGCTGTCCCTGCACAATGTCATGGCCCCCGAATGCTGAATAGATCCTGAGGCTTCACAACCTCCAGGAGTTCCAGGATAACTGCACCAGGGGCAAAGGCAACGAACTCCACTGTCAGATCGCCAGCCAGGCCAGGGTGGAAGCTGCCGGTGTCACTCTGAAGCTACAGGGTGTCCCTGGCATCGTCTTCTGTGAGATCTACAACAACACATCAAGTAAGTGCCGATGGGAGAGGGAGGGTCTGATACTCCAGACTGCCACCATTCCGATGTATATTCTCTCCGTGCCACTAGAGGAAGACTCTGGTTTCTAGACTTAGAAAAGTACAGCACAGGAACAGGCACTTCGGCACAAAATACTGTGTCAAATCAATGAAACCAGTTATTAACCCAGAACTAAAGAACTCTCTTCTGCCTGCCCAATGCACTTCTGCCTGCTCCGGTCTCTGCCCAATGGTCCATATCCCTCCAATCTCTGCCCAGTCACATCAGCTTCTAAGAGGTTCCTGAATGCCTTAATCATATTAGAAATCAGAATTGGTTTATTGTGTCATGTGTACCGAGATAGTGAAAAGCTTGTCTTGCAAACTGTTCATACACAATAGAACAAAGTAAAATAATGACAGGAAACAGAAAAACGTGTATCAGCAACAGAGAAAGTGCAGTGCAGGTAAACCATAAGGTGCATGATGATAATCTATCTATCATGACGAGGGACATGGATGGGGTGAATACACATAGCCTTTCTCCCAAGGTTATGCAGAGTTTTAAGCAGTATTTGCACCCGGCAGAAGGTCCATACCTGGAATGAGCAGCCAGTTTGTTGCTGGTTATAATAACAACATTTAAAAGTCACTCAGAAAGGTGCATGATGGGAAAGGTTTCAGAATGAATACAAGTCAATGGGACTGGCTCTGTTGGTTTGTCCCCAAAGGGCATGGTTCTATGGTGTGTGATTGTGTCACTGAGTCCTGGGACAGACCAGCTCTGTGGGACAGGCCCACCCCTTGCTCCCTTTGCACCGAGCTCACCGTATTGGAAAATGCAAATGCATGCATTGTATTTTCTAAGTATTACAGTATTTACTCAACAGTATTTACTCAAATTTACACATTGTATTTTCTATATTTACTATGTAACCACGACAAATTTGGCGTCACGAACAGGATCGGATAGAGACCCGCGAGGAAGGGAACGGCAGATTGGGACTCTTCCCGTTCCCTCGGGGACCCTCACGGGGCTAACAGAATTAAGGGTGCACCCAAAAAGAAAAAAGGTGAGCGCTTTTTGCAAGAATTCGGACTAAGAATTCTGCTGGTTTTGGGTGGTCTCGGAGACGCAGAAGTGTGAAGCAACTGCTGAAGGGTCTCTCCGATCCAAAGAATCTGGCAGAATTAGGGATAAAAGGAGGCTCAGAGGATTAATCAAGAGCACGGCAGTGGGGTTAAGTACGAATAAGGTAATAATAAGTTAAGTAAGAAAATTCCACGTGGTGTTGGTAAGTCCCTGTGGATACCGCTTCGCACGAAACGAAGGTCTGAACGGGCAGGGAAAGAAAATTAAAACTCCTCGTGAATACCGCCTTAAGAAGTGTAAGGGTCTGCATAGGCGAGGTGTAAAAGGAAAAGGTTCTGTGGATACCGCCCTAAGTAGGGGTCTGCACGGGCAGAACGTAATAAGAGATAAAGATAGTTTAATAGATAATTCAGACGCTGGTGAGATAAATCATAAGACTAGGCATAGAAATAGAATTAGAGAAATAGTATTATTAAATAGGCAAGTTGTGAGATTCTAAAAATACCATAATAGAAAAAGGAAAAAGAGAACAGCAGTAGAAATATTGAGCAGAAAATTCCCGGTGTGTCAAGGTAAGATTGTGGAAATTTCAGAAAAATGGGAAAAAAGAACTAAAAAACTGGTCACGAAATGGCCAAGAGAAGGGACGTTTGATGTAAGCTTATGTGAGGAAATGGAAGCGCTAATTAAAAATCACAAACCCAGAGATAAATCTAAGAAAAGAGAGGGAAAAAAAGGGAACAAGAAATGGAAGTGTTAAAACTCTTTAGGATGGAGGGAGAAAGGTTAAGAAAGACGGGAAATATATTAATAGTAAGTAAAAAAGTCACTGAGAACGAACGGTGCAGTCTGATAAAGAAAAGGAAAAGCATAACAGGGAGCCATCTTCGGCTCTGTTCCCAGACCTGAAAGACGTAGAAAAACCTCCTCTCTATTATGAGAAAGAAACCCTTAAGCAGTGTCCGATGATAACAGGAAAAGTGGATCTAAATGGAGAAATTAAAGTCTGGGATACCGAGCAGGAAAGAAAGAATCACGAAAAGGAGCAGGAGGAACTACGGAAGGTAACAGAAGAAGACAGGGCAAAGTTAGAACAGGAGAAAAGGGAAAGAGAAGAGGAGATCAAAGGGTTACAGGAATTAAAAGCGAAAAGGGATGAAGAGAAATCTTTGTTATATGGGCACAGAACTGAACAGGCCAGAGCAGAAGGTGACTTGTCGGGAGAGCAAGAGTTAAGTAGCAAAAGAGAGGGTGCAGGAGAGTGTAGGCAGAGGATAGGAGACAGGAGCCTTGAAGGGGAAAAAGAGAGAGTGAAAAGGCAGATATTAGAAACAGAGGGAGAGATTAGGAAATTACAGCGGAGACTGAATTTCCAACGGGAGTTTGAGGATCTCACATGGGCCCAAGCAGATGCTAGTTCAAGGCAGAAAGGAAGAACTCCATGAGGAGGCCAAGGGAGAGAGGAAACCCCAGAAAGAATCATGTGGCAGCCAGTAAAAACATGCTCAGAAACAGATGGGGAGTCAGGCGAGGTGGAGAGTCGGGATATGTGGGAAAGGAAAGGAAGAATGATGCCGTTGTTAGTAAAAAGATTGGGACAAGTACAGTATAATCCTTGGGGATCCCAGGACCTGGAAGGGCTGATAAACACCCTGCCCAGCCTACATGAGGGTGCAGGGAAGTGGATTAGGGCCTTTGAGGAAGAAACCACGGGACGAATGTTGGCTATGGGAGATCTGAAGGCACTGCTGATAAGGCTGATGAGAACCTCCAAACTACGAGAGCTGATGGAAGTGGCTGGCATACAGAAAGCGGACAGCACACTGATTGACGGGGCCAGATTTGACACAGTGAGGCAGAGGGTATGGGGGGCCCTCAGGGAGCTCTATCCACCCAAAATGGACCCCAAAGCCATGAAAGGGGATCCACTGGGAGGCACTGAAAATCCAGCAGCCTATATAGAAAATCAATTGAAAAGGTGGAGACTGGAAACTGAACAAGAGGTGGAAGGCAACCCATTTAGGACCTGGACGTTCCGAAATCTTGTTTTGGATGCGATGCCTCCCCGAGTTCAGCCGAAACTTGAGGAAGTGGTTGGACTGATGTCAATGACCCCAGAGGAATTCAGGGACCACGTAGTCCATGCGGTCAAAAAATATCGAAAAGACAAACGAAAGTTGACTGAGCAGCAAGAAGAAGTGCAGAGAAAGCTGATACAAATGCAGCTTGACGAGCTTAAAAAGAAGGAAAAGCAAAAAGGCAAGAAGATGCTGCCAGCAGTGACCGATTTAAGCACAGCCATTGAAATGAATGAAATGCCATTGTATGGAGGGACTGGTCGTGCCATAAGACGGAGCCCAGAAAACTCCATGCCAATAATAAACGTCGTTGGGGGAGCTTTTCTGCAAATGCCCTATCAGGGACAGGATAAATTTAAACAGCAGCACACACAGGACTGGAAATCCCAAGGAGCGGGGCAGAGAGGTTATGGGCAGGAAGGGCCAGTGAGGAAACAAGGGGAAAGAGGGATACAGAGATTGTGCTGGGGATGTAACCAGCCAGGACACATGAGAAGGGACTGCCCACGTAAGCCATGGGCCGTCACGTACCAGCGGGAACCAATGAGATGGGAACCACAGTCTAGCCAAGGACCAGTCCCCGCAGGCCCGAGTGGACCCGTGAACCCCTATGCAAGACATTAGGGGCACCCCGAGAACCCAGGTGGGAAGGGACACTACCCAGTGATAACATGGGAGGCAGAAGAGGGACCCATTATTCAGGTTGTGTTAGAAGGGCAGTTGACACCAATGTTGATAGATACTGGAGCCACGTATACTTGCATACAGCCGCAGTATGCCCTTCACCTTCCCATGTCAGGAAAATTTATTAAGACTGTAGGGTTCTCGGGAAAAACACAGTTGACACAATGTACAGCTCCAGTGAGATTAAGGATGGGCAGCAAAGGAATAGTTTTGCCGATATTAGTGTCCAAAGGAACTCCGGTGAATTTGCTAGGCAGAGATGCCCTATTAAAACTAGAATTAAAATTAGAATGTACTAGAAGTGGGTGTGGAAAGAGTAAATGCTCAATTACTAGTGCAGGAAGTCAAGAAAGCTAATGTCTTTTGGATAGGAGACATAGAAGATCAGATCTGGGAAACCTGGGAAAAGTGGAAAAAGGGCGTTCAGGCTATATTGCCCCAGGCTGTAGCGCCCGAATCCGAGTTACATTGCACAGTGATTTTTGACGAAACTCAGATCGAAGAGCTAGAGGAGAGATGGCACAAGGAGGCAGGCAACCGGCAGCACCTAACAGGAGAGGCTATAATAATTGGGAGACAAGGGGCAGCCCTGCAAGTCAGGTGGAATACCTTCTTGGAGAAACGGTACAGGATACTGGAAGCTGAGCCCCACATAACGCTGCTGGTAAATTAGGGACATCAGTCTAAAGACCTAGGACCCTTAGTAAAGCACGCTGGAGCCATAGCGGTGTGGAGGAAAATTATGCTACAGGTGTGGGTATCGGGAGACAACAACCATTTTAAAATAGAGGTAGATATAGATATAGTAGGAACAACAAAGGAGGTTGAAGTAACTCCCCAACCACACCTGACGTTATTGGGAAAGGAGGAAGGCCAGCAGAGAGATAACAGGCTGGATAGGTTACCATCTATTCTGTGGTCACAACACGACATGGATGTAGGGAGAATAAGAACAGCCATTTCGGTAGAAATAAAGCTGAAAAAGGGAGCAGTTCCACCCAGGAGACCACAATATCCCTTGAAACCAGAGGCAGAAGAGGGAATAGCGCCAACGATACAGGGGCTGCTGGAGGCAGGAGTACTCAAAAGGACAGACAGCCCATGTAATACCCCACTGTTACCTGTCCTTAAAGCGGATAAATCTAAATGGAGACTGGTGCATGACTTGCGAGCGGTGAATGAGGTAGTGGAGGACTGGCCAGTGGTAGTTCCCAACCCACACACGCTCTTGACTAATGTTCCACCAGAGGCAGACTATTTTTCAGTGATTGATTTGTGTTCGGCTTTTTTCAGCGTTCCCCTGGCAGATCAGTGTCAGTACCTATTTGCATTTACATACAGAGACAACCGGTATACCTACACTAGAATGCCGCAAGGATTTAAACATTCACCACACGTATTTAATCAAGTGTTAAAGGCGGGCCTAGAGGGCATATCGTTGGAAAGTACATTGATACAGTATGTGCTCCGAAAGTGAGAGACAGTGTGAACGGGATACCATAACCCTTTTAGAGAGACTGGCGCATGGAGGGCATATGGTATCTAGAAAGAAGCTGCAATTTTGCAAGCAACAGGTAGAATACCTAGATAGAGTGATATCCAAGGGGGCGAGGGCGAGAGCGCCGGATCAGATTGAGGCTATAACTAAAGCTCTCAAGCCCCAGACAGTGAGACAGATGATGACGTTTCTGGGACTGACAGGATATAGTTCAGATTGGATTGAGGAATATGCTGAAATTGTAACGCCACTAGGGAAAATAATGAAGGAAGCAGGACATACAAGCTTGAGGAGTAGTCTACAGTGGAATGAGGAGGCGGAAGTGGCTTTCAATACTATAAAGCAGGAATTGCAGTCAGCCCCAGCATTAGCTTTGCCTGACTACGAGAAGGCCTTTCATCTGTACATATCCAACCGACAGGAAGGTTATGCCACGGCAGTTCTAATGCAGGAGACCGGCACAGGTAAAGCAAAACAACCGATAGCATACTACAGTGTGAAACTGGATGAGGTGGCTCAGGGGTACCCACCTTGTTACCAGGGATTGGCGGCACTATACTATGCATATGAAAAGGCAGCATCCGTAACCATGGGCTATCCTGTGATTCTGTACACACACCACAAGGTAGCAGAATTACTGGAAAGAAGGAAATTCGTGTTGAAACCAGCCAGGATAGCAGCATATCAGATGCTACTGACATTTCCAGATAAAACTATACAGAGATGCACCACCGGTAACACAGCTGATTATGTACGTTTAGGGTATGAAGGAGAACCCCATGATTGTGTAGGGAAAACAATGACATTCGCTAATTGGGAGCAGATTTACGATCAGAACCATTAGAGGACGAAGATAAAAAGGTTCTGTTCGTAGATGGCTCTTGTTCCAGGGATCACGATGGGAATCACGCCGGGTTCTCAGTAGTGCAACAGGATCAGGCAGACTTCAAGGTCATCAGAATAGAGGCGTGCCCCCAACCGTGCTCCGCCCAGCTAGCGGAAATCAGAGCTTTGACGACAGCGTGTGAAATGATGGAAGGAGAGAAAGTAGATATCTACACAGATTCAGCATATGCTCATGGAGTGTGTCATTTGTTTGGGGCAGTGTGGAAACAGAGAATTTTAAAAAAGAGCAGTGTAGATCCCATACAGTACTGTCAGCAGATTTTAGATCTAATAAAAGCACTGATGAAATCTAAAGCACTGGCTATAGTAAAATGCCAGGCACACAAAGAAGGAAATGATGCAGTAACAAAGGGAAATCAACTGCAGATGAAGCATCCAGGAAAGGGTCTGGGTGTACATCCGCTGTTATTGCACCCCAGCTAAGTCTAGAGCCGGAACCTATGGTAGAGAACCTGATTGAAATACAGGGAAAGGCAACTCTGGCAGAACAAACACTGTGGAGACGAAGGGGGGCCAAGCAGAACCCAGAAGGCCTATGGACCACGGAAGATGGCTTACTGATAGCTCCCACCCCTTTACTGACTATCCTGATCTCAGAAGCACATGGGATGGATCATTGTGCAAGGGGGGAAGAAATAAGGAAAATAAAAAAAGGTTGGATTTTGGTCACCTTATTTACAGGCTTCAGTAGACCATGTATTGTCACAGTGCGAGGTATGCGCGCAGAATAATGTTCAGAAAGGAATTACAACCCCAATAGGTTATATACCCGTACCTGAAGGGCCATTTCAACACCTAGTGATTGACTATGTAGACATGATAAAAACAGTAAGAGGGAAAAGATACATGTTGGTGGTAATCGACAGATTCAGCAGATGGGTAGGGGCAGTACCCTCGAAAGATCAAGGGGCAGGAACAGTGGTGAAATTCCTGACAAACGAAGTGATCCCAAGGTTTGGGATACCGACAGAAATTAGCTCAGACAATGGTTCAGCTTTCATCCAAAAAATGGTCAAGTTAGTACTGCAAGCACTGAGAATAAAGCGAAGATTTGGATATGTGTATCACCCTCAGTCGCAGGGTATGGTGGAAAGAATTAACGGGACCTTAAAAACCAAACTAAACAAAATCTGTGCAGATACTAAACTCAACTGAGTCGATGCACTACCGATAGCAACAATGAGTTACCGTGTGCAGACTAATCGGATGATGTGTCTAACACCGCATGAAATGCTAACCGGAAGGCCCATGCCAGTGCCCCAGTGAAGAAGACCATATAAAGGGCCTAGTTTGGAACAAATGGAATTGGAATTAAAACAATACATGCGGCAATTAACTATGATGCATAAGTCTATTTATGCACAGGAAAAACAGAAAGAGCCAGAGATAGATCAAGGGGAAGGTCCAATCAAACCAGGCGATCAGGTCTACGTGCGAGCGTTTCGAAGAAAGTGGAACGAGCCCAGAAGGGAAGGGCCCTTTACAGTAACCAAAGCATCACCCACCGCCGTTCAAGTGGAAGGACGCTCCACCTGGTATCATCTCAGTCACTGCACTAGAGCAATCCCGCAGGTACAGTCAGGTGTGCCACCCGAGGTAAGTGGTGAAGAGGAACAAACAGTAGGGGACAGGCAAGAGCAACAAGAAGCTGACACTGAACCGCAGGAACTTGACCAAGTAATAAGGGAAATTTTTGGTCCTGAGGACAGGCCCGAAGACCCTAAGGATGGGGTTATGGATGGTAGTACTCTTTCAGATGATCGGGACGACCAGTCTCGCCCCTCGGGATGATACATTCAGACACTCTTGTGAAGATTTGGAGACCATTAATTTGGCAGATGTGGCATGGGACTTTTATTAACTTAAATTATATGAATAGAGGAGTGGAGTTGATGACATTACTGAACGTGTCTGATTCAAGATAGTGGTCCAGCCCTGTTTTGTTCTGTTTTCTTTTGGGTTTAGTATTCAGTTTTTTTCTTTTTCTTTTGGGGTTTTTTCTTTGTTTAGATTTTTTTTTCTTTTTCTTTTTTTATGACTAATTTCATTATGAGTTTGGAAGTCTATTATACCTATGTTACTTAAAATCTTTTTTGCATATGTTTATTAAGATTATTCCAATCTCTTTATATCAACATTGTTACTGTGTTTATAATCTTGAAAATTAATAAAAAGACTTAAAAAGAAAGAAAGAGGTTTCTGGATACTTGCAGGCACATGATAAAATAGGCCAAAGTCAGCATGGTTTCCTTCAGAGGAAATCTTGATGGAATTCTGTGAGGAAGTAACAGGCAGGATAGACAAAGGAGAGTCAATAGATGTTGTTTACTTGGATTTTCAGAAGGCTTTTGATAAGCTGCCACACAAGAGGCTGCTAAACAAGATAAGAGCTCACAGTATTACAGGAAAGATAGAAGATTGGCTGACTGGCAAGAGGTTAAGTGCTAGGTGGGGGGGGTGGGAGGGAGACCATTTCTGCTTGGCTGCCAGTGAGTAGTAGTGTTCCATCAGTTTTTGTGTTGGGACCACTTCTTTTATTGATATACAACGAGAATTTGTTTGAGGGAATTGATTGCTCTGTGGCCAGGTTTGTGGATGATGCAAAGATAACTGGAGGGGTAGGTAGTGTTGAGGAAACATGAAGTGTCTGGAAGGATTTAGACAGATTAAGAGAATGTGCAAAGAGGTTGCAGATGGAACACAGTGCAGTGAAGTGTATGATCATGCACTTTGGTAGAAAGTGTGGACTGATAATTGCCAGGCAGGGTGTTCGAGTATCTCAGAAACTGCTGATCTCCTGGCATTTGCACACACACAAGTCTCCAGAGTTTACACAGAATATGTGAAAACAAAACAAAATCCAGTGAGCAACAGTTCTGTGGGTGAAAACGCCTTGTTATTGAGAGAGGTCAGAGAGAATGGCCAGACTGGTTCAAGCTGACAGGAGGGTGACAGTAAGTCAAAGAACTAGACATTACGACAGTGGTGTTTAGAAGAGCATCTCTGAACACATAAGATGTCAAACCTTGAAGTGCAAGTGCGACAGCAGCAGAGACCACACACTTACACTCAGCGGCTACTTTATCGTCCACCTAATGACTTGGTCTCAAGCTGCAAATTCAACACTTTTGGAATGGTGAAATTCCTCATCGTAGTTCCAAAGTGACTTCCCTTTATCCCGTCACAAACAAGAGAAAAGCTGCAGATGCTGGATATCCAAGCAGTGCACACAACATGTTGGAGGAACACGGCAGGCCAGGCAGCATCTATGGAAAAGAGAAAACCATTCCTGATGAAAGGTCCCGGCCTGAAACGTTGACTGTTTACTCTTTTCCATAGATGTCGCCTGGCCTGCTGAGCTCCTCTAGCATTTTGTGTGTGTCCCTTTATCCTGTCACTGTTTCCTCAGATCCTGATGGAAAGGTCCTCCCTGCGTCCACTCTATCCAGGACTTTCTGTGTCCAGGAGGCTTCAATGAGACCCCCTTCCCTGATCATTCAGAACTCCCAGGAACATCAAACACTTCCCAGGAGTTATTGTGAACTTCTGGACTGACCCCCCCCACCCCCGAATGGCACCTTTCATTCAAAGTAACTAGAAACACACTGACCAACACAATATTCCAAATGCAGCCTCACCAATGTCTTGCATGACTGCAACGTAATGTTCCAGCTTCTATACTCAGTGGCTTGACTGATGAAAGCCAGTGTGCCAAACACCTTCTTCACCATCCTGTCTACCAGTGACACCATGTTTACAGAACCCTGTACTTGTGATTTAGAAAGGGGATGGAGAGATACAAAAGGCAGTGAAGATGGGGAGTAAGTGGGACTATGGGATGGATGGAGGTACGGCCGGGATGGGTGTGGATGGTGATGCAGCCATGGGAGTGGGGAGGAGGATGGGTATCAGATGTTCCCATATCAATTGAGTATGTTTCTGGTCAAACCAGTCTAATTGTAACATATCCATTCTACAGTGGTGGTGGTGGTGGGAGTCATTCTACTTGGTGCCCTGGTTCTCATTCTGTGGTAAGTGACCTTGTTGCTTCCTGGGGTAGCCTAGTGTTCAGTTCTCTCAACTGTGGCATCCTCGCTCACCGTCCCTCCGGTGCCCCACCTCGCTCACTGTCTCCGTGACCCATCTCTGTCGCTCAGTGAACAGACTCTCAGTGACCTTCCCCTCTGTTGTAGCTCCAGGAGACAACGTCGGAAAATGTGTCTGAGAATGTCGGCCCAGATGGAGATGCACAGGGAGATCCCACTATCAGCAATGTCGATACCTCAAGCAGCACGTCCTTCAGGTCTCCCCTCAGTCTCCGACGCTCCAGAGGAATCTGCTCCAACCCGTCCAATCACTCCACGTGACTAAAGCCCCCACCACCCGATCCCGACAACATCATAGTGTATCTCCTCTGCTCTCCCTCCAATGTGAGGCCAGCCTTCCTGTAGTGCAGTCAGCTGAACTGTACAGTGATCCCAGTGCAGTTTGACCAGTGTCTTGTCAATTTCCAACATAACATCCCAGCTTTTACTTTCCATACCCTGATCTCTGAAGGCAATTACGCTGAACGCCTTCTTCACCACCCTGTCTCATGGTGCAGTTGCTTTCAGGGGTCTCTGGAATAGTATCCCACAGACTCTCTGTTCCACACCCCCGGAGCCCCATCATTCATTGTGGATGTTCTTCCCGAATTTGACTTCCTAGAATACATCACCTTGTCCCCATTTGTATTAAACTCCATTTGCCTCTCCCTGTCCAACTTTCCATCCAATCTGTAACCGTGTCAAACTTGTCAATTCTTATAGTTATCTCTTTAAAAACACTTGTGGAGGGGAGTAATTCCCCTGTGCAAAGATGAGCTGAACAGCCTGTAGCTGTGCTGTATAGTTCTGTGACATTCCAGGCCAACCTATTCGGTGTTGGAATTGACGGTTGGTTGTCTCCCAGGTCGGGGGCAGAAACACTGGACCCCTGGGTGTATGTGCATTCCTGGGTCATCGATGTAAACCCTGGCATTGGACTGTGTATACCAAGCACAGGCATTTCACACAGTTCAAAATCTCATGTGACTAATTCCTGCCTTTTCCACACCTCTTAAGGAATTAGATGTGGGAACGATGAAGTCCATTTTCTGGGATGTGAACACCAACTGGTCCTGCTTGCTGAGAGAGGGATGAGTGTTGTAAATATTTATTGTAGTTGTCTTGTATTTATGACAATATATTATTGTTATATTGAAGTGTTCAGTCCAGAATGAGGGAGTGGGAAATGGAGATTGGAAATGATGGAATCACACAGCTGGTCAGGCAGTATCTGTGGGGGCAGACATTTCCATTTGAAAACACTCCCCCTGACTCAGGGAAGCTGTCAGTATACTGAAAGACACCTTTCAGCCTGGTAATTCTCTTGTACAATGAAGGTGATTTCTTGACAACCTTCCTCGCCCTCGTAACACCACCAACTTGTCTTAGCCACCAACTTGCCAATCATACCTGCAACTTCACAACTCACACATTTGGTACCCTGTGGTAAACCACAGGTCAGACATCAATCAGAAAATATCCTCCCATCACTACCTTCAAACTCTGATCACCAGCCAATGTTGAATCCAATTATCTGTCTCACCTTGGACTCCAAGTGCCTTCCAGACCATACCTTTGATATGCACGTCCATCAGGTCTCCATATTAAAGACCCCAATATCAAAGATCTTACTGAAGTGTTACTATACGGACATCTGTTAGTCTCATGAGGAGACCACAGATTTGCGCCTTGGAAGGTTTCCAGGGCACAGGCCAGAGCAAGTTTCTATGGAAGACCAGAAGTTGCCTATGCTGCAAGTCTCTCCTCTCCACGCCACCGACATTTTCCAAAGGACAGGCATTTGGACCCATACAGCTTGACACCGGTGTCGCTGCAGAGCAATGTGTGGTTAAGTGCCTTGCTCGAAAGCGACCTTCAGATCACTAGACGAACACCTTAACCACTTGGCCACGCGCCAACACCTACTAAAGTGCATGCAGATAACATCTACCTCACTGTCCTTATCAATCCTTTTATTTACCACCTTAAAAAAAAACTCAGGCAAATTAGACGGACAGGAATTCACTCTACAAAGATGAGCTAAAGTGCCTGTATTTGGAAACTTCTGTGACCTTCCCAGCCAAAAGCCAGTTGGATCTATCATTGTCCCTTATACATGACACATCTCCCAATATGTGCCATGTCCAAGGGAATCTGCTGACCCCTGGGTGAGCATACACCTCTGGGTCAGCTCTGCAAGCCCAGGGGTGGGATTTGCACACAGTCCGGGATCTCCTGGAAGTAATTCTTGTTCTTTCTCAAATCTGTGGGAATGATGAAGGTAGTTTTCTGGGATGTGAACAGAAGCTACTCCTGGAGTGAGAGGGATCAGTGTTATAAATATTAATTTTTAGTATTTATGATAGTAAATTATTCTTGTATGACAGTACATTATTAAATTAAAGTGTTCAGCCTGGAGTTAGTTACTGTGCAAAGAGATTGGGAATAAAATCAGGCAATGGTGGGAATGAGGGGTGGTGAACCTTTTTGATCACTTGTGCCAAAAATGGGAATAATGTTCTAAAGAGAACTCTCTCGTGTGCCATTATAATTTTGTGCAGAGTTTATCATTGATTAATTTATAACAATAAATATACACTTTTTAAGGAAAAGGAATGTCCTGTTCATTATTGACATGTATTCACTGTTTTCCTATTAATAAAAGTATAAAAGGCAGATTGCCATCGACAATTCTCTCCATCTCGAAATCAGAATAATCTTGTCCAAATGCCATTTGCACACTGCTGCGGGTTTAGAATAAATCAGAGTGTGGTGCAGCACCCTGCACTTTCAGTGCCAACAATTCTCGAAGTACAACACTGTGTGGGACAGAACTAGTCGATCGATCAGCACACCACACTCATCCTAAGCGTCCCCTCCCTCCACAGTGGCTGCAGTGCAGACCGCCGACTATGGAATGCACCATAGTTACCCGCCCAGGCTATGGAGGGAGGAATAAAGAGGGATGGAGCAGGAGGGTGTATCTGTAACAGAGCGGGGGCAGGGTGGAAGCTGGTGAGGGAGTGTCCTCACACACAGCAGGAATGTGTTACCTGCTGGGATCTAATCCAGGGGTTTGTGGGTGCAGTTTATATATAGAATAACAGATCGCTGGGAGTGGGTTACTCGCTGGGATGTATTCCAGCGGCTTGCGGAAATTTATATATGGAATAACTGAAAGGGAAATGCAACTCCATCCCAGAAGGGATGTGTGAAGTGGTGGGCAGTGAGCAGTGAACGAGGAGAGAATAAAAGTAAAAGGGTGGTAAGGGAGGGTCTCCAACACGGGGAGGGAGAGTAACCGGACAGTTGTATCAAACACAGCCCAATCTCTGTCCAGCCGACATCACTTCTCCATCTCCCTCCCCTAACCTGTTCCCCACATCCCTGAAATTCTCCTCCCTCTCACACACCCCCTACCCCTCTCCCACCACTATCACCCCAACTCCCTCTCCCCCCACACCGACTCCTTTTGTCCCCAACACCCTCTCCCCTTCGTACACAGAAACACACATACATACCAACACTCAGAGGGGACGTCTCACACACACACACACACACACACACACACACGCACAGGCACACACACCCACACCATAGCAGTAAGAGAAGTTCCTATCCAGGAGCAGAAGCTGTCTCTTCATCAGCTGCCGATGGCCCCAATGAAATCACTACAGGACAATCTCGCCAGGCACATGGCCTTGTTCTATCTTGGTGCGGTAAAATGATCCATATGGACGTGCAAAAGAAAAACTTTCATTGTACTTCGGAAATGTGACAATAATTAACTAATTTATCAATGAATTTACCAGTTTAGCCTTTTTACCGGCATATCCAAGTGCGTTGCCACTTTCAGCGAGCTTTGGACTTGCACCCCAATATCTCTCATACATTAGACGAGGAGTCCAGTCTACTCTTACACTTGGACCATAATTCACAAATTTCTCTGCACAAATTTCCATCCGACCTGTATCCGAGCCAACCTTCCTCACTCTCCACAATACCACCAACTTGTATTGGCCACAAACCTACCAATTATATCCCCAACATTCACAACTCAGCTGTTATCATATCACACGAGTAACATCACAGAGTAACAGACATCAATCAGAAAAGCAACCTCCCAACTCTACCTTCAACCTCTGATCACCAGTTAATGTTGGATCCAATTAACCAGCTTACCCTGCACCTCAAGAGCCTCTGGACCAGCTCTCCCTATCAAAGATCTAACCAAAGTGTATGTACATACCATCTACATCACTGTTGTTGTCAATCCTTATAGTTACCTCCTTAAAAGATTTTGTGGGAGGGGGTTGAATTCTCCTGTGTAAGGAGGAGCTGAAGGGCCTGTATAGTTCTGTGACATTCCAGGTCAACCAATTCCCATTTGGAATTGATGGTCGTTAGTCTACCAGGCGTTCGATGTATGGGGGAAGTTATGGACCCCTGGGTGCATGTGCGTCCCTGAGTCAGTTATGTAAAACCTGGCTTCCAGGCATTCAACTGCATATACTAAGCATGGGCTTTTCACACAATCCACAATCTCATGGGAGTAATTCCTGCCTTTCCACACATCTCTCAAAGAATTGGATGTGGGAATGACAAAGTCTGCTTTCTGGGATGTGAACACCAACTATCCCTCCCTGCTGGGAGAGGGATCAGTGTTGTAAATATTTATTGTAGTTTTCTTGTATTTATGGCAATATATTATTGTTATACTGAAGTGTTCGGCCCAGAGTGAGAGAGTGGGGGATGGAGATTGAAAATGTAATCAGGAAATGATGGAAACATTTTACAGGTCAGGCAGCATCTGTGGGAGCTCTTGTACGAGCCTTGTGACTTCCCGATCTTCCAATGAGCACATTGCGGCCCTGATTATTTACCTGCACCCGATTTTCTCTGTAACTCTGACACTATTATGTATTCTGTTTCCTATTTGCACTGCCCTGATGTGCTGATGTAGACATGATCTTTCAGGACAGGACAACACATAAATTAAAGCTCCTCACTATTCCTCAGTACAAGTGAGAATAATAAAGCAATTATCAAAATGGAGAAGCGGGTAAATTGTAAATTCTGTTTGTGGAACTGCGGGGGGGAGTGGGGGTGGAGGATGTCTCTGATGGGATAAAACCGGGGTAACCACGGGGAGAAGGTGCTGACAAGCTCACTGAGTGATTGGGAGCAGTTAGGAAGTGAGAACAGACAGGAGACCATACGTCACAGGTTTACAAACACCCAATCTACAGACACCCTCATGCTGTTCAAATAAGTTTGCACATATCACCAAATATGATGAGGTAATGGGCAGTGAAGGGTGTTATCTCACTTTATAGTGAGTGCCAGATGACCCGAGGTCTGAATCAAGGAATTGCAGATGGAGTTTAACTCAGACAAGTAAAACACTAGTTTTCACAATGCCATTAGTTTCAAGGTAATTATGGAAAAGGGCAAGTCCAGTCCTGGGATTGACATTCTAAATGGAGAAAGGGAACTTTGATGGTATCAGGAGGTATCTAGCAAGTGTGGATTGGCACAAGATGTTTTCTGGCAAAGGTGCACTTGGTAAGTGGGAAGCCTTCAAAAGTGAAATTTTGACAGGACGAAGCTTGAATGTGCCAGTCAGAATAAAAGGCCAGGATTACAGGTTTAGGGAACCTTGCTTTGACAGATGATGTGGTCATGGTTAAGAAAAAAAAGGAGGTTCATTGTAGGTATATGCAGGTAGGAACAAATGAGGTAGTTGAGGAGTAGAAGAAATGCATTTCTTAATAAATATGAATTCAGTCAGGAAGGACAGAGTCGATGGAAGAGGAGTAAAGCAACAGCGAGGCGGTGGATTCTGTACATGTCACAGAGGAGGAGGTGTTTGTTGTCCTGAGGCAAGTCAGGGTGGACAGATCCCCAGGGCCTGACAAGGTGTCCCTTTGGAAAGCAGGTGCAAAAATTGCAGGGGCCCTAGCAGAGATATTTAGAGCAGGTGAGGTAGCCGGTGATTGGAGAATAGCTAATGTTGCTCTGCTGTTTCAGGAAGACTCTGAGAATAATCCAGGAAATTATAGGCCAGTGAGTCTGCCATCAATGGTGGACAAGTGATAATAAGGTATTATCTGGACTGGATGATTGAGTATTTGGATTGACAGGGACAGATTAGGGATAGTCAACAAAGAGGGATATAACCAGGGAAAAGGAGCAAAATGGTGAGGTAGACCATGGGTTCACAGACCATTCAGAAATCTGATGGTAAACTGGAAGTTATACTGAAAAGGTATTTTTTAAATTTTTATTTAGATATAAAGCACAGTGACAGGCCCTTCCAACTGGACAAACCTGCACTGTGTGCTACTCTGTACAATCTGTACTTCTTGGAATGTGGGAGGAAACTAGAAACCTGACAATAGACAATAGGTGCAGGAGTAGGCCATTCAGCCCTTCGAGCCAGCACCACCATTCACTGTGATCACGGCTGATCATCCGCAATAAGCACCCTTTTCCTGCCTTCTCCCCATATCCCTTCACTCCTCTATCTAACTTTTTTTTGAAAGAAACCAGAGAATTGGCCTCCATTGCCTTCTGAGGCAGAGCATTCCACAGAACCACAACCCTCTCTGTAAAAGTTTTTCTTCAACTCCGTTCTAAATTGTCTACCCCTTATTCTTAAACTGTGGCCTCTGGTTCTGGACGCCCCCAACATCGGGAACGTTTCCTGCGTCTAGCGTGTCCAATCCCTTAATAATCTTATATATTTCAATCAGATCCCCTCTCATCCTTCTAAATTCCAGTGTATACAACCCCAGTCGCTCCAATCTTTCAAGATATGACAGTCCCACCATCCCGGGAATTAACCTCGTGAACTTACGCTGCACTCCCTCAATAGCTAGAATGTCCTTCCTCAAATTTGGAGACCAAAACTGTACACAATATTCCAGGTGTGGTCTCACCAGGGCCCTGTACAGCTGCAGAAGGACCCCTTTGCTCCAATAGTCAATTCCCCTTATTATGAAGGCCAGCATGCCATTAGCTTTCTTCACTGCCTGCTGTACCTGCATGCTTACTTTCAGTGACTGATGAACAAGGACACCTAGATCTCGTTGTACTTCCCCTTTTCCTAACTTGACACCATTCAGATAGTAATCTGCCGTCCTGTTCTTGCCACCAAAGTAGATAACCTCACACTTATCCATATTAAACTGCATCTGCCCACTCACCCTATCTGTCCAAGTTACCCTGCATTCTCATAACATCCTCCTCACATTTCACACTGTCACCAAAGTTTGTGTCATCTGCAAATTTGCTAATGTTACTTTTAATCCCTACATCTAAATCATTAATGTATATTATAAATAGCTGCGGTCCCAGCACCGAGCCTTGCAGTACCCCACTGGTCACCGCCTGCCATTCTGAAAAGGACCCATTCATCCCTACTCTTTGTTTCCTGTCTGCCAACCAATTTTCTATCCATGTCAGTACCCTACCCCCAATACCATTTGCTCTAGTTTTGCACACTAACCTCCTATGTGGGACCTTATCAAAGACTTTTTGAAAGTCCAGGTACACTACATCCACTGGCTTTCCCATGTCCATTTTCATAGTCACATTCTCAAAAAATTCCAGAATATTAGTCAAGCATGATTTTCAGTTTGTTAATCCATGCTGACTGGGACCTATCCTGCCACTGCTATCCAAATATGCTGCTATTACTTCTTTTATAATTGATCCCAGCATCTTCCCCACCACTGATGTCAGACTAACTGGTCTATAATTGCCTGTTTTCTCTCTCCCTCCTTTCTTAAAAAGTGGGATAACATTAGCTACCCTCCAATCCGCAGGAACTGATCCTGAATCTATAGAACATTGGAAAATGATTACCAATGCGTCCACGATTTCTGGAGCCACTTCCTTAAGTACCCTGGAACGTAGACCATCAGGCCCTGGGGATTTATCAGCCTTCAGTCCCATCAGTTTACCCAACACCATTTTCTGCCTGATGCGAATTTCCTTCTGTTCCTCTGTTACCCTAGGTCCTCTGGCCACTATTACATCTGGGAGATTGTTTGTGTCTTCCCTAGTGAAGACAGATCCAAAGTACCTATTCAGCTCGTCTGCCATTTCCTTGTTCCCCATAATAATTTCACCCATTTCTGTCTTCAAGGGCCCAACTTTGGTCTTAACTAATTTTTTCCTCTTCACATTGTGACAACAGACCATATTATCAGAAGATTGATGCCAATAAGAGGACAATGGGGGAACATTCAAAATGCTAATAAGAGAGAGATGAGAGAGATAACTGAAAGGAGACACAGTTCCGAGTATTGTCAGAGACCGGTTGCTTTGAACCCGAACTGTTTGAAGTTTGATGGACAGGCAATACCCCAGCAGGGGGATAAAAGGAACAGGTTCGCTAAGGCAAGACATACATGACACCACGAGGTAACGAGACCCTGGAAGCGGTGTGCCCCCACAAGTTGGTGAGAGTTTTGGAGGTCTGCTCGCGGGACCAGCCATAGACGCACAGGGTGGAAAGGTGCGGTCGGGCAGGAACCTGGTGTGTGTGTCCGCCCTTGCCTGGGTGCCGGGTTCACCGCAGAAGAACGATCGTATCTGGAATGGAGGGGTCACAGTTGGTGACCTCAGAAGACATTACAAAGGGCTCGCCCGAAAGCTAACTGCGAGGAATATCGAAGGTCTGTTTGGAATCCAATTTGCATATTCATTCGTTCTCTCTCTCTCTCCCCAACGGAACAACAGCGATTACTGCGAACTGGACTAAATTGAACTGAACTCTGTGTCACTTGAGACTGATCATTTTACCCCTAGATTGCGATAGAGCTTGATTGATCCTATTATCCTAGTTCTGTGTACATGTGTGTTTATTCATTGCTAACCTGTTGCATTTATATCCTTACTATTAGAGTACTGTGTTGCTTATTTCTTTAATGAAACTTTCTTAGTTCCAGTAATCCAGACTCCAACTAAGTGGTCCATTTTTGCTGGTTTGGCAACCCAGTTACGGGGTACGTAACAACATACCTAAAGAAGCTTTTACTATCTTCCTTTATATTTTTGGCTAGCTTACCTTTGTACCTCATCTTTTCCCCCCATATTGCCTTTTAAGTTATCTTCTGTTGCTCCTTAAAAGTCTCCCAATTCTCTGGCTTCCCGCTCATCCTTGCTATGTTATACTTCCTCTCTTTTATTTTTATACTGTCCTTGACTTCCCTTGTCATCCACGGTCGCCCCTTACTCCCCTTAGAACCTTTTTCCTCTTTGGAATGATCTGATCCTGCACCTTCTGTATTATCCCAGAAACACTTGCCATTGTTGTTCCACTGTCATCCCTGCTAGGGTATCTTTCCAGTCAACTTTTGCCAGCTCCTTAGTCCCCTTTGTTCAACTGTAATACTGACACTCCAATATTCCCTTCTCCCTCTCAGATTGTAGATTAAAACTTCTCATATTAAGGTCACTACCTCCTAATGGCTCCTTTACCTCGAGTTCCCTTATCAAATCTGGCTCATTAAACAACACTAAATCCAGAATTGCCTCCTCCCTGAGCACCCGTCGGATCCCATGCGGTGACGGGGAGAACATACATCTCCTTACAGACGGTGGTGGGAATAGAACCTGGGTCGCTGGCTCTGTAATAGTGACCTGCTACCCGTTATGCTACTGTGCTGTCCATGATGAGTGAGTGTCCTCAGTCTCCGGTACCTCCTCCCTCACAGCAGCAATGAGAAGAGGGCGTGGTGAGCAAAGCGACTTAAACCATAAGACAGAGGAACCAATTCGGCCACTTGGTCCATCACGTCTGCTCCGCCATTTGATGGTGGTTGATCCATTTCCCTCTCAACTCCATTTACTTGCCTTCTTCCCATAACCTTTCATACCCTGACTTATCAATAATCTATGAATCTCCGCCTTAAATGCACCCTGACCTCTACAGCCACCTGTGGCAATAAATTCCACAGATTCATCACCCCATGGCTAAAGAAATTCCTCCAGACCTCCATTAAAAATGGGCAGCTAAGGGTGTGTCCTCTGGTCCCAGACTCCCTCACTGCAGGAACCATCCTCTCCACTTCCATTCTATCTGGGCCTTTCAACATTCGATAGAACTCAATGAGATGCTCCCTCATTCCTCTGAATTCCATTGAGTGCACTCCCAGAGCTGTCAAATGCCCCTCCTAAGATAAGCCTTTACTTACAGGGATAATTATCATGATCCATCTCCAATGTCAGCACATCTCAGATTTTTGAATTCTCTCCCCATTTAGAAAATAGTAATTTCTTTGCCCATTCTGTGAATCAGTGCAGGTCTTCTGCAGTCACCCTGCTTCCTCAGTTCTATCTGCATATCATTGATATCTTCATCTTCATATCACTGGCAAACTAGGGCACAAAATCACCAATTCCATCATCCAAATTATTGACTAGCCGGAGACTCTGGTTTCTAGACTTAGAACAGTACAGCACAGGAATAGGCACTTTGGCCCAAAATACTTCAAATTGATTGAACCAGTAATGAAACCCATAACTGAACGGATCCCTCCTGACTGCACATGGTCCAAATCCCTCCATTCTCTGCACAATCACATCGGTTTCTAAGAACTTCCTGAAGATCTTAATCATATTAGAAATCAGAATTGGTTTATTGTGTCATGTGTACCGAGATAGTGAAAAGCTTGTCTTGCAAACTGTTCATACAGATCAGATCACTACACAATAGAACAAGGTAAAATAACGACGGGAAGCAGTAAAACGTGTAACAGCAACAGTGAGAGTGCAGTGCAGGTAAATGATAAAGTGCAGGATCATAATGAGACCCAGACAATCTACTGCACTGAGGAACCACACAACAGTCTGAGAAGAGAAGGGCAGAAGCTGACTTTGAGTCTGGTGGTACGTCTGTCAGATTTCTGTGTCTCTGACTTATGAGAGGGGATGGAAAGAGACTGTCTGGGGTGGCTGGAATCTTTAACACAAGCGATTCAGCAGATACTGGAAATCCAGAGCAATTCTCACAGGATGCCGAAGGAAGTCAGCAAGTCAGGCGTCATCTGTAAATCATTACACCATCGAAGTTTCGGTACTTCCACAGGACTGAAAGGGAAGAGGAAAGAACTAAATGGTGGGGGGGAGAGGGAGAGGAGAACTAGACAGAAGGTGAGGGGTGAAGGCAGGTGTTTGGGAAAGGGAAAGGGCTGGGGAAGAGGGAATCTGTTGTGAATGGAGAATGGATCATGGGAGAAAGGGAAGAAAGGCACGTGGGCGAGGTGAGGGACAGATCAGGTGAAGAGGTAGAGACCAGAGAGGGGAATAGAGGAATCTGTCGTTTGTCTGTACAGCTGTAGAGCAGCCAGCATAATCAGTCCATGGATGGGAGGATGGTTTCTGTGATGTGTTGAGCTGTGTCTACAGATCACTACAGTTTCATGCGATCTTGCACAGAGCATCTACCGTACCAAATGTGAAGGGTACGTACAGGATGTTTTCAGTGTCTTAATAATACATTGGTAAGGGTCAACGGGGTAATTTCTTTTGCCTCCTGAGGAAGTAAAGGCTCCCATCACCACCACAACTTGGTTCATTGCTAAGTGCAGTCTTTCTAGTCCCATATGGCAGGTGTATTTTCTCTTCATACTTCATGGCTCATGGGAAGGTTGGCCCAGGAATAATGTTGTGGGGCGTCTACGCACAGTGAGATCTCACTATCCGCAGAGGACGGGAGGGTCACCCTCATCCCACTATCAACAGAAATCAGGACCCTTCCGACCCTGGGCACTCTCTCCTCTCCCACCTCCTGTCAGGCAGAATATACAAACATTTGAAATTCATCCCACCAGACTCAAGGACAACCACCTGTCCCACCAGCACCAAACCTCTCGGACCCAAGAAGATGAACTCGTGATCTGTGTCTTGGTACAAGTGACAATTGAAAGCCAGTTACCAATCCTCTGGAAACAGGCAGCAGACACAAGGTGCTTATTAAATTGCAAGGGGGGGTGGTATCTCTGATGGGGCAAAAACAGGGTGCCCATGGGGAGAAGATGCAAATGAGGTCACCAAGTGAATGGGAGCAGGTAGAGAGTGAGAACAGAGCCCCAGATTTACAAAGCCAGAAAGTCATAACGTAATTAAATCCAAAAGTCTGATGTCAAGCTAATTGTTGTTGTCTCCCAGATTGTCACAGCAGCTACACCTCAGGTATAAGTGTCACCAAAATAGCTTTTCTCAGCAGCAATACAGTACAGTAAGTTTGCATTCAGTAAGTTAGCTGCAGTTGTTGGTTACTGTAAATAAGGAGTCAGCCAATCATGTATCAGCAACTCAATGCATAAAGTTCTGCAGACTCGAGAGTTTGAGATGTTGTTCAGACCAGACATCAGAATGGGGAAGAATAAAGTGACTGCTGTGTGTAGTGTGCATGCTCGCATTTAAACAAAATAAACACAACAGCTATTATATACAATTTCTTGTTAATTTTACACACACAAGTTCTTCAGAGCAACACCGACAAAAATGCTGGGCAAATCAACAAGACAGGCAACATCAATGGAGGGGAATAAACAGTCAACATTGAAGGTTTCGCCCGGGATCCTTCATCAGGATATTAATTTTAGTTTGTAAACTTTGGAAACCTAACCTTCCAAACAGCAGGGACTCTGCAGAAGGACTTGGACAGATTGGGAGAATGGGCAGAGAAGTGGCAGATGGAATTTAGTGCATGGAGATGCATTTCCATGGACTTTGGTAGAAGGATAAAGGTGTAGACTATTTAATAAACAGGGAGAAAATTTAAAAATCAGGAGCCAAGGGGCTTAGGAGATCATGCAGGATTCCCTGAAGACTGCTTCTGTGTGTTGGAAGGCAAATGCAATGTTAGCATTCATTTTTCAGAGGACTAGAATATAAGAGCAAGGCTGTAATGCTGAGAATTTATAAGGCATTGGGGACATAAGACTGCACTTGGGGTATTGTGAGCAGTTTTGGGCCTCTTATCAAAGAAGAGATTTGCTGCCATTGAAAAGGTTCAGAAGAGGGTCACGATAATGAATTTGCAAACTAATGGGTTAAAGAATGAGGGGCATTGAATGGTTATGTTCCTGGACTTGCTGGAGTTTAGAGGAATGGAGGGGAGAGAGGAGGAATATTGAAAGGCCTACACAAGAGGGCACAGCCTCAGAAGAGAAAGGCATCCATTTGAAACAGAACTGAGAAGGGATTTCTGTAGCCAGAGTCTGTGGAATTCATTGCCATGGGTGGCTGTGGATGCCAGGTCATTGTGTATGTCTAAAGCAGAGGCTGATGCCTTCTTGGTTCAGGCATCAAAGGTTACAAGAGAAGGTGGGAGAATAGGTTCAGAGGGAAAACAAATCAGCCACGATGGGCCAAGAGGCCTAACACACCCCAATGCCTATGGGATCCAGGAGGAGACAGTGAACTGGATTTAGAACGGCTCAGTGGTAGGAAGCAGTGTGTGATAGTCGAGGGTTGGTTGTGGAACTGGGGGCCTGTGTCCAGTGGAATTCTATGGAGTTAGTGCTGGGTCCTTTGCTGTCTCTAAGTCATATAAATGATTTGGATGTGAAACAGGACACAAGTGATGGGAACTTTGCAGACGATAGCGAAACGGGTACTGTTTTGGGAGATCAGACAAGGGTTGAACTTGTACAATGAATGGTAGGGTCCCTGGGAAGTGCAATGGAATAGAGGGACCTCCAAGTACGAGTCGAGTTCACTGAGAGCGGAGTCACACGTAGACAGGGTGGGGAAGGAAAAGCTTGGCTCGCTGCTCTCCATTAGCCAGGGCGCTGAGTACAGGAGTTGGGAGGTTGAAATGCAGTTTACATATGACGTTGGTGAGGCCGCGGTTACCGTCCTGTGCAGTTTTGGTTCCTCTGTTCTCGGACAAATGACTCTTCCCCAATGGCGGGGGGGGGGGGGGGGGGGGGGGGGGGAGTGAAGAAAAGATCCCACAGGGGCGGAGATAAAGGAGACGCACGAATAGACACGCGAACCGTCAACAACGCCTTGTTCTGCATTGTTATTTAGAGATTTTAAGCCTTTGCACTGTACTGCTCAGCAAAGCAACAAATTTCACCTTTATAAAGAAACCTGATGCTGATCCACATGCAAAACTCTGCGTTTCCTACCTTCTCAGTTCCAGGGTAATTCACCCCCGGGGTCCCGCCTAATTCTGTCCACTCGTAATGCCGGCCTGGTCTGGCCTGGCCCAAGTCTACCTCCCGCTGCTCGCCACTGATCGTACGGTTCCCGGGTTCCTCCCTCTGAATGTTTCTCCAACCCACCCCCTCCGATTCCGGGGCATGTACCTGTAGTGGGATGATACTGTGCACTCGTCCCGCTTGACCGCAGCTAATGTCCGGGGACGGGTTTGGATCCAGCCCCTTTTTCCCTCGGCCGGGAGACATTTTCCACAGTTCCCGTTCCAACGCAGAGGGTGAGGCCGCTGTAATTCCGAGATGGGACAGCGGGTGGCGCTAGATCAAAACACCAGCTCTGCAGGCGGACAGGACTCGTCACAGGAGGACCCCCACAAGGGACGAGTCTGTGTCGGGGTCTCTGTCTCCGTCTCCATCTCCCATCTCCATACCTAACCCTAACTGGGGAACGAGTCTGTCTCTCACACACAGCAATCGTCCCCCACCCACTCCCCCTGCTACCCCTCATCAGTGGCCTGGAGGTAAAACACACCCAGCCGCTGAGCTCATCTACATGAGAAGTTGCCATAGAAAAGCGACATCCATCATCAAAGATCCTCACCATCCAGGCCATGCTCTTTGCTCACTGCTGCCATCAGGTAGAAGATACAGGAGCCCAAGGACTTGCACCACCAGGTTCAGGAAGCTACTACCCCCCAACCATCAGGCTGTTGAACAAAAGAGGATAGTTGCACTCATTTAAGGACCTGGTTTATTGTAACTTCATGCTCATTATCTATTGCTATTTATCTATATCCGCATTTCACAAAATCACAAGGCAAAGGAGCAGAAGTATGCCATTCGGCCCATCGAATCTGCTCCGCTACTCCTCCATGTCATGAGCTAAACTATTCTCCCATCTGGTTCCAATTTCTGGCTTTTTCCCCATATCCCTTGATACCCTGACTAATTAAATACCTTTCAATCTCCTCATTTAAACCCTCAATGATCGGCCTCCGCAGCTGTATGTGGCAACAAATTCCATAGATCCATGACCCTCTGGCTAAAAATATTCCTCATCTCTGTTTTAAATGGGTACCCTCTAACTCTAAGACTGTGGCCTCTTGTCCTGGACTCACCCACCAAGGGAAACAGCCTTTCCACATCTACTCTGTCCAACCCTTTCAACATTTGAAATGTTTCTATGAGATCCCCTCTCGTTCTTCTATACTCTAATGAATACAGTCCAAGAGCCGACAAACGCTCCTCATATGCATTTCCACAGTTTGTTTACAGCTGACAGTTCCTGATGTTTACAGTTACTGTTCTATAGATTTGCTAAGTATGCCCACAGAAAATGAATCTCAGGGATGCAGGTGTAACACCCTGGGAAAGGTTTCACTGCCAGTGTAATGGTTTGTCTGTAGCGGCAGGGTTTGGGTTATGACCAGAGATAACGGGGGCTTTGGAATGTGCGGTGTCCAATGAGGGGAGTGTTTTTCTTTCTTGTCTGCCAAAGAGTGACGTATTCACAGGCTTTTGTTCAGCAGAAGATGGAAAGGGAAGATGCCAGGATGGAGAGGTCATTGACTGCAGGACTGAGTGGATGTGGAATGGGGTCGGGAGTTGACGATTCCAGGGGAAATCAATGGAGAATGGATGAGAATATCGTGAGCTCCAATGTGCACATTAGACTGTTTCATTAAAATGGGCCCTTTTACTTTTTGTTGCCTTTATTAACTCTAAAGTCAAATTCAGAATTATAAAGCTATAATTGCATATGGTGGTACTACTTGTTATTTCGTGGTCCTGATTTGTAACAGGGGAAAACATGCAGCATCCACACAAACGAGATTTCACAAGTTTGGCGGGCCGGAGAGTGTGTTCCCCTGGACTAACGCCGCCTGCCGAACCTGAGGGTTACACTTGTATGTTCTCTGATAATAAATTTACTTTGAACTTTGTTTTACAGATGTGGAGTGTCCTGAACAGGGGACCATGGTAGACCAGGTGTCTAACTTGCCACTGATGAATTCTTGGAAGCCAGTATCCACCAGGATGGAGGGATGGGGTAGAAGAAAGATGCTGAACTCCACGAGTGTGGCTGGGCAGACAGTAACTCAAGGTGAGGTTTCACTTTCTGTGCATGGGGACTGAAGTTGAGTTGCTGGAGTCCATTCAGAGTTGAAGGGGGAGTGGTTAAATGGCCCTCAGCAGTCTCCCAACCTCCTTCCCTGGATCCCAGCCCTTCTCCCGCTCCATTCTCCTATAGCTGTGCTGTGGGAGGCAGCATTAGACCAGAAAATGTAGGAGCACAAACAGGCCATTTGGCCAATCGAATCTGCTGTTCTATTCGGTCATGGCTGCTTTTTTCTCAACCCCATTCTCCTGCCTTCCTCTGGTAATCCTTAACATCCTCACAAACCCCTATCAGTCTCTGCTTTAAACATTTAAATGTCTTGGCCTCTCAGCCAGTAAATTGAGCTTCGCCATGCCCTGGCTGAAGAAATTCCTACTTGTCTCAGTTCCAAAATGACTTCCCTGAAGTTGAGAATCCCTGCCTTAAGACAAGTTGGCAAACACCTACTTGGGTTAGTCACAATCATTCCTCCCACATTCACATCACACCTCACATCAGTTGTTACCACATCACACATGAAGTTAACCCTGTGGCTAACCACAAGTCACACACTTCAATCAGAAAAGTATCCTCCCAGCACAACCCTCTTTGTCTGCAATCATCAGCCAATTAGATCCAATTATCGAATTCAACTTGGACACCGAGTGCTTTCTGGACCTGCTCCGCACCCCACCCCCCCACCGCAACCCCCACCACAACCCAATCAAAGACCTTACCAAAGTGTAACTGAATAAATTCTGCCTCATTGTCCTGGTCAATGTATCTTAGTTACCACCTCATTAAAAACTCAGGCAAGTTGGGGGGGGCGGGGGTGGTGATAGGAAATGTGTCTGTTACCAGCTCTATTACAAAAATTAACACTCAATAATAATACAGGTCCACAATCGCTTATCCGAAATCCTTGGGGCCAGTTGCATTTTGGAATTGGAATTCAGAATTTTTAGGATTTCAGACCCCCCCCCCCACGATACCCAAAAACACGTACGCTCAAGTCCCTGATTTAACCTGTTATTTAGTGCGGAGGACTTTAGGACCTGGCGGTGCACCTAACCTACGCACATCCTCCCAAGTAAATCATCTCTAGATTACTTATAATACCAAATACAATGTAAATGCTATGTAAATAATTGTTATACTATATTGTTTAGGGAATAATGAAAAGAAGAAATTTTATTTCCAGCAAAGATATTCAATAAAACATAAAGATATACAGCTTCAAACGAACCGAATCAAACACATGGTAAGTGACTTATTGGAATAAATGTAGACTATCACTGTCACTGTCACTATAAAACTTCAGTAACTTGTCTTTCTGTTCATTTAGATCATATACAGTGGTAGTTCCGACACTATTTTCTTCAGTAAAACGCAGCACAGACATCCACGATCAAGCTTCTGCAGTAACTCCACTTTCTGCGTTATTGATAAAGATAGATACTTCCTTCTCTTTTTCTCAATGTTACCCATAGGGGTATCTGCAGCTCATTTTGACATTTTCACAGTGAAATTAAACACAAAGTCAACACAGAACACAAAATATCAGCGAACACGTGTAACCAGTACGAGCGCTGAGCCACAACTGACGTCTGGAGGCCTCTGCGAGTGCTGCTACGTCACACCTGAGTGACGTCAGCTGTTGGCAAAAAAACTTGCGTTTTCGGAACCTTTTGGATTTCAGAATTTCGGATTCAGGAATGTGCACTTGTACTAATAATGACTAGTTGGGTACAGAGAACTACGTATTTCCTCACAATTAACTTTATTGTCTCGACTAACAAGCACATGGCTTGCTAGCCCCATATCCAACCCTTCTCCTTCCGTCGCTGGGTTAGGGATCGTCCATGGTGGAGTTAGATTCATCTGTTCTATATTTCTATTCCGGGCCTGGCGTGCAGTAATCCAGAGATGAATACCTTCAAAGTCCTGGTTTTCAGCCTCTTTCCAAACTCCCTAAGCTCACCGTGCACAGCCTCTTTCCCCCTTTCTCCCGAGGTCATTGTGCAGTTCCCCCTGCTCCTTGAGAATATTCTGCAGCTGCTCTGGGACGTCCTCGACCCTGGCACCTGGGCGGCAACACCATCCCATTGTCCCTTTCTCGGCCTCAGAATATCCTGTTTGTCCCCATTGACTATTGGGTCTCCCATCTCTGTCTAACTTTGCCCTTCAGATTAACATAAAGGTTAAAGATTAACTTTATTTCTCATTGGTACATCGGAACACCAAACATGCAGTGAAATGCTTTGTTTGCATAAAACGACCAAGGATGTGCTGAGGACAGCCCACAAGTGTCGCCATGCTTCTGCACCAACACAGCCTGCCGACTCCTCACTGACACTCGCTCATTGGTCTCTAGAACGTGGGAGGAAACTGGTCCCTTGTCCCGACCCATCAGGAGCTGCACCTGGCCCAGAGGTTCCCTGACCTTCCACATCTCGCAGCAGGGTCTGCATTGTAGTTGGATCTAGTGATATTGTGACCCAGAGGTTCTTCAAAAGTCAAGAATGAGGCCATAAGGCCAGTGTAGGTAAGAGCAGAATTGGCCAACACAGAGCCCATCGAGTATTCTCTACCGTTCCATCATGGCTGATTTATTATCCCTCGCAACTCTGCTTTCCTGCCTTATCCCCATAACCATTGACTAATCAAAATCCCTCAACCTCTGCTTTTAAACATAACTAGTTACTGTCCCACTACTGGAAACATCCTGTCCACATCCACTCTATGCAGGCCTTTCAATATTCAATAGTTTTCAATAAGATTCCCCCTTCATTTTAGACTCCAGTGAGTACAGATCCAGAGCCATCAAACGCTCCTCATGCATTAACTTTTATTCCCAGGGTCATTTTCGTGAACCTCTGGACCTTCTCGGTACTATAGCAGTTGATTAGATGTCCATAACAAACATTCTAGCTAAGTATACAAACAGCTGTACCACAGTTGCTGAAAATTCAATGAACAGTTACTCAGACAGGTAATTATATACCGCAAATGTTATAAGCAAGTGCAGGAAAGTCAAACTACAGGAAAAAGAACAATGTTTCACTCCAACCTGGCTCTACCATGCGCCTGTACTGAAACATTGTGTAAGGCTCATCAATAAAATAAAACATTATCAAACTGTTCTTACCTGCACCTTCTCACTGCTCTCACTCCACACAGCTGGGCCACTTACTCAGCTTCTTCACGCCAAAGCCTCCAGACCCGAAACCTCAGCTCCCCACTCCTACAATGGCCACTTCAGAATAGCCGGTCTACTCGACCCCAACTTGTTCTATTAGCTGCTGTTTCATTACCTTATAACGCAATCACTATTAACTACCAGTTTGCAAATGTGTCTCCTTTAGGGTCACCTGAGGTAAAACCCGCCAGCAAGTGCTTTTGCTCATCGCACCCTCTTCTCATTCCTGCCAGCAGGGAGGAGGTACAGGAGTCTGAGGATGCACATTCAACATTGTTGGATTGGCTGCTTCCATTCCACCATCAGATTTCTCAATTGTCCAAATCTGATATATTTTGCTCAATACATTTATTTTTATGTATTTCTTATTGTAACTTTTTCATTCCATTCAAAATGACAGTTTTCATTATATATATATTTATA
The DNA here is from genome assembly GCF_030028105.1 of Mobula birostris. Classification (NCBI taxonomy): domain Eukaryota; kingdom Metazoa; phylum Chordata; class Chondrichthyes; order Myliobatiformes; family Myliobatidae; genus Mobula; species Mobula birostris. Next base: position 126,853,539 of record NC_092377.1, on the reverse strand, counting down.
TATTTATATTATCATTGATAATAAACAATGTTATGGCGTGGCCAAGTGGCTAAGGTGTTGGTCTAGTGATATTAAGGTCGCTAGTTCGAGCATTCGCTGAGGCGGTGTGATGTGTGTTGTGTCCTTGAGCAAGGCACCTAACCACACATTACTCTGCGATGACACGGGTGCCAAGCTGTATCGGCCTAGGCCCGTCCCTTGGACAACATCGGTGGCATGGAGCGGGGAGACTTGCAGCATGGGTAACTGCTGGTCTTCCATACAACCTTGCCCAGGCCTCAGTCAACACCGAAATCAATGGACAGCTGAAGAAGCAGAACATAATAAACCTGATCTGATTCTGAACTTGCAAAAATGTCATGATGTTCATCTTGTAGTGAGTTACCTATAGGTCTGTCTGATCTACAAAAATTCTGAGCACCAAAAAAGGTCTGGCTTATTGTCCCCAAACCAACACCTCACATTTGTCTGAGCTAAACTCCATCTGCCATTCCTTGGCCCAGTTCCCCAGTAGATCTGGAGCTCATTATAACCTGCGATAACTCTCATCACTGTCCACTGCACCAACTTTGATGACAGCTGTAAATTTACTTGCTATCCATGGCACCTACAGGGCATTCCCATCCAACCGGCAATCATTGATAAGGGTGACAAGCAACAGCTGACCCCCGCACCAATCCCTGCAGTACACCACTGGTCACAGGCCTCTCTTCTGTAATAGAAGCCTGGATAGGAAATGTTTTGGGTCAAGACCCTTCATCCAGCCTGAAAGATTTGATTTGACACAAAACCATGTGTTTCACTGCATGTTTTCATGACAAATGAAGCTAACCATCAATCGTTAGATAAAGGGGTGAAGCAGAGTAAAGGGTGATGGGAAGGGGGTGAGGCAAGCAACAGGTGGACCCAGGTGCTGAGAGGGAGTGATAGACAGATGAAGGAAGGGATAATGGAAACAGTGAAAGAAGGGTATGATGGGATCGTGTGAAGGGAGCTTCAACTGGTGTCTCATCCCAGAAACGTGTGATGGGGTAGTATGCAGGGAACTCCATGCTGTGTCTGACCCTGGGAGTGTTGATGGGATAGTGTAGAGGGAAGCTTCACTTTGTGTCTGACGCTGGGAGTGTGTGATATCTCAATGCCTTTCCAATTGTGTCTGATTGTTTAAAAGTAAGCCTTAGCCGCTCAGAACCTCTTTAAGACTTATCCTCACTTTGAAGCTCTGCTTGAACTTTCTTACCTCCACCTAACGTCATATCCTATCTGGTCATAACATAAATGTTATAGAGATAAATAGCAAATTAAAACAGTGAATGTGGATTTCCTGCATCTGATCTTTGCAGCAGTGAGTTAAGTCGGCTGGGTGACTGGGCAGCAGGAGCAGGAAACAGCTCATGGACTTCAGGAAGGAGAAGTCAGGACAGCACATTCCCTGAAGGGTCAGTGGGGAACATGTGGGCAGTTCCTGGGTGTCAACATCTTCAGAGGATCTGCCCTGGGCCCAGCACATATATACAACTGTGAAGAAGACACACTGAGGTCTCTACTTTCCTGTAAGTTTACGGATACTTGCCTGCCATTTGAAGACTGAAAACTTCCAAAAGATGTGTTGTGGAAAACATTCTGACTGGTTGCATGTGCAGAGCAACACAAAAATCTACAGAGTGGTGGGATGAGCCAGACTATCATGGGTACAACTGTTCCTGCCATTGAGAACATCTAAAAGAGGCAATGTCTGCAGAAGGCAATATCCATCATCAGGAACCCCCACCATCAGCACAATACACTCTTCTCAATGCCACTGTCGCACAGGAGGTAGAGGAGTGCCCCAGACAGATGACAATGGTAGACCGGGTAGACAGGAGGAAGGGGACGGAGAGAGTGAACAACAGCTGCTTCCCAACTGTCATTGGGCACTTAACCACCACCTGCCCGCGCCCCCCCCCAAACCTCTGACACAAGATATTCTGCAGATGATGGAAATCCGGAGCAATACTCATAATAATGGTCCTGATGAAAGGTCTTGGCCTGAAATGGAAACTGTTTGATCATTTCCATAGATGCAGACTGATCTGCAGAGTTCCTCCAGCATTTTGTGTGGAAAAACCCTGGCACAACCTCCAGATCACTTCCCCAACACAGACCTCTGGATTGTCTCTCTGACATGAACCTCTGGATTATATCCCCAACATGACCTCCAGATCATCTCCCGAGATGAGCTGCAGGTTATCTCTCTGACTTAACCTCCAGTTCACCTCCCCAACACGACCTCTGGATCATCTCGCCGAGATGGACCTCCAAATCATCTCCCTTGTAATAACCGTAGGTTCTCCGAGTCCTCCAGCGTCGGAGCCAGGAAGGACAGAGCTGTGTGCAGTCTGGATGTCATCTGCGCTGGAACCTCGTCAAGCCAACACAGTGTGAGGGATGGGAGTTCATAAGGGTGCCTGTGCACAGGGACAGCAGTGATCTGGTAAAGCAATCAGTGCTGCAGAGTATGTACACCCACTGTGGGCCATGGTGCCTCAGTAGACACCCCCGGACATCCCACCAATTCACCCAATCTATCACCGCTGCACCCAAAACTGGAGCTTGTTCAACACCCAGCCACCATGGTCCATCCACTCACCCTCTTCCCTCACCATCTCACTCACTGTGTTGCTCTCCCTGCCCTGTCTCTCTCTCTTTCACTCTCTAATCATCTGTCTTTCTCTCTCCGATTCCCCTTCCATCCCTCTCATTCACCCTTCCTGGTTATTCCTCACTCTCGACAATAAAAAGTGACTTGACTTGACTTGACTTGAAAACTTCTACAGATGTACTGTGGAGAGCATTCTGACAGGCTGTATCACTCTTCAGTATGGGGAGAGAGGTCTGCTGCACAGCACCGAAAGAAGCTGCAATTAAATTAGTCAGCTCCACTTTGGGTACTAGCCTCCGTAGCATCCAAGACATCCGCAAGGAGCGGTGCCTCAGAAAGGTGGCGTCTATCTTAATGACCCCCACCACCCAGGACATGCCCTGTTCCTGTTGTTACCATCGGGAAGGAGGTACAGAAGCCTGAAGGCACACACTCAGCTTCCCCCATCTCTATACAATTCATAAATGGACATTTAATCGAGGAACACTACCTCAGTTTTTAAATAGATAACGACTTTTGCACAATCTTTAATCTATTCAATACACATCCATATATACTTACTGTCACTGATTTACTTTTTTAAAAAAAATTCTATATTATCATTTATTGCATTTACTGCTGCTGCTAAGTTAACAAATTTCACGACACACGTCGGCCATGATAAACCTGATTCTGAATTTGATTCCGACCTGGAGAGCCTCCTTAGCCGCGAACTCGTCCTGTCATCTGCGCTCCCGCTGCGCCCGGGGCACCTGATTGACATCTGCCCGCTGACAGGCTGGCGTGTTTGCTGTTTACTTGTTACTCCAGTCTGTGGGAAACTTTGCAGACTCTCGAGAGTTAATCACAAGAGATAAGTTCATTTAATTTCCTTGTGTTTCTACGTCTCCATTTACTGTTACACAAACAGTGGATAGGACACCGTTCGCAGTGAGATTGTCAGCTGTTAGTTTGTAGGGTATTTAATTTTGAAAGTAATGAACATGAACTCTCTGTTACCACCGCATTCCACGCCACATAGGAACTGCTTTCCTCGGCGTCTCCAGGGAAAACAGGTAAGTAATACATTTGATTTTTGATTGTGTTGTTCGGGCAAGCCTTTGCCCATAATTGCTTCACCTTCCACGATGCCCTCGCCTTTCAGGTCTCCTCCGGTCCATCCTGCGGCCCCCGCGACGGAGGAGGTCCCAGACACTCCCTCAAGTACTCTTTATCCATAGGTGTTGCCTGGCCTGCTGAGTTCCTCCAGCATTGTGTGTGTGTTACTTCCTCAAGCGACCCAGCTCTCTCCGCGAGGGGCGGTTCCCGAGCGACCCCGCTGCCCTGCAGTTGTAGCGACCATCCCTGCAGGTTCCCCACCGTGACCTCACAGAGATACTGGAATGCAGGACAGGAGGCAAAGATCTGGCAGAATCTCTGGAGGGAAATGGACAGTCGGCGTATTGGACCAACACCCTGTATTAAGACTCGAAATGAAGGGGAAGGGCGCAGAATAAGACAGTGAAGGGAGGGGGAGGAGAACCGCTCGCAGGCGACAGGTGCTCGACCCGGTGAAGGAGGGGAACATAGGTAGCAGGTGGAGTGGTGGGAATAATGAGAGAAATCTATAACAGGCAAAAGCTGGAGAATAAGGAATACAGCACCAGAGGGGACAGTAGTGGGCCATGGAAGAAAAGGAAGGAGGAAGGGAGCAAGATGGAGGGGGTGGGAACAGGAAACCAAAGGTGAGAGGGTGAATAGATTGAGGGGAAGGCCAAACGTGGGAGAGGGAACTAAGGGGATTTACTACCAGAAGTTAGATCAATCAATGTTAATGTCATCAGACTGGACAGAATTGGTGCTCATATTGAGGCATTGGAGGAAACCGTAGACAGAAAATTCAGCGTGAGAATAGGAAGAGCAATTGGTATGGGTGGCCAGTGGGAAATACTGACTGTTGCGGCCGACAGAGCGAAGATGCTCCTTCCTGTGTAAGTAACACAAAATGCTGGAGGAACTCAGCATCTATGAAAGAGAGTGTAGTCGACGTTTCGGGCCGAGACCCTTCATCAGATTCTGCCTGGCCGGCTGAGTTCCTCCGGCATTTTATGTGTGTGTGTGTAACTTGTATTTCCAGCATCTGCAGATTTTGTCTTGTTCCTTCCTATCTGAGCCATGTTGTATACAGATTTACATATGTAGCATACAGGGCACCTGGTCCAGCGGTTAGTTTCTGCAGTACCCGCGTTTTATCTAAACGTAAGCAGAATAAATTCTTTTGAGTCATGACTTCCAGTTTGTTCTCTGTCGCACCTGGATTGCTTTCCTCCGCTTCCCAGTGAAGACAGGAAAATAACAATTGTTTGCTCGGGGAGCACTGATGCTAAAACTGACACATTACACATACTGTAGCGTGTTTTGCTCTTTACTCGGCACACGAGTCCGTGGGGATCATCGAACAATCTCGTGAGGTTCCCCCAGTTTGTAGGATTCATTGAAGAGTCTCGCGACATTCCCCCTCCCCTCATCTTTTGTTCCCCATTCAAGCCCCTAACCTCTTCCCACCTGCCTATCACCTCCCGTTGTATTCTTCCTCTTTCTGCAATGGTCCACACTCCACTCCGATCAGATTCCTTCATCTCCAGCCCTTTACATTTCCCACCCAGCTGGGTTCACCTAACCTCTTCCGGCTATCTCCCCTCCCCTGCCCCAACTTTTTATTCTGGCCTCTCCCTCCTTCTTTTGCAATCGTGTAAAAGGTCTTGGCCCGAAACCCCGACTGTTTGTTCATCTCCATGGATGCTGCCTGACCTGCTGAGTTAGAGTCATAAAATCAGATAAAACTACAGTGCAGAAACAAACCCTTCGGCTATCCAGTCCATGCCAAACTGCTTAAACTGCCAACTCTGACCAACCATCGCTCTCCATGCCCCTCCCATCCATAATCCTATCCAAACTTCTTTGAACATGAAAACCAAAATCACTTGCACCACTTGCGCTGGCAGCTCGTACACACTCACCACCCTCCAGGTGAAGGAGTTTCTCCTCATGTCCCCCTTAAATATTTCACCTTTCATCCTTAACCCATGACCTCTGGTTGCCATCCCACCCAACCTCAGTGAAAAATGCCTGCTTGCATTTACCCTGTCTATAGCCCTCATAATTTAAATTCTTGCAAATCTCCCCTCAATCTTCTATGTTCCAGGGAAAGAAGTTCAAACCTATTCAATCTTTCCTTGTAACTGAGGTATTTCAGTCTCAGCAAAATCCTTGTAAATTTTCTCTGTACTCTTTCAATCATATTTACATCTTTACTGTAGCTGGGTGACCAAATATGCACACATTACTCCAAATCAACCCTCACACAACTTTAACATAACATCCCAACTCCGGTACTCAGTACTTTGATCTTTGAAGGCCAATGTGCCAAAAGTTTTCTTAATGACACTACCTACTTGTGCCACCACTTTCAATGAATTATGGACCTGTATTCCAGAATCCCTTTGTTCTACTTTGACCCCTCAGTGCCCTCTGCTCACTGGTTGGTCCTCCCAAAGAGTAAAACCTCACACTTTTCTGCATTAATTTCCATCTGCCATCTTTCCAGTTGATCCAGACCCCAATTCAAGCTTTGATAGTCATCCTCCCTGTCCAGTACACCCCCAATCTTGGTTTCATCTGCAAATTTGCTGAACTGGTTAACCACATTATCATCCAGATCATTGATATCGATGAAAAACAACAGTGGACCCAGCACTGACACTGGCGGGACTCCACAAGTCACAGGCCTCCAGTCAGAGAGGCAATCAACCGTTACAATCCTTTGGCTTCTCCCGCAAAGTCGGTTCCTAATATAACTGACGACCTCATCTTGAATACCAAGCAACTGAACCTACTTGACCAATCTTCCATGTGGAACCTTGTCAAATGCTTTGTCCATCTGGACAACAGCCACTGCCTTGCTGTCGTCAACTTTCATGGTAACTTCCTGAAAACACTCTGTAACCTGCAGTGCACAAAGTTATGCTGACTACTCCTAATCACTCCAAATACACATTTATCCAGTCTCTTAGAATACTTTCCAATAACTTTCCCATCACCGATGTCATGCTCATCAGCCTATAATTTCTTAGTCTATTCTCAGAGCTTTTCTAAAACAGCAGAACAACATTAGCTATCCTCCAGGTATCTCACCTGTCCACTAAGGACCCTACTATTTCTTTCTTTCTTTATTTATTGGGAATAGGCCCTTTGGCCCTTCATATCACTCTGAATGGGAATCCCCAACTTAATCCTAGCCTAATCACAGGAAAACTTACAGCGACCATTAAGCTACTAACTGATAAATCTTCGAACTGTGGGAGGAAATCTGAGCGCCTGGACGAAACGCACGCGGCCCGGGGGAAAAAGTACAAATTTCTTACAGACAGCAGTGGAAATTGAACCTGGATCACTGGTACTGTGAAGCATTGTGCCAACCACTACACCACTGTCCTTTCTGCAGGGTCTGTGAGAACACTTTGTCAGGCCCTGGGGATTTATCCCAAAACTGCAAACACCTCCTCTGTCATCTGTATAGTAACCGCACCGCCCCTTTGCCTCATTTCTGTATTGACATTGTGTCCATCTCCTGAGTAAATACAGATGTAAAAAATATCCATTTAGGATCTCCCCCAACACTTAATTCCATGCAGAGGATTACCAATTTGACCTTCCAGAGGACCAATTTTGTCCCTTGCAATCCTTTTGTTCTTAATGTGTCTGTTGAAGCTCTGAGGGTTCTCCTTCACCTTGTCTGCTAGAGAAGCCTCATGCTTCCTTTTGCCCTCCTGATTACTAAGTGTTCTCTTGAATTTCATATACTCCTCAAGTACCTCATTTGTTCCCACCTGCCTGTACTTGCTGGGCTCCTCTTTTTTCTTCACCAACTATCACTCTCTCTTGAAAAACAGGGTTTCCGAAATCTATGATCTTTGCCTTTTATTCTGACAGGCACATCAAGTTTTGAACTTTCAAATAGCACACACAAAATGCTGGAGGAACTCAGCAGGCCAGGCAGCATCTATGGAAAAAGGAATAATCAACATTTCAGGCCAAGATCCTTCAGCAGGATGAGAAAAAGAACTGAGGAGTAGATTTGAAAGGTGGGCGGAGGGGAGTGAGAAACAAAAGGTGAAAAGTGAAATCTGAAGGAGGAGGGATGAAGTTAAGAGCTGGGAAACTTAGAAACATAGAAAATAAGTGCAGGAGTAGGTCATTCGGCCCTCGGAGCCTGCACCACCATTCAGTATGATCATGGCTGATCATCCAACTCAGAACCCTGTACCAGCCTTCCCTCCATACCCCCTGATCCCTTTAGCCACAAGGGCCATATCTAACTCCCTCCTAAATATAGCCAATGAACTGGCCTCAACTGTTTCCTGTGGCAGAGAATTCCACAGATTCACCACTCTCTGTGTGAAGAAGTTTTTCCTAATCTCGGTCCTAAAAGGCTTCCCCTTTATCCTCAAACTGTGACCCCTCGTTCTGGACTTCCCCAACATCGGGACCAATCTTCCTGCATCTAGCCTGTCCAATCCCTTTAGGATTTTATACGTTTCAATCAGATTCCCCCCTCAATCTTCTAAATTCCAACGAGTATAAGCCTAGTTCATTCAGTCTTTCATCATATGAATGTCCTGCCATCCCAGGAATCAATCTGGTGAACCTTCTTTGTACTCCCTCTATGGCAAGGATGTCTTTCCTCAGATTAAGGGACCAAAACTGCACACAATACTCCAGGTGTGGTCTCACCAAGGCCTTGTACAACTGCAGTACTACCTCCCTGCTCCTGTACTCGAATCCTCTTGCTATAAATGCCAGCATACCATTCGCCTTTTTCACCGCCTGCTGTACCTGCATGCCCACTTTCAATGACTGGTGTATAATGTGTTATGTACCCCGTAAATGGGTTGCCAAACCAGCAGAAATGGATCACTCATTTGGAGTCTGGATTACTAGAACTAAGAAAGTTTTATTAAAGAAACAAGCAACACAGTAATCAAAAGGATAATAAATGCAACAGTTCAGCAATGATAGACACACATGTGCACAGAATTAAGATAACAGGATCAATCAAGCTCTATCGTTGTCTAGGGGTAAATGGCCAGTTTCAAAGTGACACAAAGTCCAGTCCAATTTAGTTCAGTTCGCAGTAATCGTTGCCATGGCGATAGACAATGTGGGGGGAAGGAGAGAGAGAACAAGAACAAATGATCATTCAAAACGGCTTCCACACACACACCTGCGATATTGCCCACAAGCAGCTTTCGGGCGAGTCCTTTGTGATGTCACCTGAGGTCACCGACTGTGACCCCTCCTCCAGATGCGGTCGATCCTCTGCAGTGAACCTGGCAACCAAGCAAGGGTGGACACACTGATCGTACCTTTCCACCCTGTGCGTCTATGGCTTGGTTCCGCAACCAGCCTTCCAAACGACTCTCGCCGACTTGCGGGGGGGGGGGGGGCACCGCTTCCAGGGTCTCGTTACCTTGTGGTGTCATGTGTGTCCTGTCTTAGCGAACCTGCCCTTTTTATCCCCCTGCTGGGGTATCGCCTGTCCATCACTTCAAACAGTTCAGGGTTCAAAGGGGGAGCCGCTCTAGACAGCTCTCTCTCCCGTCCCTTCATTACACATCTCCCAAATGCTGCTCTTCCTTATCTCTCTCTGTCCCGAAGACGGGTGGCAGACCAACTGCTTATCACACAGGACAGCTAACATCTATGTGTATTCTTGTCACACTTCCCCCCTTTAAGGATTTTTACCGGGGGGTAAAAATTACAAACATGAATACATTATTTGATACACACACAAATATACATCTTTATCAGCTATCTGGCTAACACAGCGAGTTTGAAATTGTCAACACCTTGACAGACAGTCAGCCATCACATTTTCTGTTCCTTTTATATGTTATTAATAATCCCTTGGAACAGGCTCCAACTCAGCAAACTTCATTGTGGCCAAAAACACTGAAGAATTGCGATCAATGTAACCTCTCATTTGGTTTTGTCCTGGACCACAATAACAAGGGTCGTCCCATTCCGACTTAGTTTTCTCTCGCAAGGGCTTAGTAGGAGGGGGAGGGGTAGTGACCGCAGCGTTATTGCAAAACTTCCTACAGTACCCCACCATCTCCAAGAGCCTTCTGAGGGCCCTCTTGTCTGTCGAGGTTGGGAGGTCAGCGATAGCCTGCACTGTAGCTTGCATCGCTGCCAGCTGCCCCTGTGTCACCACAATTCCCAGGTAAGAGACCTTCGTGTGGCCAAACTCATTTTTTTCAAGGTTCACTATCAAGCTGGCTTCAGACAGCCGTATTAAATTGCCAATATACACTTCTGTGTTCGTCAGCCCTTTAGTCACTGAATTACTCATTCTATATGGCTGTTGTTCACGAGGCTGACCTATTTTAACAGACACCACCCAACGTCCCAGTTCTTTGCATCGCCTCGGGACAATCAAACACATGGGTGTTTAATTACTTCTCCTAAAGAGTCGCTTTGTTCGGGGATTAAGGGAGAGACCTTATCAGCAGACCTGGCCAAAACAATAGCCTTCTCCCATCTGGTCGATACCATACTCATCTTTTCAAAATGGTTTTTCTCTCTTATCGGGGGGACCCTAGCTTCATTGATTTCCACGCTAACCCCGACTAGGTTTGTTAGCATATCAAAAGCCTGTGACCGTCTCAGTTCGCGTCGGCCATAATCAATAACATCCTCACCCCTGGGCAGCCGGTAAACCTCTTTCATGATTCCACCAACTGTTTCCTCCAGCACCGCAAAATGTCCACCGGGGGGTACCTTGTGGGCCAGGTTAAAAATCTCATCCTCATAATTCTTTTGCACCACCCCCCATTCCTCATCTGCGGGTACTGTACTTGATTTCCCTTTCTTCCTTAGCACTTCCTCCTCCGCACAATAGCCTACTAGTTCCCTTGTTAAGTCTGTGTCAGAGAGAGCTGTCTCTGCCAAAACCATCAGCCCCTCGTCTCGCTCCTGCATCTGCACAAATTCTTTCCTGGCTACTGCTATGTCTGTCCCAGCTCCCTCACTACCTCTTGTCTCACTACACTCCTTCTTTTCATTTTCTACCCCCGTCTCGTACTAGACTGGCAGAAACGTCTCAGCTAAATTCACTACCGCGGTCCCATGATGAACCTGTGAGTCCATGGGCGGGGCCTCAATGCTGGCAGGCTGACCTGTCAATCTCACGACTGGGAACACGATTCCCCCGGCGATGTCATTACCGAGCAAGACTTCCACGCCTTTCATCGGTAATTCGGACCTCACCCCGATTGTGACTAATCCAGAGACCAGGTTGCTTTGTAAGTGTATCTGGTGCAAAGGGACTGACTCTGTCCCTTCCCCAACACCTTTGACCTCTACCTCCCCAGTCTGGGTCTCTGAGCTAAACTCTAATACACTTTTCAGTATTAGTGACTGACACGCTCCTGTATCTCTCCAGATCCGCACTGGAACTGGTTTTAACCCCTCCTTCACTGACACCAATCTGGCCAAGATAAACTTCTCGCGCCCTTCCTGAACTTTGGCAGACCTGTCCTTCCCTAGCAGTTCGCTTACCAGCTCGATACAGCCAGTCAAAATCGCTGTTTTCCCTTTTCCCGTCTCCTTCTTTGGGGCAAAGCACCTGGACGCAAAGTGTCCGATTTTCCCGCAATTATAACAGATGACCCCAGGAGACTTCCTACCAGACTGCTCCTGGTCTACCTTATCCTTCTCACTAGTCCCCGGCTTACTTTCTGACTTTTCCGGCGGACTCTCCCTGCCGTCCTGACTACCCTTCTGGTAGCCTTTACTCGGGGTAAACTTCATTTTATGCGTCAACGCATACTCAACCGCTAACTTAGCAGTTGCAACTAACGTGGCTGCCTCTTTCTCATCTAGGTAGGGTCTCATACCCTCAGGGACACAACCTTTAAACTGCTCAATCAGGATCAGCTGTAGAGTTGTCATAATCCCCCTCTACCCACTTCGAGGCGCACCAATGCTCACAATATGTCTGCATCTCACGGGCAAACTCTAAATACATGCGGTCCCACTGCTTCCTTGCGTTCTGGAACCTCTGCCGGTATGCCTCCGGGACCAACTCATAAATCCTGAGGATGGCCTCTTTCACCACCTCATACCTCTGGGCATCTTCCGCGGACAAAGCTGAGTAAGCTTCTTGGGCTTTCCCTTTCAGCACACTCTGAAGTAAAACAGCCCACCTATCCCTCGGCCAGTCCTGACTTATAGCCACTTTCTCGAAATGGAGGAAGTACCGATCCACGTCGGTATCGTTAAATGGGGGAACCAGCCTAACCTCTTGGGTCGCCTGGAACCCTCCACCTTGGTTCGGCACGAGCCCCTGCTTGGCCCTTATCTTTAACTTCTCCAGGTCAAATTCTCTTTCCCTCTATTTCTCCTCTCGCTCCAGCTGTCTCTCTCTCTCTCCTGCCTTTCTAACTGTTTCTCTTTCTCCTGCCTTTCTAACTCTCTCTCTTGCCTTTCTAACTCTCTCTCCTTCTCTTCTCGCTGTAACTGTCTGTCCCTCTCTTTCCCTTCTCGCTCCAACTGTCGTACCCGGAACTCGTGCTCGAGTCTCAGTTTTTCAAGCTGCACCTGTACTGCGTCTCCAGCAGGTTTTTCAATAGACACCACCTCCAGCTCGCCTTGGGGAAACACACCTTTTGATACATAGTGCTGTACGATAGCTCTGTGTACCTCCTCTCTCCTCATTGTCGACTTCCCCTTAGCAAGATTCAACCGTTTGGCCACAGCTACCAATTCCGATTTCCTGGCATCCTCTAATGCCTCCAAGGTTGGCGCCTTTATAACTTCCTCAGCCTCCATTTCTGCTGTTTGTCTTTTCTTTCCTTCGGGAATTTTGACCCAATCAATTTACTCCATCCCAAATTTAGCGTTCAAAATCACGGACGAGAACCCTACTTATGTTACGTACCCCGTAACTGGGTTGCCAAACCAGCAGAAATGGATCACTCAGTTGGAGTCTGGATTACTAGAACTAAGAAAGTTTTATTAAAGAAACAAGCAACACAGTAATCGAAAGGATAATAAATGCAACAGTTCAGCAATGATAAACACACATGTGCACAGAATTAAGATAACAGGATCAATCAAGCTCTATCGTTGTCTAGGGGTAAATGACCAGTTTCAAAGTGACACAAAGTCCAGTCCAATTTAGTTCAGTTCGCAGTAATTGTTGCCATGGCGATGGACAATGTGGGGGGAAGGAGAGGGAGAACAAGAACGAATGATCATTCAAAACGGCTTCCACACACACACCTGCGATATTGCTCACAAGCAGCTTTCGGGCGAGTCCTTTGTGATGTCACCTGAGGTCACCGACTGTGACCCCTCCTCCAGATGCGGTCGATCCTCTGCAGTGAACCTGGCACCCAAGCAAGGGTGGACACACACCGGGTTCCCGCTGATCGTACCTTTCCACCCTGTGCGTCTATGGCTTGGTTCCACAACCAGCCTTCCAAACGACTCTCGCCGACTTGCGGGGGGGGGCACCGCTTCCAGGGTCTCATTTCCTCGTGGTGTCGTATGTGTACTGCCTTAGCGAACCTGTCCCTTTTTATCCCCCTGCTGGGGTATCGCCTGTCCATCACTTCAAACAGTTCAGGGTTCAAAGGGGGAGCCGCTCTAGACAGCTCTCTCTCCCGTCCCTTCATTACACATCTCCCAAAGCTGCTCCATTGTCTTCCTTATCTCGCTCTCTCCTGAAGACAGGTGGCAGACCAACTGTTGATCACACAGGACAGCTAACATCTATGTGTATTCTTGTCACAAATGACACCCAGGTCTCGTTGCACCTCCCCTTTTCCTAATCGGCCACCATTCAGATAATAATCTGTTTTCCTGTTTTTGCCACCAAAGTGGATAACTTCACATTTATCCACATTAAATTGCATCTGCCATGAATTTGCCCACTCACCTAACCTATCCAAGTCACCCTGCATCCTCTTAGCATCCTCCTCACAGCTAACACTGCTGCCCAGCTTCGTGTCATCCGCAAACTTGGAGATGCTGCATTTAATTCCCTCATCCAAGTCATTAATATATATTGTAAACAACTGGGGTCCCAGCACTGAGCCTTGCGGTACCCCACTAGTCACTGCCTGCCATTCTGAAAAGGTCCCATTTATTCCCAGTCTTTGCTTCCTGTCTGCCAACCAATTCTCTATCCACATCAATACCTTACCCCCAATACCGTGTGCTTTAAGTTTGCACACTAATCTCCTGTGTGGGACCTTGTCAAAAGCCTTTTGAAAATCCAAATATACCGCATCCACTGGTTCTCCCCTATCCACTCAACTAGTTACTTCCTCAAAAAATTCTATGAGATTCATCAGACATGATTTTCCTTTCACAAATCCATGCTGACTTTGTCCGATGATTTCACCGCTTTCCAAATCAGCTGTTATCACATCTTTGATAACTGACTCTAGCAGTTTCCCCACCACCGATGTTGGCTAACTGGTCTATAATTCCCTGGTTTCTCTCTCCCACCTTTTTTAAAAAGTGGGGTTACATTAGCCACCCTCCAATCCTCAGGAACTAGTTCAGAATCTAAAGAGTTTTGAAAAATTACCACTAATGCATCCACTATTTCTTGGGCTACTTCCTTAAGCACTCTAGAATGCAGACCACTCGGCCCTGGGGATTTATCTGCCTTTAATCCCTTCAATTTACCTAACACCACTTCCCTACTAACATGTATTTCCCTCAGTTCCTCCATCTCACTGGACCCTCTGTCCCCGACTATTTCCGGAAGATTATTTATGTCCTCCTTAGTGAAGACAGAACCAAAGTAATTATTCAATTGGTCTGCCATGTCCTTGCTCCCCATAATCAATTCACCTGTTTCTGTCTGTAGGGGAGCTACATTTGTCTTAACCAATCTTTTTCTTTTCACATATCTATAAAAGCTTTTACAGTCACTTTTTATCTTCCCTGCCAGTTTTCTCTCATAATCTTTTTTCCCCTTCCTAATTAAGCCCTTTGTCCTCCTCTGCTGAACTCTGAATTTCTCCCAGTTCTCAGGTGAGCCGCTTTTTCTGGCTAATTTGTATGCTTCTTCTTTGGAATTGATACTATCCCTAATTTCCCTTGTCAGCCACGGGTGCACTACCTTCCTTGATTTACTCTTTTGTCAAACTGGGATGAACAATTGTTGTAGTTCATCCATGCGATCTTTAAATGCTTGCCATTGCATATCCACCGTCAACCCTTTAAGTGTCATTTGCCAGTCTATCTTAGCTAATTCACGTCTCATACCTTCAATGTTACCCTTCTTTAAGTTCAGAACCTTTGTTTCTGAATTAACTATGTCACTCTCCATGTTAATGAAGAATTCCACCATATTATGTTCACTCTTACCCAAGGGGCCTCTCACGACAAGATTGCTAATTAACCCTTCCTCATTGCTCAATACCCAGTCTAGAATAGCCTGCTCTCTAGTTGGTTCCTCAACATGTTGGTTCAAAAAACCATCCCGCATACATTCCAAGAAATCCTCTTCCTCAGCACCCTTACCAATTTGGTTCATCCAATCTACATGTAGATTGAAGTCACCCATTATAACTGCTGTTCCTTTATTGCACACATTTCTAATTTCCTGTTTAATACCATCCCCAACCTCACTACTACTGTTAGGTGGCCTGTACACAACTCCCACCAGCGTTTTCTGCCCCTTAGTGTTATGCAGCTCTACCCATATCGATTCCACATCCTCCCAGCTTATGTCCTTCCTTTCTATTGCGTTAATCTCCTCTCTAACCAGCAACCCCACCCCACCTCCTTTTCTTTCATGTCTATCCCTCCTGAATATTGAATATCCCTGAATGTTGAGCTCCCATCCTTGGTCACCCTGGAGCCATGTCTCTGTGATCCCAACTATATCATATTCATTAATAACAATCTGCACATTTAATTCATCCACCTTGTTACGAATGCTCCTTGCATTGACACACAAAGCGTTCAGGCTTGCTTTTACAACTCTCTTAGCCCTTATACAATTATGTTGAAAAGTGGCCCTTTTTGATGCTTGCCCTGGATTTGTCGGCCTGCCACTTTTACTTTTCACCTTACAACTTTTTGCTTCTACCCTCATTTTACACCCCTCTGTCTCTCGGCACTGGTTCCCATGCCCCTGTTGTGAACTAACCTCCTCTGGCCTAGCCTCTTTAATTTGATTCCCACCTCCCAACCATTCTAGTTTAAAGTCACCTCAGTAGCCCTCGCTAATCTCCCTGCCAGGATATTGGTCCTCCTAGGATTCGGGTGTAACCCATCCTTTTTGTAGAGGTCACGCCTACGCCAAAACAGGTCCCAATGATCCAAAAACTTGAATCCCTGCCCCCTGCTCCAATCTCTCAGCCACGCATTTATCCTCCACCTCATTGCATTCCTACTTTCACTGTCACGTGGCACAGGTGGTAATCCCGAGACTACTACCTTTGTGGTCCTTTATCTCAACTCCCTTCCTAGCTCCCTATATTCTCCTTTCAGGACCTCTTCCCTTTTCCTACCTATGTCATTGGTACCTATATGTACCATGATCTCTGGCTCCTCACCCTCCCACTTCAGGATATCTTGGACACGATCAGAAATATCCCGGACCCTGGCACCAGGGAGGTAACCTACCATCGAGGTCTCTGGACTCGTCCATAGGATCGCCTATCTGACCCCCTTACTATTGAGTCCCCTATTACAACTGCCCTCCTCTTCCTTTCCCTACCCTTCTGAGCTACAGGGCCGGACTCACGGCCACTGTCGCTTCCCCCAGGTAAGCTGACCCCCCAACAGTACTCAAACAGGAGTACCTATTGTCAAGGGGCACAGCCACCGGGGTACTCTCTGTTACCTGACTCTTCCCCTTCCCCCTCCTAACCGTGACCCACTGGTCTGCCTCCCGTGGCCCCAGTGTGACCACCTGCCTGTAACTCCTCTCTATCAACTCCTCACTCTCCCTGACCAGACGAAGGTCATCGAGCTGCAGCTCCAGTTCCCTAACGTGGTCCCTTAGGAGCTACATCTTGATGCACTTGGCGCAGATGTAGACGTCCAGGAGGCTTGGAGACTCCAGGGCCTCCCACATCCGGCACCGAGAACAACAAACTGCCCTCACACTCATACTGCCCCTCTCCTCAAATAAGAACAACAAAAAAATGAATACCAAACCTTCCTTTCCTTGCCCCTTTCCACCTAAGCCCGGTGAGCCGAAGCCCTTAACCCTTCACTCTGCTCCCGGCTCACTCCACCGCCCACAAACTACGCTGCCCGCTGTATGAGGCTGTGTCCCTTTTAAATCTTCCGTGCTTCACTGCCCGACATCACACACCTGCGCAGTCCCGCCTCTCTGAACGCCGATGGAAAAAAAACCGAAAAATTCAAAAATGTCTTTCTCCGCACTCCCGCTCCGATTCTCAGACTTCCTTCTTCAAAGTTGATTGGTGAGAGAGATATAGGCCTGGAGAAGGTGGGAGTCTGATAAAAGAGGACAGAACACCATGGAAGAAAGGACAGGGGGACGAGCAACAGAGGAAGGTGTTGGGCAGCAAGGAGATAAGGTGAAAGAGGGAAAAGGCCTCACGAGTTCCTCCAGCACTTTGTGTGTTGCTTGGATTTCAGCAGCTGCAGATTTTCTCCTTTGTGATTGTACTCTCATACTTTCACCTTTGAATGTATGTTGCAATGAATTTAACAGCACTGTGGGAGCTTGTTGGTGTGTGGGGCTCTGAGGATGTTAGGTGTTTGTGACACAGTGACATATGTTCTCCTGTCAACATACCCAGTGCCCTTGTCTGCACCTTGCCCACATGGACACTGTGCTTTTTCCCCATCAGGGACGCCCCCAACACACAGAGCCGTTTGATAAGTACCTTGGCATGCTGCCCAGTTCTGGTTTACTATTTTCACAGATGTACCGAGATACAGTAAAAAGCTTTGCTTTATGTTTCATCCCGACAGATCATTGCACACGTCAGAATGGTGAGGTAATACCGAGATAAAACAAGGACACGATTCAGAATAAAGCGTTAGTTAGAAAGTGCAGTGCAGGTAGACAATAAGGTGCAAGACCACAGCCAGTTGGATTGTGAGACAGAGTTTATCTTTTTTCTAAAACAGACTTGTGTCAGCTGGTGAGGGGCAAGTTCAAGCTCAAGATAAGGTTTAATGTCATTCAATTGTACAGATGTAAACCACCAAACAAAATAACGTTCCTCTGGACCAGGGTGTACACACCAAACACAAAGTAACATTGCCAGAGGATGGACATTTAGCATAACATGAATTTACAGCATAGGTCAAAAAGTGTAATTTCATTGCTAATCCAACTCCTTTCAGGCACTCCAGGCTGTTAGTCAGTCCTAACTGTGTGTAGACGTTCCCTGAGGATCAATCCAGGCCAACATTCTCACCACTCGCATTGTTATCTCGCTTCCGGTATCTGGAAGTAGAACAGAAATGAAGGTCACAGGAGCACAGGGGCAGGGAGTGGCAAAGGTTTGGAGGCGGTCAAAGAGAGGGGTGTAGGGGATGGAGGGGAGAGTCAGACACTGGGAAGGGTTAGGGGAGATATTGGGTCACAGAGACTGGGAGGAGTCTAGGGGCTCGAGGTGGTTACAGAAATGGGAGAAGTCTAGGGGCCAGAGTTGGGGGGGGGGGTCACAGAGATGGGTTGACGGGGTGTAGGGACTAGAAGAATTCAGAGATGAGAGGGGTGTAGGGGAAGCCACAGCTGAGGAACTGGGAGGGTTGAAAACTGAGTTTTCCCAGGAAGGGACGAGGTCACTTACCACAGAATGAGAATGACAACCACAGCAACAGGCACAATGACTCCCACAGTCACTGGTGAATGGAAATGATGTAATTAGAGTGAATCAACCAGAAACGTACAACATAGATGTAGGACATCCGTTACCCCCAGGTACCTGCTCCACCATCCACACCCATCCCAGATACACCTTCATCCATACTACAATCCCATTCACGCTCCATCACAGGTCTGTTATATTAAAAAGTCTATCTATCCCCTTCTTAAATCCCAATCAATTGTTCCCTGAAAGTGGTGATACAGGTAGACAAGATGGTGAAGAAGGTGTTTGGTACATGAGCTTTCATCAGTCAGGGTACTGAGAGCAGGGCTTGGGTGGTCACGTTGCGGTTGTACGAGTTGTTAGTGAGCCCACACTTGGAATATTGTGCTCAGCTTTGGTCAACTTGATATGGGGAAAGTTGCCCTGAATTTGGAAAGAGTGCAGATTAGATCTGAGATGTTGCCGAGGCTTGAGGGACTAAGTTATGGAGAGAGGTTGGGACTTTATTGTCTGGAGTATACAAGACTGAGGGATGACTTTATAGAGGTGAATAAAATTATGAGGAGCACAGAACTGTGGAATTCATTGGCTGTGGACATCGCCATTGGGAAAGGGTACTGAAGGCAGATATGAACAAGTTTTGACATTGAGAAGAGGGGTGAAGGTGTGAGGGTTACAGGGAGAAAGTGGGAGGGTGGGGCTGAGGAAAAAAAAAAATCAGCCATGAATGTTTGGACAGGCAGACTCAATGAGACAAATGGTCTTATTCAGTTCCTCCTGTACAGTATCTTCTGGTTTAAAACTGCCCCCACAGCAGAGCAATAGGGGAATAGAGAGGAAGAGGGGCTGTAATCCAGGGACAGAGGACGGGACAGCCCAGTTACTGCTGGGTTCATTTAACCCCTTCTGAACCAGACACCCACCAGACACTCATTTCAAGTCCCAGTTTCTGAATGAGAAACCTCACCTGGAGCTGCAATCCACCCAGCCGCACTCTTATTTGTATCCTGCACACCTCCTCCATCCGATCCATTCGTCCTGTCAGACTTTGACTCCAGAGTTGTCACTTGTGTATTATATCTGGAGCATTTCACGTCTTTCCAGCTTAATGACATGTTTCCTAGAGCAAGGTGATGAAAAATGAACACAATAGTCCAACGCTTTGTGCAAGGCTCATGTCCCAATTGCCCATCGGTCTCCATCCTTACTCCAAACCCCCTCCACACAACCTTTCTGACACTTATCCCTTTCCCTCAGTAATCCACCCTTCACATTCTCTGGGGCAGAGTATTGATGGTACCGTCTTCTAGAAGAAATGACTGACCCCGATCTTGTAGCTCTCTCCCCTCGATTGAAATGATGACAGCCCTGCAGTAATCATTACACCACAGAGTTGTCCATTAAGTATCCAATAACCTGCCATGCCGCTCAGCTGGAAGATGAGCTAATCTTCTAGACTTCTGGAAGTTATTCCAATTTAAACTCTCAACTCTTATTGGCTTGATTGTTACAAAGTACTAGAACACATTTTCCAGCAAAACAATTTACAGAGATGCAGTCGGAATCTTTTTCCTAAAGAATTTACAATGAGAGCTTAAAAAGCTTACAAACTAAAAAGCTTTCTGAAGCACATAAAGGGTAAAAGAGAGTTGAGGGTCGATATAGGACCAATAGAAAATGACTCTGAAAATATTGTGATGAGAGACACAGAGATGGCAGAGGAACTGAATGCGTATTTTGCCTCAGTCTTCACAGTGGGAGACATCTGCAGTATACCGGACATTCAAGAGTGTCAGGGAACTGAAGTTTGTGCAGTGAAAATTACAACTGAGAAGGTGCTCAGGAAGCTTAATGGTCTGAGGGTGGATAAATCTCCTGGATCTGCTGGAATGCACCCTCGGGTTCTGAAGGAAGTAGCTGCAGAAATTGCGGAGGGTCTCTTGAAATGATTTTGCGATCATCTTTCAAGAATCGATAGATTCTGGCATTGTACTAGATGACTGGAAAATTGCAAATATTACTCTGCTGTTTACGAAGGGTGGGAGGCAGCAGAAAGGAAACTACAGACCTGTTAGCCTGACATCAGTGGTTGAAAAGTTGTTGGAATCGATTAATAGGGATGAGATCGGATTACGGAATATCTGGAGGCACATGACAAGATAGGCCAAAGCCAGCATGGCTTCCTGAAAGGAAAATCCTGCCTGACAAACCTACTGCAATTCTTTTGAGGAAATTACAAGCAGGTAGACAAAGGAGATGCAGTAGACTTGATGTACTTGCATTTTCACAAAGCCTTTGACAAGATACCGCACATGAGGCTGCTTAGCAAGATTCGAGCCCATGGAACTACAGGGAAGTTACTAGAGTGGGTGGAGTATTGGCTGGTCAGCAGAAAACAGAGTGGGAATAAAGGGATCCTTTTCTGGCTGGCTACCGGTTACCAGTGAAGTTCTACAGGGTTCGGTGTTGGGACCACTGCTTTTTACAATGTACGTCAATGATTTAGACTATGGTATGAATGGATTTGTAGCTAAATTTACAGATGATAGAAAGATAGGTGGAGGAGCAGGTAGTGTTGAGGAAACAGAGAGCCTGCAGAGAGACTTAGATAGTTTAGGGGAATGGGCAGAGAAGTGGCAAAGAAATACAATGTTGAAAAGTGTATGGTCATGCACTTTGGTGGAAGAAATAAACGGGCAGACTATTATTTAGATGGGGAAGAAAATTCATAATGTAGAGATGCAAAGCGTCTTGGGAGTCCCTTTGCAAGATACACTTATGAGTGGTAGCTGTGTGGAACGAGCTTCCAGCAGAAGTGGTTGAAGCAGGTTCGATGTTGTCGTTCAAAGTTAAATTGGATAGATATATGGATAGGAAAGGAATGGAGGGTTATGGGCTGAGTGCAGGTTGGTGGGACTAGGTGAGGGAAGAGTTCGGCATGGACTGGAAGGGCCGAGATAGCCTGTTTCCATGCGGTAATTGTTATATGGTTATATAAAGGTTAACCTCCAGGTTGAGTTGGTTGTGAAGAAGGCGAGTGCAATGTTGGCATTCATTTCCAGAGGTGTAGAATATAAGAGCAGGGATGTGATGTTGAGGCGCTATAAGGCACTCGTGAGACCTCACTTGGAGTATTGTGTGCAGTTTTCGGCTCCTTATTTTAGAAAGGATATACTGACATTAGAGGTGGTTCAGAGAAGATTCACGAGAATGATTCCAGGAATGAAAGGGTTACTGTATGAGGAACGTCTGGCAGCTCTTGGGCTGTATACCGTGGAGTTCAGGAGAATGAGGGGGGATCTCATGGAAACATTCTGAATGTTAGAAGGCCTGAACAGATTAGATATGGCAAAGTTATTTCCCATGGTGGGGGATTCTAGGACAAGAGGGCACAACTTCATGATTGAAGGACGTCCTTTTAGAACTGAGATGCGGAGAAATTACTTTAGTCAGAGGGTGGTATATCTGTGGAATCTGATGCCACGAGCGGCTGTGGAGGCCAAGTTATTCGGTGTATTTAAGGCAGAGATAGATAAGTTGTTGATTAGTGAGGGCATCAAACAGTATGGGGTGAAAGCAGGGGAGTGGGGATGACTGGAATAATTGGATAAACCCATGATTGAATGTTGGAGCAGACTCGATGGGCTGAATGGCCTACTTCTACTGCTATATCTTATGATCTTATGGAGATTTGGCTCTACAAGTTTCATTCCTGGAGACTTGTAATGAAATTACAAAAGCTAGTATCTTCTTGTTCCCAGAGTTAAAACGTACAAAGGTTGTGCATGTAAGGTGAGAGGGGGCAAGTTCAAAGGAGATGTGCTGAGCCAGTTCTCTTTACAGGGATGCACCACAGCAAATTTCCAATACATCGAACAGTACACGGCAAATGAATTAGATTGTTGACCCACGAGTGCTGAGACTGTTCAGACAATGGAGGGATATTGATGTGATGTAGGGAGAAGGGACTATACACATATGAACATATTTAATAAGTCCAGCACTGCATATTGGGCCAAAAGGCCTGTTCCTGTACTGTGCTGCTTCCTGTTATATTTAGATCAGAACACAGGAAACCACGTGCCCCTGCAAGGTGTGTGTGGGGGAAGAGGGAGGTGTGAGGGGGAATATTGTCCAGACACCAAACCATGGGAAGAGTGGGATTCTGGAATATCAAACCCTTGTGGTACATGCCTCTCCCCAAGAACTTACGTGTGTCAGTCTCACAGCACAAAGTGCCAGATATATGTGAGGAATTCTTCAGGAAGGTGTAGCAATCAGCTTCCCTGGCCTGGCTGTTGTTTTCACAGCAAAGTTCATCTCCCTTGTCCCTGATGCAGAAATCCTCGAAAGACTCTTTTAAGTTGAAAAAGTAAATGATCTGCTTGGCAGTCAGGGAGCAGGGGCACTTGTAGGAGCCGTTTTTGAAAAGGCAGATGCCTTGCTGACCTGTAGGGAGAACTGTGTTCCTGGTTAATGGGGTCGGTTGGGGGGGGGGAAATCAGCCTCACCTCCCCACCATCCCATCACACATTCCCAGTATCGGACACAGAGTGAAGCTCCCTCCATACTGTCACATCATACACCCCCTGGCTTGACACAGACTGAAGCTCCCTCCACACTCTTCCATCACACAGTCCCAGGGTCAGATACGAAGTGAAGCTCCCTCCACACTGCCCCACCACACACTCCTGGGGTTAGACACACAGTGAAGCTCCCTCCACACTGTCCCATCACACACACCCGGAGTCATACACAAAGAGAAACTACCTCCACACTGACCCATCACAAACTCCTGGGGCAGAAACACAGTGAAGTTCCCTCCACACCATCCCATCACACATTCCCAGTGTCAGATACAGAGTGAAGCTCCCTCCATACTGTCCTGTCAGACATTCCCGGAGTCAGACACATAGTGAATCTCCCTCCACTCCAGTCTATCATCAACTACTGGGGACAGACATGAGTGAAGTTCCCTCCACATTCCAACACATACTTCTGGGGTCAGATACAAAGTCAATCATTTCCCACACTGTGCCATCACACACACAAGTACAGGATCAGACATTGTGTGAAGCTCCCTCTAGAACAGGATGTACTTACCAGGAGCAGATATGACCATGATCACGCAGACTGTGATACACCTGAGGAGGAAGAAAGGTTAATTTGAAGAGTTAACTCTACAGAATCTGACAGCTGGAACTGTACAACTAGCTGGCTGTTCTCTCCCAGTGTTCCAACTGCTCTTAAATATTTCTATGGTATATGATTTATGGGCACTTTGAAAACAATGACCTCATTACAGTCAATCTGGTGTTGTGTCGAGCAAATTGTGACCTCTGTTCACCATCATGTACAAGACCATAGGATATGGAAGTAGGCCATTTGGCCCATCAAGTCTCACCATTTTCATCATGGCTGGTCCAATTCTCCTCTCAGCCCCAATATCCTGCCTTCTCCCTGTATCCCTTCATGCCCTGACCAATCAAGAATTTATTGACCTCTGCCTTATATATACACATAAAGACTTGGCCTCCATAGCTGCCCCTGGGAAAGAATTCCAGAGATTCACCATTCTCTGGTTAAAGAATATGTATGTAAATTATCTGGATGAAAACGAGGATGGGTGATTACGTTCACCAAAGATACAAGGATTGGTGGCATCGTGTATAGTGCAGAAGATTACAACAGATATACAGTGAGATACAGATCAGTTACAGAGATGGGCAGAGAAATGGCAGTTGAGGGTTAATTGGGACAAGGGTGAGGTGTTCTTTTTAAGAAGTCAGATTTAAAGGGACTGGCCACATTTAAAGACAGGACCATTAACTGTGTTGTGCAGGTGAATCTTTGGGTCCTTGTCTAGATCTCCATGAAAGTGGCTGCACAAATTGATAAGATGGTAAACCTAGAAACATAGAAAATAGGTGCAGGAGTAGGCCATTCGGCCCTTCGAGCCTGCACCGCCATTTATTATGATCATGGCTGATCATCCAACTCAGAACCCCGCCCCAGCCTTCCCTCCATACCCCCTGATCCCCGTAGCCACAAGGGCCATATCTAACTCCCTCTTAAATATAGCCAATGAACTGGCCTCAACTGTTTCCTGTGGCAGAGAATTCCACAGATTCACCACTCTCTGTGTGAAGAAGTTTTTCCTAATCTCGGTCCTAAAAGGCTTCCCCTTTATCCTCAAACTGCGGCCCCTTGTTCTGGACTTACCCAACATTGGGAACAATCTTCCTGCATCTAGCCTGTCCAATACCTTTAGGAGTTTATACGTTTCAATCAGATCCCCCCTCAATCTTCTAAATTCCAACGAGTACAAGCCCAGTTCATCCAGTCTTTCTTCATATGAAAGTCCTGCCATCCCAGGAATCAATCTGGTGAACCTTCTTTGTACTCCCTCTATGGCAAGGATGTCTTTCCTCAGATTAGGGGACCAAAACTGCACACAATACTCCAGGTGTGGTCTCACCAAGGCCTTGTACAACTGCAGTAGTACCTCCCTGCTCCTGTACTCGAATCCTCTCGCTATAAATGCCAGCATACTATTCGCCTTTTTCACCGCCTGCTGTACCTGCAGGCCCACTTTCAATAACTGGTGTATAATGACACCCAGGTCTCGTTGCACCTCCCCTTTTCTTAATCGGCCACCATTCAGATGAAGAAGGCGTATGGCATGTATGTGTTTTTTACGAATGATGAATCTGTCCATTTGCATTGTTTAATTGTGTATAACCCACCCTAATTTTTGACTTGCACTGTACTGCCTTTGGCAAAACTCTTCTTGCAACATACCGACCTTGTAATGAGCTCGACTGGTCAAACCAGTTAGGTGAACTCAGTTCCGTTACAAGGTGGGGCGCGTGTTATTTTTCGCTGAGAGTGTAGGGTGCCGGCAATGTGCTGCCAGAGTGAAGGTGAAGGCAGATACGATAGAGGATAGAGGTATGCGTTAGGCAGCCGTCCTCATTAGAGAATGTGGAAGCTTTCGAGTGGGCGCAGATGAGGTTTACCAGGGTGAAATGTGCCCACTTAGCCCGAGCCTAATCACAGAACCGATTACAATGACAAATTAATCTACTAACTGGTAGGCCTTTGGACTGTGGGAGGACACCAGAGCATCAGGAAGGAACTAAGCCGCACACGTTACTTACAGACGGCGCCAGGATTGAACTACCGATGGACTGGAACTATAATGGCGTCGCGCTCACTGCTACGCTACCTAGTCCGTGACGAAGAGATATTTAAGATAGGAGCACGAATTTTAGAAATTGAAGTAAGGGGTTGGATGCCGCTAACTTCGTCGAACCATTCGGTTATAGGTTCCCTCCCTCTCAGTGATGGGGCATCGTCATTCCCGGGACCTGTAGCGGAGTACATACCATGCTAGAAAGATTGGGTGCGCTGACCTCGGCATCTCGACTCCAAAAAAGACAACGGTGAATGCGGTTCCCAAGCGAAACGAGCGGGTTTTATCCTCGCCCCGCCTACACACACATTCAGTTCATGAGCATGTGATTGATTACTGTACCTAATCGCTGGGTTGCGATTGGACAGAACTAAGTCTTGTTACCTGCCTTCATGGGCGGGCGGCACAGCTCGGGACACGCTTTTTCAATCTTTTTTTTATTAAATTTCGAATTGATAAACATAACAATAATAATGATACAAAAAGATCGGGATTACATTAATAACGGTTAATGTATACAGACACAGACTCCGAGTAACATGTAATTTAAGCCTCCCAATCTCTTAATAACTGAACATGAAAAAGATTCAAAAAAATTCATACTCAAAGAAAAAAGTCCCCCCCCCCCGGTTCCGGTGACGTAACCGTTCAAATTGCCAGCTTAAATCAATAGTTCCTCTGGAAAAACGTATATTTTGCCCCGTTAATCCATCAAATATAAGATCTTTCGAAAATATCTGAATTGATAAGGCGGGGGGGGGGGGCAAGAATGGAGATTTTTGAAAGCCCCACTGCGGAGCCTATGGAGGAGAGAGGTGCTCCTACACGTGCGCGTAGTCGCGGTGAGGCTGACGCGGGGCCTCGGTCAGGCGAAGCGGCAAACAAGATAAAGATTCTGGAAGAGATAAGGGAAGTCCAAAAAGATATAAAGCAGCAACTCAATGATATAAAGTCAGAGCTCGCCAACGTCAATTAGAAAATTGCGGTGGCAGAGACTCGAAATGAGAAGCTGGAAGATTGCGTGCAAAACGTGGAACAGATACTAAGTAAGACGATAAAAAAATATTAAATCAACAGGAAAGTAAATTGCTTGACCAGGAGGGAATATCGTGACGGAAAAATATCAGGATTTATAATGTTCCCGAAGGAGCGGAGCGGTTGTTGATGATGGAGTTTGCAGAAAACCTGCTACGGGAAGCGCTGAACATTCCCCCGACTATTTAGATTGAAATTGAGAGGGGAGACAGAGAAGGTAAACCGCGCTCAATAGTACTTAGATTCCTTCGACTCAGGAGCAAGGCGTAGATTCTACGAAGGACCTGGTGTAAGAAGAGGGCTTTTTGGAACGGGAAGTTAATATACTTCCATCATAATTACTCCCTGGCGGTCCTACAGAAACGTAAGGAATATTCCGAAGCAAAACGAATATTAAAGCAAGAAAAGATTAAATTCCAAACCCCGTACCCTACTAAACTGAGGTTATTTTACCAAGAAGGGATATGACTATATCAGTCGGTGGAAGAAGAACAGAGGACTGCCCATTAGCGTGGTCAAACCGAGGGAAAGCCTGGCTGAGTAGTTATCCCGATCTGCTTGGGAAATAGTGAGGGAACCTAGAAAGCAGGGGACGGGAACGGGACGAGAGAAGGATATTAGGAAGAGACTGTGAGTTCTCCGAGGACAGCCCTCACCTACTCCAGAAGAGCCATAAGGTTTGGCTAACTTTAAAGTGCTGATAAACTAAACGGAAGCAAAAATAAACGGTGATATACCTATCTCGAGAAATACGAATTATAATGTGGATTTTATATTACTCAATTTTTAAAAATTCATTCACTCATTCCTTTTTCCTCACCTAAATGAGAATATATACATGGGAGGAATACACAGGGAAATCATTTCTGTGTAATGGACAGATTTTTTAAAACTTATTTTTATAGGTACTGCAGCGGGGTCCTCAACTCACAGGTAGGAGGGGCTATCCCCAACAGCTAGACATTTCCTCTAGCTCAACCTGGGGTCATCGGGAGATCCCAGCCTTGGAATCACACCTTCGTTCCCTTTTTATTATTATCAAAAATAAAAAAAGAGCAAGCCCATGTAGTATATTTACAGGAAACTCACTTCAGTGATAATGAACATGGAAAATTAAAGAGAATGGCTTCATTAATTTGATTTGCTCCTCATATAAATCAGGACATAGGAGAGGAGTGGCTATTCTCATCTCAAGCAAGCTAAATTTTGAAAAAGTATTCGAAGTGGGAGATAAGGAGGGCAGATATATTCTGGTAAGGGGGGAAATAGATGGAAATCCAGTTACTTTATTGAATATATACACACCCCCAGGAAGTGATATTAGTTTCTTCCAGAAAATTACTAATATTATGTTAACAGAAACATAACGTCTCTTGATATGTGGGGGAGACTTAAATTTACAATTACAACCAAAGTTAGACTCTTCCAATAGAAAAACATATGAAACGAAGTCCTTACATAAGAAAGTTAACACTCTTTTTGAGGACGTTGGTCTAATTGATATATGGAGGGACCTTTTCCCCGACAGAAGGGATTACACTCATTATTCTGCCCCCCATTCCATATATGCACGAATAGACTATTTCATAACATTTGGAGAAGATAAAGACAAAATAATCACCTGTGGAATTGGGACAATCGATGTAAGTGACTATGCACCTATATATTTATCTGTTGATTTTGACCTACAACCAAAGAATACTATTTGGAAACTAAATTCAAGTCTACTCAATGATCCCTATTTTAAGGAACAAATTAAAAAAGAAATTGGTCTTTACCTAGAATTCAATGATAATGGAGAGGTTTCACCTTCCATTCTATGGGATACTCTGAAAGCTGTCTTAAGAGGGAAAATTATAGCGATATCTCCATATAAGAAAAAAATAAGGAATAATACATTAGAGGAATTACAAAATAAGCCGAAGGAACTAGAAAAAAAAACACAAATTGAGTTTGGCACAGGATACACTAGAGGAAATTTAAAAAATTAGGAATGAAATTAATAGTTTGGCTACACAAGAAATCAGAAAAAAAATTAATGTTTCTGAAACAGAGACACTATGAAAGTGGATCTAAATCTATGAAAATACTGGCGTGGAAACTGAAAAAAAAGATAGCAGAAAATACAATTCATAGAATTAGCGATCCAAGAACAAAACTGATAAAAATAAGCTAAGTGAAATTCAAGAAGCTTTTGAAGTGTTTTACAAAACTCTATATTCCAAAGTTCCAGGGGGAAGCATAGCCCAAATTGACGCCTTCCTGAATTCTCTAGAGTTACCCACTTTAAGCAAAGAACAAAATAGAACAATGACTGCTGACATAACTGAAGTTGAACTAAAAGCTGCAATTAGTAGGCTTAAATTAAGCAAGTCACCAGGATCAGATGGATATATGGCAGAGTGGTATAAAGAGTTTAGAAATGAGTTAATTCCTGTTTTGCTCCCCACACTGAACTGGGCCCTAAGAAAGGTGCAAATGTCGCCCAGCTGGAAGGAGGTGATAATCTCAGCTATACCGAAAGAAGGCAAAGATAAAATGGAATGTGGGTCCTTTAGACCAATATCTGTTTTTAATGTGGATTATAGAATATTTACCTCCATCATGGCCAAATGATTAGAAGAGTTTCTACCCACACTAATACATAATGATCAGACAGGTTTTATACAACAACGCCAAACACAAGCCAATATACGAAGGACACTTCACATTATGGATCATATTTAAAAAATGAAATTGAAGCAATAGTGATAAGTGTGGACACTGAAAAGGTATTTGATTCAGTTAATTGGAATTTTCTTTACAGAGTTTTACATAGATTTGGTCTACATGACACAATTATTAAAACTATACAGGCACTATATGACAATCCTACTGCCAGGATTAAAATCAATGGATATTTATCTAATAGTTTTACCATAGAAAGGGGCATGAGACAGGGTTGTGCATTATAACCACTACTCTTCGCATTATATCTGGAACCATTAGCTCAATACATCAGACAAAATGAAGCTATCAAGGAAATTACAATTAAAGGGACAGAGCATAAATTGGCCTGTTACGCAGACGACATTTTGATCTATCTAAGGCAACCAACATACTCTTTACCTAAATTGATGCAATCCTTTGAACAATATGGCCAATTATCAGGATACAAGATCAACACAGATAAAACCCAACTACTTTCATATTACTATAGCCCACCAAGAGAAATTGAAAGTAGATATCCTTGGGCATGGGAAACAAAGTCCGTCAAATATTTGGGCATCATTATGCCAAAAGACTTGGCAAAATTATCAGAATGCAATTATCAGCCTATCTATAAAAAAAATGAGGAAGATATAACAAGATGGAATCTAATTCCTTTTCTTGGTCTCAGTTCAAGGATTGAATCTATTGAAATGAATATACTGCCCAGACTACTATATCTCTTTCAGATCCTACCAATAGAGATTAACCAAAATCAATTCAATGAATGGAACAAGATGCTATCAAGATATATATGGCAAGGTAAAAGGCCTAGGGTTCGTCTCAAAACTTTGTGATTAGCAAGGAAAAGGGGGGGATGGGATCTACCTTCTCTTAGAGATTATTATTTTGCAGCACAGTTGAGAGCCGTGATATGCTGGTGCAATCCATCATATGGCGCTCAATGGAAAAACATTGAGGAGAGGATACTCTCCATCCCCATTCAGGCAACTTTGGCTGATAACAACCTACAAAGTTACATAAATGATATTGACAACCCGTGGGTAAAATGGACCCTTCAAATATGGAAAATTATTATAAAAGAATATAAACTGGAGAGAGACATTGCAATTCTTAAATGGTGTGCATATGACTCGGATTTTACGCCAAATAAACTGGATGCTAGATTTAAGGACTGGACAGCTAAAGGAATAACAGCTATTTGCAATATAATGAAAGAAGGAACACTATTCAGTTTTGAAATGCTCAAAGAGAAACACTTAATAGAAAAACAAGACTTTTACCGATATTTACAGATGCGACAGTATGTTAATAGGATGGTTAAAAATGTAACCAAGGCAAGTACATGTCTGATAGAGCTATTTAGTAAAGCATATAATTCAGACAACGGTAGTAAAATCATTTCAAGCGTGTATGAGTGTTTGTCAAATCTTAAAACACATTCAACTTCATACATTAAAACAAAATGGGATAAGGAAGGAGAGATAATAATATCTGAGGAAGACTGGACAATAATATGGAGGTATCAATGGAAGTGTACCAGTTCACAGAAATGGAGGGAGTTCGGGTGGAAAAACTTGATAAGGTATTTTATTACACCCTCTTAGAAATCCCATTATGATAGTAACCCCCGTTTGCTGGAGATATTGTGGAAGTCAAAATGCAAACCATTTTCTGGGAATGCCCCATTATCAAAGACTATTGGAGTGGGATGCATAATGCCCTACAAGACATTTTTAAATGTGAAATACTCTTAGAGAGTAAGATCATATATTTTGGGTATGTACCTCAAGAATGGTTGAAAAGAGGTAAATATTTAATGAATGTACTGCTGGTGGCTGGTACAAAGACCCTTACCAGGAAATGGTTATCACAGGAAAGCCCAACCTTAACTGTATGGATGGAAATTACAATGGACATTTACAAAATGGAGAAGATAACAGCATCTGTTAATCATAAGTTGGAACAATTTTATTCATACTGGAAAAAATGGTTTAACTACATAACACCTCATAGGCCTGATTTTATTCTCACAAGTCAATGAATATGTTGTAAAAAAAAATCACTCCCTACCGTGTACATAGTTTCCTTCTTTCGATTGTTCTTTCTTTCCTCTCCTTTCTATGAGTGTATACCTCAGATAAATATTATGTGGAGATTTGTGCAAATATGATTATATGATATATATGTACAATATCTGAAATAAATGTTATGGAAATGTTTGTTTGATGATGAAATTCAATAAAAAATAAATTACAAAAAAGAAGAAAAAGGCCCCCTACACTTAAAAAAACAAAAAAAAAACAAAGGCTGGGCTGCCATGTTTTATCGGTTAAAACCATTATTTGTCATTAACTCCACTCCTCTATACACAAACAAAAAGTTATTGAAAAGGATTCGGAAAAGGCCAGCTTACATCATATGAAAATGTTGAATAAATGGCCTCCAAGTTTCTTCAAATTTAACCGAGGGATCGATCGTACCACTCCTAATTTTTTCCAAGTTTAAACATGTTATACTTTGGGAAAACCATTAAAATGTAGTGGGGGGATTAGAATCTTTCAATTTAAATAAAATGGACCTTCTGGCTATTAATGTAACAAATGCAATCAAACATCAAGCTGAAGGGGATAAATGACTGGAATCTATCACTGGTAATCCAAAAATTGCAGTAATAGGATGAGGTTGTAAATCAATATGCAAAACTACTGAAATAATATCAAAAATGTCTTTCCAATATTTTTCCAAAGGAGGGCAAGACCAGAACATATGTGTCAAGGAAGCTACCTCAGAATTACATCTGTCCCAGACAGGATTTATATGACAATAAAAATGAGCTAACTTATCCTTAGACATATGGGTCCTATGAACCACCTTAAGTTGTATCAAAATGTGTCTGGCACACATTGAAGAAGTGTTAACTAGTTGGAGAATTTTCTGTCATTTGTCTATAGGTAAAGATACTTGAAGTTCTCTTTCCCATTCATTCTTAATTTTATCAGATGTACCTAGATGTATTTTCATAATTAAATCATAAATAATTGCTATTAAACTCTTCTTATAAGGTTTTAAACCTAATTTTTTCTGTAATTTCAGTTTGATGTGATATCGGAAAAGTAGGTAAAATAACATTCAAAAAGTTTCTAATCTGTAAATATCTGAAAAAATGTGATCTAGGCAAATTATATTTATTAGACAACTCTTCAAAAGACATGAGACAATTATCCATGAATAGATCACGAAAGCATGTTATTCCTTTCGTTTTCCATAAAAGAAAAGCTTGATCAGTTCTGGATGGTTGGAAGAAAAAATTGAACATAATAGGACTTGATAGGATAAATTTATCCAATCCAAAAAATTTACGAAATTGAAACCATATTCGTATTGTATGTTTAGTTATTGGATTAATCGTTTGTTTATTCAGTTTAGTCAGTGCAAAGGGAAACGAAGCCCCTAAAATAGAAGTCAATGAGAACACCTGTACAGAATCACAGTCGAGGTTCACCCATCGTGGACATTGAATCTTGTGTCCAGAATGTTAGATACCGAATATTAATTGCCCAATAATAGTTCGGCAATGCCAAACTGCCATCCTTTTTTTGATTTCTGTAACTATTTCTTACTTAACCTAGGATTTTTATTCTGCCATATATATGAAGAAATTTTAGAATCAACAATATCAAAAAGGATTTAGAGATGAAGATTGGTACCACCTGAAATAGATACAGTACAGAAATTTAGGTAAAATAATCATCTTAATAGCATTAATTCGACCAATCAATGATAAGGACAATGGGAACCACTTAGTAAGCAGTTGTTTAACATCAACGCATTAAAGCATGCGGAGTCAAGAGGGAATAAACATTCAATATTCAATGTTTCGGCTGGGAATCTTCCTCAGGACATTTGTGTGTTCCCGCTGCATCTCCAGAATCCAAGCATCAACACTCTCCGGTATCTCTCCATTGACGCAGGGTTACTAAGTCCTGAGTCATCTTCCCTTCCCTACAAGAGAATGAAATGTTCCTGCGCCTTGTTCGCAAAGTTTTTTGCGGAACGGTAATGCCCACCTGCTAAATTCGGACTTCCTATTTGCCGATAGTGGAGTGCACGGACCAGAATCAGAGATACGTTAGTGGAGTGCATGGACCAGAATCAGCCAGATCTGTAACAATCATGCTTCACGCTTGGAAAGAAGTCTCCCCAAGTGACGTCTGCTGGGACGCGTGACAGATAGGACAGTTGCCGGTGACATTGGTCCAAAGGAGTTTGGAGTGGTTGTCCGCCCAGAGAATGGTATCATCCCGCAGGTAAAGATCCCGGGATTGTGACGGTGAGGTTGTTCTTTCCGACAGTACCGGGCGGTGATTGTTGAAGTGGGGTTCCCGGTGCGGGAGTCGGGTTGGGGTGAGGTGCTCAGGCGTGGGGTGCGGGGTGGGGGGAAGAGCCTGTGTAGCGAAACAGCTGAGCCGACGCCGGAGGATCTACCTGGAACGCGACCTGTCACTACCGAAGGAAGCGGGAGGTTGAGTTAGGAACTGGACCGTCGGGAGGAATAATGACAGAAGGTGTCAGGACAAAACACACAAAATGCTGGAGGATCTCAGCAGGCAGCAAATAAGGAAGTGAATCTGGGGCCGAGGGCCTTGCTTTCCAGTCCTGCTGAAGGGTCTCTGCCCCAAACAGCGAATGTTTACTCTTTCCTATAGATGCTATCTGGCCTGCTGAGTTCCTCCGCATTTGGTGTGGTTGCTTGGAGTTCCAGTTTCCGCAGTTTCCGAGCCTACTCCGCGGCTCGAGCCCTCTGCCGTGCTCGCCGAGCCACCCCTCCCTCCTGCTCCCCGCTCGCTCTGCTGCCCCTCCCTCCTCCTGCCCCTTCTCCTCGCCCCTGCCCCCACCCGCTGAAGAATGAACCTCTGATTCTCAAGGAGCAACTGAAAGTTGACATTGTGTTCTGTACCTCCATTAAGTATCTAATACAGCTGTACTGAATTGTCAATAAGAAACAAATGATAACAGTGTTAATTCAAGAACAGGAGACTGACGGAATCCTGTTGGTTATTACTCTGCCAAAGATTTGATTCTATACACTGAAGGTTCCTCAGCAATTCAAAGGGTTTCCAATGCTTGTTTCTGGAACGGAGGGTTTGATCAGGTAACATGAAGGGTGAATGCCCGTACCTGGGGAGCAGTAAAGTTGTATGTATGGAATTGATCAATCTCAGTTCTCCCTGTCTGCGGAACAGTACTTATTGGGTATGTGGTTACCAGACCTACCCCTGCCTCCGAGCATGTTCCCCTAGTACAAGGGGAGGAGGAGAGAACCGTGTCCATGGAAGGCCAGCTATTATCTTCCTTACAAAGTGCCCCACATGTGATATTTGGCAACAGTACCTCAACAGCCTCTGTTCCAGCACCAGAGGTCAATAAGATCCAGAGATTCTGATCAATTGGTCCATATCCCTGTTCATGCATATACTTAAGCCTTTTAAACACTCGTCATATCAAATTCTGCGAGTACATTACAACAATGTACTCGCATGAATACATTGTACGCAATGTACTCGCATGAATGAAAACTTGCCTCGCACATCCTCTTTCAACCAACTTTATAGCTGCATTCATATAACCATATAACAATTACAGCACGGAAACAGGCCATCTCAGCCCTTCTAGTCCATGCCGAACTCTTACTCCCACCAAGTCCCACCAACCGGCACTCGACCAATAACCCTCCATTCTCTTCCTGTCCATATATTTATCCAATTTAACATTAAACAACAACATTGAACCTGCCTCAACCACTTCTGCTGGAAGCTCGTTCCACACAGCTACCACTCTCTGAGTAAAGAAGTTCCCCCTCATGTTACCCCTAAACTTTTGTCCTTTAACTCTCAACTCATGTCCACTTGTTTGAATCTTCCCCACTCTCAATGGAAAAAGCCTATCCACGTCAACTCTATCAATCCCCTTCATAATTTTAAACACCTCTATCAAGACCCCCTCAACCTTCTACGCTCCAAAGAATAAAGACCAAACTTGTTCAACCTTTCTCTGTAACTTAGGAGATGAAACCCAGGCAACATTTTAGTAAACTTCCTCTGCACTCTCTCAATTTTATTGACATCTTTCCTATAATTCGGTGACCAGAACTGTACGCAATACTCCGAATTTGGCCTTACCAATGCCCTATACAATTTCAACATTACATCCCAACTCCTATACTCAAGGCTCTGATTAATAAAGGTCATCAAACCAAAAGCTTTCTTCACCACTCTATCCACATGATATTCCACCTTCAGGAAACTATGCACCATTATTCCTAGATCCCTCTGTTCTACAGCATTCTTCAATGCACTACCATTTACCATGTATGTCCTATTTTGATTAGTCCTACCAAAATGTAGCACCTTACATTTTTCAGCATTAAACTCCATCTGCCATCTTTCAGCCCACTCTTCTAACTGCCCTAAAACTCTCTGCAAGTTTTGAAAACCTACCTCATCATCCACAATGCCACCTATCTTAGTATCATCTGCATACTTACTAAACCAATTTACCACCCCATCACACAGATCATTAATACATATGACAAACAGCATTGGACCCAGTACAGATCCCTGAGGCACACCACTAGTCACTGTCCTCCAATCTGATAAACAGTTATCCACCACTACTCTCTGGCGTCTCCCATCTAGCCACTGCTGAATCCATTTTACTACTTCCATGTTAATGCCAACCGATTGAACTTTCCTAATTAACCTTCCATGTGGAACCTTGCCAAAGGCCTTACTGAAGTCCATATAGACAACATCCACCACTTTACCTTTGTCAACTTTCTTAGTAACCTCATCAAAAAATTCAATAAGATTTGTCAAACATGACCTTCCATGCACAAATCTATGTTGACTGTTCCTAATCAGGCCCTGTATATCCAGATAATGATATATACCATCTCTAAGAATACTTTCCATCAATTTACCCACCACTGACGTCAGACTCACAGACCAATAATTGCCAGGTTTACTCTTAGAACCCTTTTTAAACAATGGAACCACATGAGCAATACGCCAATCCTCCGGCACCATCCCTGTTTCTAATGACATTTGAAATATTTCTGTCAGAGCCCCTGCTATTTCCTCACTAACTTCCCTCAATGTCCTAGGGAATATCTTGTCCGGACCCGGAGACTTATCCACTTCTATCTTCCTTAAAAATGCCAGTACTTCCTCTTCTTTAATTGTCATACTTTCCATAACTACCTTTCTTGCTTCCTTTACCTTACACAATTCAGTATCCTTCTCCTTAGTGAATACCGAAGAAAAGAAATTGTTCAAAATCTCCCCCATCTCTTTTGGCTCCGCACATAGCTGTCCACTCTGATTCTCCAAGGGACCAATTTTATCCTTCACTATCCTTTTGCCACTAACATAACTGTAGAAACCCTTTGGATTTATTTTCACCTTACTTGCCAAAGCAGCCTCGTATCTTCTTTTAGCTTTTCTAATTTCTTTCTTAAGATTCTTTTTACATTCTTTATATTCCTCGAGTACCTCATTAACTTCAGGCTGCCTATATTTATTGAAGATCCCTCTCTTTTTCCAAACCAAGTTTCCAATATCCCTTGAAAAACATGGCTCTCTCAAACTTTTAACCTTTCCTTTCAACCTAACAGGAGCATAAAGATTCTGTACCCTCAAAATTTCACCTTTAAATGACCTCCATTTCTCTATTACATCCTTCCCATAAAACAAATTGTCCCAATCCACTCCTTCTAAATCCTTTTGCATCTCCTCAAAGTTAGCCTTTCTCCAATCAAAAATCTCAATCCTAGGTCCAGTCCTATCCTTCTCCATAATTACGCTGAAACTAATGGTATTGTGATCACTTGACCCGAAGTGCTCCCCAACACATACCTCTGTCACCTGCCCTGTCTCATTCCCTAAGAGGAGATCCAACACTGCCCCTTCTCTAGTTGGTACCTCTATGTATTGCTCCAAAAAACTACCTTGCACACATTTGACAAACTCCAAGCCATCCAGCCTTTTTACAGAATGGGCTTCCCAGTCTATGTATGGAAAATTAAAATCTCCCACAATCACAACCTTGTGCTTACTACAAATATCTGCTATCTCCTTACAAATTTGCTCTTCCAGTTCTCGGTCCCCATTAGGTGGTCTATAATACACCCCTATAAATGTTACAACACCTTTCCTATTCCTCAGTTCCACCCAAATAGCCTCCCTAGACGAGTCCACTAATCTATC
This sequence comes from Mobula birostris, assembly GCF_030028105.1. Lineage (NCBI taxonomy): Eukaryota > Metazoa > Chordata > Chondrichthyes > Myliobatiformes > Myliobatidae > Mobula > Mobula birostris. The sequence continues at coordinate 126,815,820 of NC_092377.1, read as the reverse complement.
CTGCCAGAGCACGGCTGTTATATTTTCTCTGACAAGCAATGCAACACCTCCCCCTCTTGCTCCTCCTATTCTATCACACCTGAAGCAATGAAATCCTGGAATATTTAGTTGCCAATCACACCCCTCCTGCAACCATGTTTCACTAATAGCTACAACATCATACTTCCAGGTATCAATCCGTGCTCTAAGCTCATCCACCTTTCTTACAATGCTCCTAACATTAAAATAGATGCATTTAAGAAACTCTCCACCTCCCACTCTCTGTTTATCCTTAATGGAGCAAACTTTGTTATCTTTTTCTTCCTTTTCCCCTACATCAACCTCCCCTCTCCTAGTCTCCTTAATTTGATTCCCTCCCCCCAACCATTCTAGTTTAAAGTCACCTCAGTAGCCCTCGCAAATCTCCCCACCAAGATATTCGTCCCCCTTCGATTCAAGTGCAACCTGTCCCCTTTGTACAGGTCACGCCTGCGCCAGTCGTGGTCCCAATGATCCAAAAACATGAATCTCTGCCCCCTACTCCAATCCCTCAGCCACGCATTTATCCTACATCTCAATGCATTCCTACTCTCACTGTCGCGTAACACAGGAAGTAATCCCGAGATTACTACTTTTGCGGTCCTTTTTCTCAACTCCCTTCCTAACTCCCTATATTCTTCTTTCAGGACCTCTCCCCTTTTCCAACCCATGTCATTGTTACCGATATGTACCACGACCTCTGGCTCCTCTCCCACCCTCTTCAGGATCTCTTGGACGCGAACAGAAACACCCTGGACCCTGGAGGCAAACTACCAATTCCTCCTAGTGTTAGCCATTACGATCCCAGGGAAAAGTTGGCAGCTGTCCATTCCTCTGGTAATGTCATAAACTTGTAACAGATCTCTGCTCACTCTCCAATATTCCACAAACAACCCCATCAAACAGTGCAGCCACTTTCTACATCGCACCGTACATCAACAGTGTTAATGGTCTGGCCTTTAACCGTGCACTGTCCCTTTACATTTGATCTCACAAACTCCAATACCTCACACTTGTCAGGACTGGACTTCATCGACCATCATCTGCAAACATATTGACCCATACATCCAGCGAAATCCCAGTACAGAAACCCTGCAGAACACCTCTAGTATTCCAACTGGAAGTTTTTGACAGCTGATCAATCACTATCCTGTCTTCCAAATCCAAACATCCAACTTCTGATTCACAGCCAACTCACTGTGGATCCACGTATCTTGATCTGGATGAGCTTCCCATCAGGGATGTTGTCAAAGACCTATGACCCCAATTCGGCCATAGTTTTCCAATGAATACCAACCCAAAGGAACATTTAAGAGCAGACAACTGGCTGGACGGTTTCAGCTTACATGACTATCTGAGGTGGGATCAGATTCTGCAGAGTTCACTCCTCACCTCGACTTATCTTTCTCCTCAGGTCCATCGCAGTCTGTGTGTGGCTGTTCATGGTCAGATCTGCTGCTTGTAAGTACAGCGTAGCATAAAGAGAGAATCTTTCTGTGTCTGATCCATGTGATGGGACAGTGTGCAAGGAACTGTATTTCATCTGACCCATGGAGTGGGAAATGGGACATTGCAGGGGGAGTTTCACCCTGTATCTGGTTCCAGTATGGTATTAAGGGGCGGTAGGGAGAGGGAGAGATTCATTGTTTGTCTGACTCTGTGGCTGTGATGGGGCAGTGTATGGGAAAACACTCTATGAAGGGAAGGATGACCTCCCTCCGAACCCACTGACCCTGATATTCCTCTCCCGGCAGGTGATCACGACCCCTGTAAGTTCATTACAAACAGCAGCTCCCTCAGCTCTCCCTGCACAATGTCCTGGCCCCCGAATGCTGAACAGATCCTGCAGCTTCACAACTTCTGACAGTTCCAGAGTACCTGCACCAGGGGCAAAGGCAATGAACTCCACTGTCAGATCGCCAGCCAGGCCAGGGTGGAAGCTGCCGGTGTCACCCTGAAGCTACAGGGTGTCCCTGGCATCATCTTCTGTGAGATCTACAACAACACATCAAGTAAGCATCCATGGGAGAGGGAGAGGGATGGTCTGATACTCCAGACTGCCACAATTCCAATGTATATTCTCTCCGTGCTACTAGAGGAAGACTCTGGTTTCTAGATTTAGAACAGTACAGCATGGAACAGGCACTTTGGCCCAAAATACTTTGTCAAATCAATCAAACCAGTAATTAACCCAGAAATAAATAACTCTTCTGCCTGACCGATGGCCCACGTGGCTCCAGTCTCTGCCCGATGGTCCGTATCACTCCAGTCTCTGCCCAGTCACATCAGCTTCTAAGAGGTTCCTGAATGACTTAATCATATTAGAAATCAGAATTGGTTTATTGTGTCATGTGTGCCAAGATAGTGAAAAGCTTGTCTTGCAAACTGTTCATACTGTGACGAAAAACCAAGTTATCAGAAGATTGATGCTAATGAGAGAGAGATAAGGGAGACAATGGAGAAACGTTCAAAATGTTAATGAGAGAGGAGAGAGAGATAACGAAAAGAGACACAATTCAGAATATTGTCAGACCGGTTGCTTTGAACCTGAACTGTTTGAAGTTTGATGGACAGGCGATACCCCAGCAGGGGGATAAAAAGAACAGGTTTGCTAAGGCACGAGACACACCACGAGATCACGAAATAATGAGACCCTGGAAGAGCGGTGTACTCCCACAAGTTGGTGGGAGTTTGGAGGTCCAGTTCGCGGAAACTGACCATAGATGCACAGGGTGCAAAGGTACGATCGGCAAGAACCTGGTGTGTGTTTCCGCCCTTGCCTGGGTGCTGGGTTCACCGTGGAAGAACGGTCGTACTCGGAACGGAGGGGTCACAGTCAGTGACCACAGCAGGATAGAAGACATAAAAGGGTCCGCCGGAAACCACCTGTGACCATCAAAGGACTGCTTGAATCAAATTTGCATCTCTCCCTCTCTCTCTCTCTCTCTCTCTCTCCAACGGCACAACAGCGATTACTGTGAACTGCACTAAGCTGAACTGAACTCTGCGTCACCTGAGACTGATCATTTTACCCCTAGACTGCGATAGAGCTTGATTGATTCCTATTACCCTAGTTCTGTGTACATGTGTGTTTTATCATTGCTAACCTGTTGCATTTATATCCTTACGATTAGAGTACTGTGTTACTTATTTCTTTAATAAAACTTCATTAGTTTCTAGTAAACCAGACTCCAACTAGTGGTCTGTTTCTGCTGGTTTGGCAACCCAGTTACGGGGTACATAACGTAAGTGGGGATCTCATCCAGGATTTTGAACCCCAAATCTGGGACTGGGTAAATTGATTGGGTTAAAATTCCCGAAAGAAAGAAGGGCAAACAGCAGAAATGGAGAATGAGGAATTTCTAAAGGCGCCAACCTTGGAGGCATTTGAGGATGCCAGGAAATCAGAATTGGCAACTGTTGCCAAACGGTTGAATCTTTTTAAGGGGAAGTCGACAATGAGGAGAGCGGAGATGCACAGAGCTATCATGGAGCACTATGTATCTAAAGGTGTGTTTCCCCAAGGGGAGCTGGAGGTGGTATCTATGGGAAAACCTGGTGGAGAGGCAGTACAGCTGCAGATGGAAAAATTGAGACTCGAATACGAGTTCCGGGTAAAACAGTTGGAACGAGAAGAGAGAGACAGGCAGTTAGAACGGCAAGTGAGAGAGAAGCAGAAGGAAAGGGAATTTGAGCTGGAGAAGTTAAGGATGACGCTAGCGCAGGGGCCCATGCCGAACCAAGGTGGAGGGTTCAGGGCAACCCAGGAGGTTAGGCTGGTTCCCCCATTTGAGGAGGCTGATGTTGATTGGTATTTTCTACATTTTGAAAAAGTCACTGCAGGTCAGGACTGGCCGAGGGATCAGTGGACATTGTCCGCAGAAGATGCCCAGAGGTATGATGTGGTGAAAGAGGCTATACTCAGGGTTTATGAGTTGGTCGCGGAGGCATACCGGCAGAGGTTCCGGAATGTGAGGAAGCAGTGGGGCCGCACGTATTTAGAGTTTGCCCGTGAGATGCAGATGTATTGTGAGTGTTGGTGTGCCTCAAAAGGGGTCAATGGGGATTATGACAGACTGCTACAGCTGATACTGATTGAGCAGTTTAAAGGTTGTGTCCCTGAAGGTATGAGGCCCTATCTAGATGAGAAAGAGGCAGAAACCTTAGCCGCAACTGCTAAGTAAGTGGATGAATACACGTTAATGCACAAAGCGAAGTTTACCCCGAGTAAAAGCTACCAGAAGGGTAGTCGAGAGGGCAGAGAAAGTCCGCTGGAAGAGCCAGAAAGTAAGCCGGGGATTAGTGAGAAGGATAAGGAAGACCCGGAGCAGTTTGGTAGAAGGTCTCCTGGGGTCGTCTGCCATAATTGTGGGAAAGCCGGTCACTTTGCGTCCAGGTGCTTTGCCCCAAAGAAGGAGACGGGGAAAGGAAAAACGGCGGTTCCGACTGGCTGTATTGAGCTGGCAAACAAACCGCTAGGGGAGAAGAGGTCTGATAAAGTTCAGGAAGGGCTCCAGAAGTTTATCTCAGCTGGATTGGTGTCGGTGAAGGAGGAGTTAAACCTGGTTCCAGTACTTATCTGGAGAGACACTGGAGCTTGTCAGTCATTGATCTTAAAGGGTGTGTTAGACTTTAGTTCAGAGACCCAGACTGGGGAGGTCAGGGTGATAAAAGGCATTGGGGAAGGGACTGAAGCAGTTCCTTTGCATCAGATACACCTAAAAAGTGACTTGGTCTCTGGACCGGTCATGATAGGGGTGAGGCCCGATCTACTGATGGAAGACGTGGAGGTCTTACTCGGTAATGACCTCGCCGGCAGAGAGGTGTACCCAGTAGCAAGATTGACAAGCAAACCTGCTCACATTGAGGCCCCGCCCGTGGACTCACAGGTTTATCCCGTTTGCGCAGTGACTCGGCGCATGTCCAGAAAGGCTGCCGAAGCGAATATAGATTTAGCTGAGACATTTTTACCAGCCTTGTACCAGGAGGGCTTAGAAAGTGAGAAGGAGCGTAGTGAAACAGAAGGAAGTGAGGGAGTTGAGGTAGACTTATCATTAGCGAGGAAGGAATTTATACAGGCACAGGAGCGAGACGAGGAGCTGATGGTTTTGGCAGAGACAGCTCTCTCCGAAGCAGAATTAAAAAGGAAGCCAGTGGGCTATTATGTGAAGAAGGGAGTACTAATGAGGAAATGGAGACCACGTACCGTGCCCGCAGATGAGGAATGGGAGGTGGTGCACCAGGTGGTAGTGCCGAAAATTTATGAGGATGAGATTTTTAACCTGGCCCACAAGATACCCCTCGATGGACATTTTGGGGTGAGGAAGACAGTCGATAGAATCATGAAAGAGTTTTACTGGCCGCACAGGAGGAAGGATGCTATTGACTATTGTAGACGCGAGCTATCACAGTTACCAGCTATTGATATGTTAACAGCTTGCCACGATAAACGAGCAGACCTAGTCGGTGTTATCACGAAAATTAATGAGGCTAGGGTGCCACCTGATAAGGGGAAAACCCATTTTGAAAAGTTAAGTATGGTGCCAACCAGATGGGAGAACTCTATTGTTTTGGCCAGCTTTGCTGATAAGGTCTCTCCCTTAACCCCCGAACAGAGCGAGCCGCTGAGAAAGCTAATTAACCAGCACGCAGACGTATGTTCGGATGTCTGAGGTGATGCAAAGAGCCGGGACATGGTGTTGTTGTCACATCAGGTCAGCCTAGTGAGCAACATCCCTATCGGATGATTAATTCAGTGACAAAAGGGCTAAAGAATGCAGAAGCGTATATTGACGATTTAGTGGTCTGGAGTGACACGTGGGAGGGGCATATTGTGGCAGTAGAGGAACTGTTTAAACAGCTCTTTGAAGCCAGCCTGACAGTGAACCTCGCAAAAAGTGAATTCGGCCACGCGAAGGTCACTTGTCTGGGATTTGTGGTAGGACAGGGGCAGCTGGCTCCGATGCAGGCTAAGGTGCGGGCTATCGCTGAAGTCCCCACCCCGACAGACAAGAGAGCCCTGAGAAGGTTCTTGGGGATAGTGGGGTACTATCGGAAGTTTTGCAAAAACTTTACGGATATTACCCTCCCTCTTGCTAAGCTCTTGCCAAAGAATGTGAAGTTTGTGTGGGACGACCTTTGTTATATTTGTCCAGCACAGAAACCACTGATAATATACACTGATCACAACCCATTAGTGTTTCTGGCCACTATGAAGGATAAAAACAAAAGGATGCTAAGTTGGAGCCTGGTCTTACAGAGATTTGGTATAAAAACAACACATATAGAAGGAATGGACAATGTGATTGCTGACTGTCTGTCAAGGTGTTGAAAACTTAAAGTTCTCTGTATTAGCCGAATAGCTGATAACCCTGTATATTAGTGTGTATCTGATAATGTATTCATGCCCATAATTTTTACCCCGGTAAAAATCCTTTGAAGGATAGGGGTGTGACGAAAAACCAAGTTATCAGAAGATTGATGCTAATGAGAGAGAGATAAGGGAGACAATGGAGAAACGTTCAAAATGTTAATGAGAGAGGAGAGAGAGATAACAAAAAGAGACACAATTCAGAATATTGACAGACTGGTTGCTTTGAACCTGAACTGTTTGAAGTTTGATGGACAGGCGATACCCCAGCAGGGGGATAAAAAGAACAGGTTCGCTACGGCACGAGACACACCACGAGATCACAAGATAACGAGACCCTGGAAGAGCGGTGTGCCCCCACAAGTTGGTGAGAGTTTGGAGGTCCAGTTTGCGGGACCCGACCATAGATGCACAGGGTGAAAAGGTACATCGGCGGGAACCTGGTGTGTGTGTCCGCCCCTGCCTGGGTGCCGGGTTCACCGCAGAACAACGGTCATATTCGGAACGGAGGGGTCACAGTCTGTGACCACAGCAGGATAGGAGACATTAAAGGGTCCGCCCGAAACCACCTGTGACCATCAAAGGACTGCTTGAATCAAATTTGCATCTCTCTCTCTCTCCAACAGCACAACAGCGATTACTGCGAACTGTACTAAGCTGAACTGAACTCTGCGTCACTTGAGACTGATCATTTTACCCCTAGACTGCGATAGAGCTTGGTTGATTCCTATTACCCTAGTTCTGTGTACATGTGTGTTTTATCATTGCTAATCTGTTGCATTTATATCCTTACGATTAGAGTACTGTGTTACTTATTTCTGTAATAAAACTTTATTAGTTTCTAGTAAACCAGACTCCAACTAGTGGTCCGTTTCTGCTGGTTTGGCAACCCAGTTATGGGGTACGTAACAATACACAATAGAACAAAGTAAAATAATGACAAGAAGCAGAAAAACGTGCAGCAGCAACAGAGAAAGTGCAGTGCAGGTAAACGATAAGGTGATTGATGATAATCTACGTATCATGACGAGGAACATGGATGGGGTGAATACACATAGCCTTTCTCCCAAGGTTATGCAGAGTTTTAAGCAGCATCTTCACCCAGAAGAAGGTCCATACCTGGAATGAGCAGCCAGAAGTGCTTATTGCCGGTTACAATAACAACATTTAAAAGTCACACAGAAAGGTACATGGATGGGAAAGGTTTCAGAATGAATACAAGCCAATGGGACTGGCTCTGTTGGTTTGTCCCCAAAGGGCATGTTTCTATGGTGTGCGAGTGTGTCACTGAGTCCTGGGACAGACCAGCTCTGTGGGACAGGCTCACCCCTTGCTCCCTTTGCACCGAGCTCACCGCTCCTCCCCACAGGACTCCTCCCACCTCGGAGAAGCGCGGATCGAAGGACAGCAGCTCGGCTCTGAGATGTACCTGCTGTGTTTTGCAGGTGTTGAGGATCCTACCCAGAGGACACAAGTAGACCAGTTGTCTGTCCCACCACAGACAACATCTCAGACGCCAGTGTCCACCGAGACAGACGGAAGACGGGTGTGGGACACCACTACGAGTGCACATATGGAGATAGTAATTCCAGGTGAGGCTTCCCTCTCTGTACCTGAAGGTTGAAGTGAGCTGTTCTAGGATGTAGAAGCAGAATGAGGCCAATGTAATTTATAAGTATTTTGCATCCATCTTCACTGTGTAAGACACCAGCAGTATGTCAAAAGTCTGAGAGTGTTGGGGCAGAAGTGAGTGTTGTTGCTAATACTAATGAGGGAATGAGACTGGGAAGCTGGAAGGTCTGCAGGTAGATACGTCACCTGGACCATGGATGATACACCAGGGTTCTGAAGACATTGAGGCATTGGGAATGATCATTCAGTTAGCCCGACTTCATTGGTTGGGAAGATTGAGGCTGAGGTTTCTGGATACTAGCAGGCACATGATAAAATAGGCCAAAGTCAGCATGGTTTCCTTCAGAGGAAATCTTGATGGAATTCCTTGAGGAAATAACAGGCAGGATAGACAAAGGAGAGTCAACAGATGTTGTTTACTTGGATTTCCAGAAGGCCTTTGATAAGCTGCCACACAAGAGGCTGCTAAACAAGATAAGAGCTCATGGTATTACAGGAAAGATTCTGCTATGGATAGAAGACTGACAGGAGGCTAAGAGTTGTGGGGGGGGGGTGGGCGTGAATAAAGGGAGACCTATTCTGGTTGGCTGCCAGTGAGTAGTGGTGTTCCACAAGTTTTGGTATTTGGGACACTTCTTTTCTCATTGTAATACAATAATTTGCTTGAGGGAATTGATTGCTCTGTGACCAGGTTTGTGGATGATGTGAAGATAAGTGGAGGGGTAGGTGGTGTTGAGGAAACAAGAAGTGTCTGGAAGGACTTCGACAGGTTCGGAGAATGTGCAAAGAGGTTGCAGATGGAACAGTGTAGGGAAGTGTATCGTCATGCACTTTGGTAGAAAGTGTGGACTGATTGTTGTTGCCAGACAGGGTGTTTGAGTATCTCAGAAACTGCTGATCCTGGCATTTTCACACACAACAGTCTCCAGAGTTTACGTAGAATATGGGAAGACAAAACAAAACAAAATCCAGTGAGCAACAGTTCTGTTGGTGAAAATGCCTTGTTATTGAGTGAGATCAGAAAAGAATGGCCAGACTGATTCAGGCTGACAGGAGGGTGACAGTAACTCAAAGAACTAGACATTACGACAGTGGTGTGTAGAAGAGCATCTCTGAACACATAAGATGTCAAACCTTGAAGTGCATGTGCGACAGCAGCAGAGACCACACACTTACACTCAGCGGCTACTTTATCGTCCACCTAATGACTTGGTCTCAAGCTGCAAATTCAACACTTTCAGAATGACGAAATTCCTCATCTTATTTCCAAAGTGACTTCCCTTTATCCCGTCACAAACAAGAGAAAAGCTGCAGATGCTGGAAATCCAAACCACACACACAAAATGTTGGATGAACTCGGCAGGCCAGGCAGCATCTGAGGAAAAGAGAAAACCATTCCTGATGAAGGGTCTCGGCCTGAAACGTTGACTGTTTACTCTTTTCCATAAATGTTGTCTGGCCTGCTGAGCTCCTCCAGCATGTTGTGCAGGTTCCTTTATCCTGTCACTGTTTCCTTGGATCCTGATGGAAAGGTCCTCCCTGTGTCTACTCTATCCAGGACTTCCTGTATCCAGGAGGCTTCAATGAGACCCCCTTCCCTCATCATTCAGAACTCCCAAGAACATCAAACACTTCCCAGTAGTTATTGTGAACTTCTGGACTGACCCCCGAATGGCACCTTTCATTCAAAGTAACTAGAAACACACTGACCAACACAATATTCCAAATGCAGCCTCACCAATGTCTTGCACAACTGCAACGTAATGTTCCAGCTTCTATACTCAGTGACTTGACTGATGAAAGCCAGTGTGCCAAACACCTTCTTCACCATCCTGTCTACCGGTGACACCATGTTTACAGAACCCTGTACTTGTGATTTAGAAAGGGGATGGAGAAGTGCCAAAGGCAGTGAAGATGGGGAGTAAGTGGGACTATGGGATGGATGGAGGTACGGCCGGGATGGGTGTGGATGGTGATGCAGCCATGGGAGTGGGGAGGAGGATGGGTATCAGACTTTCCCATATCAATTGAGTATATTTCTGGTCAAACCAGTCTAATTGTAACATTTCCATTCTACAGTGGTGGTGGTGGGAGTCATTCTACTTGGTGCTCTGGTTCGCATTGTGTGGTAAGTGACCTTGTTGCTTCCTGGGGGATCCTAGTGTTCAGTTCTCTCAACTGCGGCATCCTCGCTCACCGTCCCTCCGGTGCCCCACCTCGCTGACCGTCGCCGTGACCCATCTCTGTCGCTCAGTGAACAGACTCTCAGTGACCTTCCCCTCTGTTGTACCTCCAGGAAACAACGTTGGAAAATGTGTCTGAGAATGTTGGCCCGGATGGAGATGCACAGGGTGCCAACGCACAGGGAGATCCCACTATCAGCAGTGTCGATACCTCAAGCAGCACGTCCATCAGGTCTCCCCTCAGCCTCCGACACTCCAGAGGAATCTGCTCCAACCCGTCCAATCACTCCACGTGACTAAAGCCTCCACCACCCGATCCCGACAACGTCAAGGTGTTTCTCCTCTGCTCTCCCTCCAACGTGAGCCCAGCCTTCCTGTAGTGCAGTCAGCTGACTGTACACAGTGATCCCAGTGCAGTCTGACCAGTGTCTTGTCAAGTTCCAACGTAACATCCCAGCTTTTACATTCCATGCCCTGATCTCTGAAGGCAATTACGTTATACGCCTTCACCACCCTGTCTCGTGGTGCAGTTGCTTTCAGGGGTCACCGGAATTGTGTCCCATGGACTCTCTGTTCCACAGCCCCGGAGCCCCATCATTAATTGTGGATGTTCTACATGAATTTGACTTCCTAGAACATATCATCTTGTCCTCATTTGTATTAAACTCCACCTGCCTCTCTGTGCCCAACTTTCCATCCAACCTGCATCCAAGCCAACCTTGTCAATTCTTATAGTTACCTCCTTAAAAACTTGTGGAGGGGAGGAATTCCCCTGAGCTGAAGAGCCTGTATCTGTGCTGTATATTTCTGTGACATTCCAGGCCAACCTATTCTGGGTTGGAATTGACAGTTGGTTGTCTCCCCATTGTCCAATATATGGGGGGGTCAGGGGGAGAAATTCTGGACCCCTGGGTGTACGTGCATCCCTGGGTCATCTATGTAAACCCTGGCATAGGACTGTGTATACCAAGCACAGGCATTTCACACAGTTCAAAATCTCATGTGACTAATTCCTGCCTTTCCCATACCTCTTAAGGAATTAGATGTGGGAATGATGAAGTTGGTTTTCTGGGATGTGAACACCAACTGGTCCTGCTTGCTGAGAGAGGGATGAGTGTTGTAAATATTTATTGTAATTGTCTTGTATTGATGAAAATATATTATTGTTATATTTAAGTGTTCAGCCCAGAATGAGGGAGTGGGAGATGGAGATTGGAAATGTAATCAGGAAATGATGGAAACACTCAGCTGGTCAGGCAGCAGCTGTGGGGGGAGACATTTCCATTTGAAAACACTCTGTCTACACTCCCCCTGCCTCAGGGAAGCTGCCAGCATACTGAAAGACAACTTTCAGCCTGATAATTCTCTTGTACAATGAAGGTGATTTCTTGACAACCTTCCTCGCCCTCCATAATACCAACAACTTGTCTTAGCTGCAAACTTGCCAATCATACCTGCAAACTTCACAACTCACATTTGGTACCCTGTGGTAAACCACAGGTCAGACATCAATCAGAAAATATATTCCCATCATGAACTTCGAACTCTGAGCACCAGCTGATGATGAATCCAATTATCTGTTTCACCTTGGACTCCAAGTGCCTTCCAGACCATATCTTTGATATGCACGTCCATCAAGTCTCCATACTAAAGATCTCAATATCAAAAGTGTTACTATATCGACATCTGTTAGTCTCATGAGGAGAACACGGATTTGCATCTTGGAAGTATGCTGGGGGACAGGCCTGCGCAAGGTTGTATGGAAGACTAGCAGTTGCCTATGCTGCAAGTCTCCCCTCTCCATGCCACTGATGTTGTCAAGGGAAGGGCATTAAGACCCATACAGCTTGGCACTGGTGTCGTCGCAGAGCAATGTGTGGTTAAGTGCCTTGCTCGAAGACACAGCATGCTGCCTCAGCCAAGGCTGGAAACAGCGACCTTCAGATCACTAGATGAACACCTTAACCACTTGGTCACAGGCCAACACCTACTAAAGTGTATGCAGATAACATCTACCTCACTGTCCTTATCAATCCTTTTATTTACCACCTTAAAAAAAACTCAGGCAAATAAGATGGACAGGAATTCACTCTGCAAAGATGAGCTAAAGTGCCTGTATCTGGAAAATTTCGTGACTTTCCCAGCCAAAAGCCAGTTGGATCCATTGTCGTCCCTTATATATGGCACATCTCCCAGGATGTGCCATGGCTAAGGAAATCTGCTGACCCCCGGGTGGGCATACACCTCTGGGTCAGCTCTGCAAGCCCAGGGGTGGGATTTGCACACAGTCCAGGATCTCCTGGAAGTAATTCCTGCCTCTTTCCCAAATATGTGGGAAGGACGGAGGTAGTTTTCTGGGATGTGAACAGAAGCTACCCCTGGTGTGAGAGGGATCAGCATTATAAATATTAATTTTAGTATTTATGTTTATAAATTATTCTTGTCTTTTATGACAATATATTATTAAATTAAAGTGTTCAGGCTGGAGTTAGGTACTGTGGGAATAAAATCAGGCAATGGTGGAAATGAGGGGTGGTGAACATTTTTGATCACTTGTGCCAAAAAGGGGAATAATGTTCTAAAGAGAACTCTCTCGTGTGCCATTGTAATTTTGAGGTAAGTTTATCATTGATTAGTTTATAACAATAAATATACACTTTTTAAGGGAAAGGAATGTCCTGTTCATTATTGACATGTATTCACTGTTTTCCTATTAATAAAAGTATAAAAGGCAGATTGCCATCGACAATTCTCTCCATCTCGAAATCAGAATAATCTTGTCCCACTGCCGTTCGTGCACTGCTGCAGGTTTAGAATAAATCGGAATGTGGCGCAGCACAATGCACTTTCAGTTCCAACAATTCTCGAAATGCAGGTGTCCCCCACTTTTCAAACGTTCGCTTTACGAAACCTCTCTGTTACGAAAGACCCACATTAGTACCCTGTTTTCGCTTTCAGAAGGTGTTTTCACTGTTAAGAAAAAAAGCAGCGTGTGGGGAAAATCAGCACACGAAAAAAATCAGCGCGCCCCACAAAGCCGCTCTCCCCCGGATTCTCACTGGCATTGCTTAAACACGTGCCTGTGAGCAGCAGTTTGCAAGAGGAGTTCTAAGGTATTGGAAAAGCCTAAAAGAGCTCATAACAGTGTTACACTTAACATAAAACTAGACATAATTAAGCGTCTCGATCATGCTAAACGAAGCAAGGACAAAGTGAGTTTGGCTTGTGGAAGTTGACAAAGATGATGTTGAAGAGGTTTTGGCATCCCATGACCAAGAACTGATGGTTGAAGAGCTGATGCAATTGGAAGAGGAAAGGATAACAATTGAAACTGAATACAGTAGCGAACGGTCCGAAAGTGAAGTCGTCCAGGAACTGAACGTGAGGCAACTGAGATTTTCACGCAATGATAAAGTACGACTTTAATTTTGAAAGGGTACGTTGGTTTAGGGGATATTTGCAGGATGGTTTGAGTCCTTACAAAAATGCGCGTGGCTCAGCAGTCAAGCAAGTCTTCCACATCAGCCACAGCAGACGACGAACCTCGACCTTCGACATCGAGGCAGACAGTCATAGGAGAAGATGAGCTGCCTGCTCTAATGGAAACAGACGACAAGATGACACCCCAGTGTCCCACCACCCTGCGATTCACGGAGAATGCAGCGGTAGCCGGGAGGCACACAGCACATCTTTAAGAAAAAAGCAAAATAAACATGCTAATTAATTAGGTGACGCCTGATATGTAATTAATTAGCATGTTTATTTAGGCTTTTTTCTTAAAGACGTGCTGGATGCCTCCTGGCTACTGCTGGACCCCTGCATGCTTCGCGGTTTGGTATCTGTCTGCGGCCTGGAGGGTGGGGGCCACTGCACCACCCCAACCTGCGACGACTCAGTCTAACACACCATCATCAGTGTGCTCGGTGCTGAACCAATTCCGGTAAGTGATACTACACTGCACATACATTATTTCTACTTTGTATAGGCTGTGTATTTTTATCTGTTATTTGGTATGATTTGGCAGCTTCATAGCTTAAAGGTTACTGGAGAGAGTGTTCTTGCCAACAGCGCTTGCGAGAGATTTTCTGCCGACGGCACTTGCGGGAGATTTTCGCTTCGGCAAACAGTGCAGTAATGATTGTGGAAAAGTATTTCAACTTTATATAGGCTGTGTATTTATCATATCATTCCTGCTTTTACTATATGTTACTGTTATTTTAGGTTTTATGTGTTATTTGGCATGATTTGGTAGGTTATTTTTGAGTCTGCGAATGCTCACAAAATTTTCCGATATAAATAAACGGTAATTGCTTCTTCACGTTACGACATTTCGGGTTACGAACCGTTTCATAGGAACGCTCTACCTTCGGATGGCAGGGGAAACCTGTACTACACTGTCTGGGACACAGCTGCTCGATCGATCGGCACCCCACACTCATCCTAAGTGTCCCCTCCCTCCACAGTGGCTGCCGTGCAGACCGCCGACAGAAGGCACCATGGTTACCCACCTGGGCTACTCCCACAGCATCTCGCTCCAATCTCTCTCAGGCCAGAAGTACGAGGGCAGAGGCGTTGGGGCTCGGGAAGACCACAGATCCCAGGAGTGAGCTACAGGCTGAAATCTAATCTGCTGGTTCAGGGTTGTATACATAGAATAACGGATCTGTGGGTGTATGTTTAATAACCCATCATCAGGAGTGGGTTAGAAATCAGCATCTAATCCAGGGGTTGGTCATCTCCCAGGGCTCTATGATCCCTCAACTGCATAATGGAGTGATAGGGACCCCCAGCCTCAGGGGCCACATCAGCTCTTGGTGGTGAGGGAGCTGTCTGTAACATATGGAGAGAGTAACACAGAGGGATGGAGCAGGAGGATGCAGCTGTAACAGGGGGGATAGGGTGGAAGCTGGAAAGGGAGTGTCCCCACACACACAGCAGGAATGGGTTACCTTCTGGGGTCTAATCAAGGGGTTCAGGGTTTTACAGTGGCATGCAAAAGTTTGGGCACCCTTGGTCAAAATTTGTGTTACTGTGAATAGTTAAGTGAGTAGAAGGTAAACTGATCTCTAAAAGTCATAAAGTTAAAGATGAAACATTCTTTTCAACATTTTAAGCAAGATTAGTGTATTATTTTTGTTTTGTACAATTTTAGAGTGAAAAAAAGGAAAGGAACATCATGCAAAAGTTTGGGCTCCCCAACAGATTTGAGCTCTCAGATAACTTTTACCATGGTCTCAGACCTTAATTAGCTTGTCAGAGCTATGGCTTGTTCATAGTCAATGTTAGGAAAGGCCAGGTGATGCAAATTTCAAAGCTCTATAAATACCCTGACCCTGACTCAAACCTTGTCCCAACAATCAGCAGCCATGGGCTCATCTAAGCAGCTGCCTAGCACTCTGAAAATTAAAATAAATGATGCCACAAAGCAGGATAATGCTACAAGAAGATAGCAAAGCATTTTTAGGTAGCCATTTCCTCAGTTAGTAATGTAATTAAGAAATGGCAGTTAACAGGAACGGTGGAGGTCAAGTTGAGGTCTGGAAGACCAAGGAAACTTTCCGAGAGAACAGCTCGTAGGATTGCTAGAAAGGCAACTGAAAATCCCTATCTGACTGCAAAAGACCTTGAGGAAGATTTAGCAGACCCTGGAGTGGTGGTGGACTGTTCTACTGTGCAGCGACACCTGCATTATTAAGACCTTCATGGAAGAGTCACCAGAAGAAAATTCCACATCAGAAGTTTGCAAAGGAACATCTAAACAAGCCCTATTCATTTTGGAAACAAGTGCTGTGGACTGACGAAGTTAAAATAGAACTTTTTTGCTGTAATGAGCAAAGGTATATTTGGAGAAAAAGTGGCACAGAATTTCATGAAAAGAACACCTATCCAACTGTTAAGCACGGGGGTGGATCAATCATACTTTGGGCTTGTGTTGCAGCCAGTGGCATGGAGAACATTTCACTGGTAGAGGGAAGAATGAATTCAATGAAATACCAGCATATTTTGGAAGCAAACATCACACCGCCTGTAAAAAAGCCGAAGATGAAAAGAGGATGGCTTCTACAATAGGATAATGATCCTAAACACACCTCAAAATCCAGCATGGACTACCTCAAGAGGCGCAAGCTGAGGGTTTTGCCATAGCCCTCACAGTCCCCTGACCTAAACATCATCGAAAATCTGTAGATAGACCTCAAGAGAGCAGTGCAAGCAAGATGGCCCAAGAATCTCACAGAACTAGAAGCCTTTTGCAAGGAAGAATGAGCAAAAATCCCCCAAACAAGAATTGAAAAACTCTTAGCTGGCTACAAAAAGCGTTTACAAACTGTGATACATGCCAAAGGGGGTGTTACTAAGTACTGACCGTGCAGGGTGCCCAAACTTTTGCTTTGGGCCCTTTTCCTTTTTTGTTATTTTGAAACTGTAAAAGATGGAAATAAAATAGTAATCTTGCTTAAAATATTAAAGAAATGTGTCATCTTTAACGTTATGCCTTTTGGAAATCAGGTCATCTTTTACTCGCTTAGCAATTCACAGTAACAGAAATTTTTACCATGGGTGCCCAAACTTTTGCATGCCACTGTATGTATAGAATAACAGATCGCTAGGAGTGGGTTACAGGCTGGGATCTGATCCAAGGGCCGGGGGTGGGGGGTTTATACAGAATAACAGATCTCTGGGAGTGGGTTACTGGCTGGGGTCTAATCCGGGTATTCGGAGGTTTATACAGAGAATAATAGATCACTGGGAACGGGTTACAATATGGGATTTAATCCAGAGGTTCAGTGTGGGGTTGGGGTGCTTATATAGAAGAACAGAACATTGGGAGTGGGTTACAGGCTGGGATCTGACCCAGATATTTGGAGGATTATACAGAGAATAACAGATCACTGGGGATGGGTTACAGGCTGGGATTTAATCCAGAGGTTTGGTGGGGGGGGTGGGTTGGGGGTTCTTATATAGAATTACAGATCATTGGGAGTGGGTTACAGGCTGGGATCTATTCCAGCAGCTTGGGGAAATTTATAAATGGAATAGCTTAACTGGAAAGACAACTCCATTGCAGGAGGATTGCATGAAGTGGTGGGCAGTGAGCAGTGAATGAGGGGAGAGTAAAAGTAAAAAGGTGGTGAGGGAGTGTCTTGAACACGGGGAGGGAGAGTGACTGGACGGTTGTATCAAACACAGCCCAACCTCTGTCCAGAAGCATTTGTGTCTCCCTATGCCCCTCCCCTAACCTGTTCCCCACATACCTGACATTCTCCTCTCACTCTCAGACACCCCTTCTCCCTCTGCGACCACTGACACCCCAACTTCCTCTCACCCCGGCCCCCACACCGACTTTTGTCACCAACTCCTTCTCCCCTTCATACACAGACACAGAAACACACATACATAGTAATGCTCAGAGGAGATGTCACACACACACACACGCACACGCACAGGCACACACACCCACACCATAGCAGTAAGAGAAGTTCTTATCCAGGAGCAGAAGCTGTCCCTTCATCAGCTGCCGATGGCCCCAATGAAATTACTACAGGACAATCTTGCCAGGCACATGGCCGTGTTCTTCCTTGGTGCGGTGAAATGATCCATATGGACGTGCAAAAGAAAAACTTTCATTGTACCTCGGAAATGTGACAATAATTAATTAATTTATCAACGAATTTACCAGTTTAGCCTTTTTACCGGCATATCCAAGTGCGTTGCCACTTTCAGTGAGCTTTGGACCTGCACCCCAATATCTCTCATACATTAGACGAGGAGTCCAGTCTACTTTTACACTTGGACCATAATTCATAGGGACAGGATTAGGCCACTTGACCCATTGAGTCTACTCTACCATTCCATCAAGGCAGAACACATCACCTTGCCCTCCTTTGTATTAAACTCCGTCTACCCCTCTCTGCACAACTTTCCCTCCAATCTGTATCTGAGCCAACCTTGCTCGCTCTCCACAATACCACCAACCTGTATTGGCCACAAACCTACCAATTATATCCCCAACATTCACAACTCAGTTGTTATCATATCACACGAGTTACCCTTTGGTACATCACAGAGTAACAGACATCAATCAGAAAAGCAACCTCCCAACCCTACCATCAACTTCTGATCACCAGTTAATGTTGGATCCAATTAACCAGCTTACCTTGGACCTCAAAAGCCTCTGGACCAGCTCTCCCTATCAAAGATTGAACCAAAGTGTATGTACATAACATTTACCTCACTATTTTTGTCAATCCTTATAGTTACCTCCTTAAAAGATTTTGTGGCAGCGGGTTGAATTCTCCTGTGCAAGGAGGAGCTGAAGGGCCTGTATAGTTCTGTGACATTCCAGGTCAACCAATTCCCGTTTGGAATTGATGGTTGGTTGTCTACCAGGCGTTCGATGTATGGGGAAACTCTGGACCCCTGGGTGCATGTGCGTCCCTGGGTCAGTTATGTAAAACCTGGCTTCCAGGCATTCAACTGCATATACTAAGCATGGGCTTTTCACGCAATCCACAACCTCATGGGAGTAATTCCTGCCTTTCAACACATCTCTCAAAGAATTGGATGTGGGAATGACAAAGTCTGCTTTCTGGGATGTGAACACCAACTATCCCTCCCTGCTGTGAGAGGGATCAGTGTTGTAAATATTTATTGTAGTTACCTTGTATTTATGACAATATATTATTGTTATATTGAAGTGTTCGGCCCAGAGAGAGGGAGAGGGGAATGGAGATTGGAAATATAATCCCGAAATAATGGAAACATTCAGCATGTCAGGCAGCATCTGTGGGAGCTCTTGTACAAGTCTTGTGACTTTCCCGACCTTCCAGTGAGCACATTGTGGCCCTGATTGTTTATCTGCACCCGATTTTCTCTGTAACTCTAACACTATTATGTATTCTGTTTCCCATTTGCACTGCCCTGATGTGCTGATGTAGACATGATCTTTCAGGACAGGACAACACATAAATTAAAGCTCCTCACAGTTCCTCAGTCCAAGTGAGAATAATAAAGCAATTATCAAAATGGAGAAGCGGGTAAATTGTAAATTCTGCTTGTGGAACTGCAGGGGGGAGTGGGGGTGGAGGATGTCTCTGATGGGATAAAACCGGGGTAACCACGGGGAGAAGGTGCTGACAAGCTCACCGAGTGATTGGGAGCAGTTAGGAAGTGAGAACAGACAGGAGACCATACGTCACAGGTTTACAAACACCCAATCTACAGACACCCTCATGCTGCTCAAATAAGTTTGCACATATCACCAATACTGGGCAGTGAAGGGTGTTATCTCATGTTATAGTGAGTTCCAGATGACCTGGGAACTGAATCAAGGAATTGCAGATGGAGTTAACACAGACAAGTAAAACACTAGTTTTCACAATGCCATTAGTTTCAAGGTAATTATGGAAAAGGGTAAATCCGGTCCTGGGATTGACATTCTAAATGGAGAAAGGGAACTTTGGTGGTATCGGGAGATATCTAGCAAGTGTGGATTGGCACAAGATGTTTTCTAGCAAAGGTGTATTTGGTACGTGGGAAGCCTTCAAAAGTGAAATTTTGACAGGACAAAGCTTGAATGTGCCAGTCAGGATAAAAGGCCAGGATTACAGGTTTAGGGAACCTTGCTTTGACAGATGATGTGGTCATGGTTAAGAAAAAAAAGGAGGTTCATTGTAGGTATATGCAGGTAGGAACAAATGAGGTAGTTGAGGAGTAGAAGAAATGCATTTCTTAATAAATATGAATTCAGTCAGGAGATGGACAGAGTCAATGGGAGAGAGGTGGTGGATTCTGCGCACGTTACAGAGGAGGAGGTGTTTGTTGTCCTGAGGCAAGTCAGGGTGGACAGATCCCCAGGACCTGACAAGGTGTCCCTTTGGAAAGCAGGTGCAAAAATTGCAGGGGCCCTAGCAGAGATATTTAGAGCAGGTGAGGTAGCCGGTGATTGGAGAATAGCTAATGTT
Organism: Mobula birostris; assembly: GCF_030028105.1. Taxonomy (NCBI): domain Eukaryota; kingdom Metazoa; phylum Chordata; class Chondrichthyes; order Myliobatiformes; family Myliobatidae; genus Mobula; species Mobula birostris. The sequence goes on along the minus strand of NC_092377.1, from coordinate 126,795,655 downwards.
GCTCTGCTGTTTCAGGAAGACTCTGTGAATAATCCAGGAAATTATAGGCCAGTGAGTCTGAGATTAATGGTGGACAGGTTATAATAAGGTATTATTGGGACTGGATGATTGAGTATTTGGATTGACAGGGACAGATTAGGGATAGTCAACAAAGAGGGATATAACCAGGGAAAAGGAGCAAAATGGTGAGGTAGACCATGGGTTCACAGACCATTCAGAAATCTGATGGTAAACTGGAGGTTGTACTGAAAAGGTATTGTTTAATTTTTTATTTAGATATAAAGCACAGTGACAGGCCCTTCCAACTGGACAAACCTGCACTGTGTGTTACTCCACACAAATCTGTCCCTTTTGGAATGTGGGAGGAAACTAGAAACCTGAGCACCCATCGGATCCCATGCGGTGACGGGGAGAACATACATCTCCTTACAGACGGTGGTGGGAATAGAACCTGGGTTGCTGGCTCTGTAATAATGACCTGCTACCCGTTATGCTACTGTGCTGTCCACAATGAGTGAGTGACCTCAGTCTCCGGTACCTCCTCCCTCACAGCAGCAATGAGAAGAGGGTGTGGTGAGCAAAGCCACTTAAACCATAAGACAGAGGAACCAATTCGGCCATTTGGTCAATCGCACCTGCTCTGCCATTTGATGATGGTTGATCCATTTCCATCTCAACTCCATTTACTTGCTTTCTTCCCATAACCTTTCATGCCCTGATTTATCAATAATCTATGAACCTCCGCCTTAGACACACCCCGACCTCTACAGCCACCTGGCAATAAATTCCACAGATTCATCACCCTATGGCTAAAGAAATTCCTCCAGATCGCCATTAAAAATGGGCAGCTAAGGGTGTGTCCTCTGGTCCCAGACTCCCTCACTGCAGGAACCATCCTCTCCACATCCACTCTATCTGGGCCTTTCAACATTCGATAGAACTCAATGAGATCCCCCCTCATTCTTCTAAATTCCATCGAGTACATGACCAGAGCCGTCAAATGCTCCTCCTAAGATAAGCCTTTACTTACAGGAATAATTATCATGATCCATCTCCAATGTCAGCACATCTCAGATTTTTGAATTCTCTCCCCATTTAGAAAATAGTAATTTCTTTGCCCATTCTGTGAATCAGTGCAGGTCTTCTGCAGTCACCCTGCTTCCTCAGTTCTATCTGCATATCATTGATATCTTCATCTTCATATCACTGGCAAACTAGGGCACAAAATCACCAATTCCATCATCCAAATTATTGACTAGCCGGAGACTCTGGTTTCTAGACTTAGAACAGTACAGCACAGGAATAGGCACTTTGGCCCAAAATACTTCAAATTGATTGAACCAGTAATGAAACCCATAACTGAACGGATCCCTCCTGACTGCACATGGTCCAAATCCCTCCATTCTCTGCACAATCACATCGGTTTCCAAGAACTTCCTGAAGATCTTAATCATATTAGAAATCAGAATTGGTTTATTGTGTCATGTGATAGTGAAAAGCTTGTCTTGCAAACTGTTCATACAGATCAGATCACTACACAATAGAACAAGGTAAAATAACGACGGGAAGCAGTAAAACGTGTAGCAGCAACAGTGAGAGTGCAGTGCAGGTAAATGATAAAGTGCAGGATCATAATGAGACCCAGACAATCTACTGCACTGAGGAACCACACAACAGTCTGAGAAGAGAAGGGCAGAAGCTGACTTTGAGTCTGGTGGTACGTCTGTCAGATTTCTGTGTCTCTAATTTATGGGAGGGGATGGAAAGAGACTGTCTGGGGTGGCTGGAACCTTTAACACAAGCAATTCAGCAGATACTGGAAATCCAGAGCAATTCTCACAGAATGCCGAAGGAAGTCAGCAAGTCAGGCGTCATCTGTAAATCATTAAACCATCGAAGTTTCGGTACTTCCACAGGACTGAAAGGGAAGAGGAAAGAACTAAATGGTGGGGGGGAGAGGGAGAGGAGAACTAGACAGAAGGTGAGGGGTGAAGGCAGGTGTTTGGGAAAGGGAAAGGGCTGGGGAAGAGGGAATCTGTTGTGAATGGAGAATGGATCATGGGAGAAAGGGAAGAAAGGCACGTGGGTGAGGTGAGGGACAGATCAGGTGAAGAGGTAGAGACCAGAGAGGGGAATAGAGGAATCTGTCGTTTGTCTGTACAGCTGTCGAGCAGCCAGCATAATCAGTCCATGGATGGGAGGATGGTTTCTGTGATGTGCTGAGCTGTGTCTACAGATTACTACAGTTTCATGTGATCTTGTACAGAGCATCTGCCATACCAATGTAAGGGTACATACAGGATGTTTTCAGTGTCTTAATAATACATTGGTAAGGGTCAACGGGGTAATTTCTTTTGCCTGCTGAGGAAGTAAAGGCCCATATCACCACCACAGCTTGGTTCATTGCTAAGTGCAGTCTTTGCAGTCCCATATGGCAGGTGTTTTTTCTCTTCATACTTCTGATTATTTTTAGTTCAAGACACTCCCTCAGCTCTCGGCTGGATTGATGGGCCGCGGCTGGTCTCGGATCTTGGTTAGAGAGCATGCTTGGACCTGGGGTATTGTTTGCACTGTTTTAGCATGTTGACTTCTGAGTCTATTTGTGTCTGTCCAGTTGTTTCCGGTAGCTGTCGTAAAGCCCGGGAGGAGCAAGCTGGGGGTTGTCGTTCAGATCTCTGCCGGGGAGAGGGGCGTGTTGGTGTGCCAGTATTGGAGCCATTTGGTGTGTTCATCATAGGAGTCAAGGTTTTTCAAGCTGTAGAAAGGTTTTTTGATTGGAGGGAAGTGGAGGAGCATTTTCAATGAGTTTACTAACTGGAATGTCATTGGGTATATTTTGGATATGCTTGTAGAACTTTGCAGAAGCTGCTTGCTCTTGTACGGATCTCCAGGGATGCTATTCCACTCATTGTTGGGAGCCATTGGACAGGTGAGGATTTTAGGGCTCCCGAGATAATTCTCATAGAAGTATGGAGCTGTGTATTGATGATGTTTGTGTGAGCACTTCTCTCCCAGGAGGATGCACAATATTCAGTGAATGAGAAACAATGCTGGGCTGGATATTCGTAGGACTGACTAGTAGGCACCCCACTTTCTGCTATCTTCCTGATCACGGCCACTCTGGATTTTAGTTTCTTTGCAACATTTTGAAGGTGGATCTTGTATGGGGCAGGTCGATCTAGTGTGACACCCAAGTACTTTGAGTGTGGATTGTTGGGTGGCTGTTTGTCATTTAGTTTGATATCAAGTTTAAGTTTGGTTAGTCAGATGAAATATGGAAGATACTGCTGACATTCATATTTGGGTACCACTTTGAGAAGTTGTTGGATAAGGAGTTGATGTCCTGTAAGGTTTTTCCAATGGATTTGACATTGTTCAAGTGGTTTCAGATTGAACAAGGTGGTAGCCAAAACTGACCCTTGGGGTGACACCATTGCGGAATTTCATAATGTGACTAGTATCACTTCTTAGGCAGGTGAAGAAAGAATGGGTGTCTGTCATTCTGTGGAGGAGACGTAGGAACATTTTACATGGGATGATTCGGGCTAGTTTTAACTTTCAAAAAAAGTTGCTACTGTTTTATTTTTGACTCGATGTATGATGTGAGTGCAAGAACTTGTTCACTGCTACTGTAGTGTTGCCTGAGGCCAGCTTGTTCAATCACTATGTGAAGATCTGTGAAAGATAATATTCTAAGAATTTGTAGGTACAGTAGAGCAGAGAGATTGGGTGGTAACTTGCAGGATCATACGCTATCTTTCCTGGTTTAAGTATCTCAATGGCTTTGGCACGTTTCCAAGTGTTGGGGTATTTACCCTTTGGTATGACATCACTTGATACTCTCTTCTCCGCAATGTTTCAGCATTTCTGGATCGATACCATCAATGCCTCTGGCTTTTGCTGATTTAATGCTTTGTAAGGTGGATTTTATTCCATTGGTGTTATTGGAAATGTAAGTGTGTCATCAGCTTCTGGTGCACTATTGTAAAATTCTTCTGTTCGTGTCTGACCTGTGTTTGGCTACTGTCTGCACTGACTGAATAATTGGTTTGTTGCTTGGGTGCTGTGTTGGGGATCTAGTTTTCTGAGGCAGTTCCTTGCAGGTTTCTTTTGACAGTTTCCATCCATCCATTTCATCTGCCATAGAGTGATTTGAGGAGATCAGCTGTCATTGTATAACCTGTTTTAAACTGTTGAGATAGCTTTTCTTTTTCTTTAGATGAACAAGGAATGTATTCTTGTCGATGACCTCTCGGTTTTGCCTCTTCTGCACACTTTAGCCTGAGTCTAAGAAATGGGTGGAAATTTTCGGTGTTGGGTGGTATTCTTCTACACATCGTCAACTTACAGAGTGAATTTTTCCCAGTTTGCTTTTCTGAAGTTCCAAAAGACACTTGGACAGGGAATGTTTAGAGGGGTATAGGTGAACTATGGAGAAATGGGACCAACGTTGTACCTCTTGGCTGGCTTGGAAAAGATCTGCCGAATGGCCTGTTCCTTTGCTGTGTGACTGTGTTCCCAGGTCCTGTGGCAGACCACCCATGTGGGACAAACTCACCTCCTGCTCCCGTTGGCCCAAACTCACCGACTCACCCTACTGAGACCCATATCAATTTTAGAGAGGTGATCGACACTGTGTCCCCACCACATCCTGCAGGTTCGGTGAGTCCCAGACAGAGGACAGTGACACACCGGACATCCAGCCCACCACAGTGGATGTTTTGGGAGCCACGGTTCAACAGGATGAACAGGTTCAAAGGAGGAGAAATGCAGGACACTACATGTGCAGATGTGTTGCTGGGAATTCGAGGTGAGTCTTGTTAGTTACCTGGGGCTTAAAAGTTTGGCTCAGAAGTGGGTAAGTGAGCCCCAGCAGTGAGTGAGCTCTCCCATCCTCCCTCCCTGATCCCAGCTTCTCTCCCACTCATTTCCCGTCGCTGTGCTGTGTGGGGGAGGGAGCAGTTCGACAACAGGAGGCATAGGAGCTCACTGAGGCTATTTGGCCCATTGAGTCTGTTCTGACATTGAAGTGAGAATGATTTTTCTCAACTCTATACTCCCTTTTTACAGGATTCCTCTCACTTTAAACCTGCCTTGATTCCAAAACCCATGGGAGGGAAGACTAATGTTTATATCGCTCAAACTTTGTACCCCTCTGTTAGCTCATCTCTCAGTCTCCCACATTACCATGAATAAAGTTCCAGCAAGCTGAACCTCCCCATAACTCACTCCCTCTCCAATAGCAGGGTGATGAATATTGTAAATCTCCTGATTGATAAAGGCCAGTGGTCCTGTCCACCTGTGCCACTACGTACAAAACATGTAAAACATATAAGGGGATGGTTATATTTCCTGAAACAAAATGCAGTGGGATAGGGTTAGAAAATTTGTATTCACTGTGTTTGTTCCATGTACATTGAAACATACAGTGTAATGCATCGTTTGTGTTAACGACTAACAACCGAAGGAGGTGCAGGGGGCAGCCTGCAATTCTCACCACACATTCTGGTGTCTGCAGTAAATATACAAATCAGAACAGAAGGAGCAACAAGCAACATCGGTAAGACCACCCCATTTTATAGTTGGACAACACTGTAGATGGAGGAATCGCGAGGTTAGGTGTGGATTGGGTGGGGGTGGGGGATGTTAGCAAACTATTCCAGATCTATATTGTACATTCCTGGTCGATTCGCTCTGATTATAATACCTCTGTTCTCCAGCAATGGTGGAAATCTGTGTGCCTGTGGTTGGGCTTCTCTTTCTCTGGTAAATGGCCTCTCCCTTTTCTGCAGAATCTCAGTTCCAGAGCTTCCCGGGGCTGGCCTCATGGTACCCCCTTCATTTTGCTGTGTCCCTCTCTGGGTGCTACCCCCTTTCTGACTCATTTCATCTCCCCCTACATCCTTCCTTTCCTCTGACACCCTGTGATCAGACTCTCTGTGTGGTCTTCTGTTGCTCACCCAGGTGCTTGTAGAGGTGATGTCGCAGTGCGTGGCTGGTGAGAATGTTGACACAGGCAGAATTGTGGTGTGTCTACGCATAGAGATCCCATCATCAGCAAAGATTGGGGGGAGCAGCCAACAGTATTAAAGATCCTTCTCACACGGGATATTCTCTCCTCTTCCCCCTCTCGTCAGGCAGAAGATACTAAAGTTTGAAACTGGTCCTACCAGACTCAAGGATGATGTTATTAAATTCTAAAGTCTGATGTCAAGTTCATTGCCGTTATCTGCAAGTTGTCACGGCAGACATAAGCTGGATATAAATGTCCCAAAGAGGAGTTTTTGCAACAGTACAGTACATTAAATCAGCACCCAGTGGCCACTTTATTATCTACACTGACTTGGTGATGCAAATATCTGATCAGCCAATCATGTGGCACGAACTCAACACATTAAAACGTGCAGAGTCAAGAGTCAAAAAGGGACAATAATCAATATTTAATGTTTCGGCTGAGGCCCTTCGTCAGGATGTTAATTTTAGTTTGTTCCCACAGCACCTCCGGAATCCAAGCATCAACGCTTTCCGGTACCCCAGGACACAGAGAATCATCTACTCTCTCCATCGACGCAGGGTTACAAAGTCCTGAGCCGTCTCCTCACTCAGAGAGGGTGAGAATGTGGAACAAGATGCCCGGGCATTGGTGGATGCGGGTTCGATTTCCACATTTCAGACATTTGGATAGGAAAGGCATGCGGGCGCAGGGGAGTGGTGCAAGTCGATGCGACTAGGCAGAAGGTTTGGCAATGACTAGATGGGCTGAAGGACCTGTTTCTGTGGTACAGTGTTCTGTGACTCTGATTCTATAAAAGGTGTTAAAGACACATGTACAACTTGGGGTGGCATGGTAGTGTAGTGGTTAGCATAACGCATTACAGTACCAGCGATCCGGGTTCAATTCCCATGTCTGCATGTTCTCTGCATGATCATGTGGGTTTCATCCGGGTGCTGCAGTTTCCTCCCACAAACAACTGGTAGGTTAATTGGTGATTGTAAACTATCCCATGATCCTAAGCAATGATATACACAAGTGTGATTAGCCCACTGCTCTACTCTTATTACACCTATGACTGAGTGTACACAGCGCAAATGCCATCTATAAATTTGCTACTGACTCAATTAGTATTGGCAGAATTTGAGATGGTGAAGAGGAGGCATGCAGGAGCAAGGTAGATTCACTGGATGAGTCATGTCACAACAACCTTCTTCACTGCTACCATCAAGGACATTCAGAGCCTGAGGGCATGCACTCAACACTTCACTAAAGCCTCCCCTTCACTATCACATTTCCGAATGGATAATGAACCCATATACACTGCCTCACCACTGTTTTGCTCTCTTTTAGCACTATTTATTTATATTTTTATATTTTTTTTATTGTAATTTATAGTTTTTGATTATTATGTATTGCAATGCACTGCTGCCATAAAACAAGGTGAGAGGGCAGAAGTTCAATAGAATCTAAGGGGCAATTTTTTCACATAAAGGGTTGTCCATATAGGGAACGAGGAAGTGAGTGAAACAGGTACAATCCTACATTTAAAGTCACTTGGACTGGAAACATGTAGGGGAATGGAGGTGAAAGGTGCGGAAATATGACAGATTTACCAAGTCTTGGGGTAAAAGACTTGTGGTTGAGTCTAATCTCCTACTCCCATTGGCCCAATCTGACTGACATTCCCTCCCCCAAACCCCCACTGAGATCTGTTTGAACGAGGGAGAGCAGCTCTGCACTGACGTCGACCCACTTCACGTTACAGGTTTTGAGTGTCCCAGACAGCAATAGTGGAAGATGGGTTGTCCAGCCCACCACAGGTAATGCTTTTGAAGCCGGTATCCACCAGGATGGCTAGATCAGATTGGGGAGAGGCACCAGACACTTCTAAGAGTGAAGCTGAGGCTCAAAGTGAGCTTCTCATTCTATATGCGAGGTTTGAAGTGAACTGCTGCAGGATTCTGGTTCAGAAGGGATTAAGTGACCCCAGCAGTGAGTGGAGCTCTCCCCTCCTCCCTCCCTGCATCCCACTTTTCCTCCCACTTCTTTCCCATCTCTGTACTGCTGGGCAGTTTGACAACAGAGGGTAAAGGAGCAGAATGAGGCCATTCGGCCCTTTGAGTCTGCTCTGCCAAAAATCACTGTGTGTTTCCAACTCTCTGCTCTCTTGTAAATGTTTCCTCTCACCTTAAACCTGTATCTCCTTGATTCCACAACTCTGGGGGTGGGAAGAATGTTTTCACCTTGTTTATATCCTTCAAATTTTATACCCCTCTGTCAGATCACCACTCAGTCTCTGACGCTACTGCGCAGAAAGTCCCAGTGAGTTCAACTTCTCTCCCTCAAATCCCCTCGGCTCTCTTTACAGCTGAATGGCATCTCTCGAGTAGCAGGGTGATCAATATTGTAAATCTGCTGATTGATAAAGGCCAGCGTTCCCTGTCTATCCATGCCACCACATTCAGGAAAACACCTACTCAGCATTTAAGGGATGGATATATTTCGTGACACTAAAACAGTGGGGTGGGGGTAGGTGTGTTGAAATTGTATTCACTGTATTTGTTACACAGAAAGGACAGAGTGAGGGTGTTTTTAGATTGTGTGTTTAGTGTGTTAATGTGTCTGTTGTTGTGTGTGTGCTGTGTGAGGGTGTCTGTTGTTTACGTGTTTTGTATTTGAGGGTGTGTGTAGTTTGAGTGTGTTGTGAGTGAGGGTGTCTGTTCATTATGTGTTTGGTGTGTGATGCTGTCTGTTGGTTGTGTGTCTGGTGTGTGAGGCTGTGTTAAGTTTGAGTGTTTGGTGTGTGATGGTGTCTGTTGGATGTGTGCTTGGTGTGTGAGGATGTCTGTAGGTTGTGTGATTGTGTGAGGCTGTCTGTAGGTATTATGTTTTCGTGTGGGTGTCTGTAGGAGGTGTGTTTGTGTGAGGCTGGCTGTAATTGTAAGTATGTGTTTGTGTGAGGGCGTCTGTTGGTTGTGTGTTTAGTGTGTGAGGGTGTCTGTTGGTTGTGTGTTTGGTGTGTGAGGGTGTGTGTAGTTTGAGTGTTTGGTGTGTGAGTGTGTCTGTTGATTGTGTGTTTGGTGTCTGAGGGCGTGTGTAGTTTGTGTGTTTGATGTGTGAGGGTGTGTGTTCACTGTGTGTTTGTTGTGTGAGGGTGTCTGTTGGTTGTGCTTTTGTGTGAGGGTGTCTGTTGGTTGTCGTTTGGTGTGTGAGGGTGTCTAGGTTGTATGTTTGGTGTGTGAGGGTGTCTTTTGGGTTTGTGGTTGGTGTGTGATGGTGTCTGTACTTTGTGAGTTTGGTGTGTGATGGTGTCTGTTTGGTGTTTGTGGCTGTCTGTTGGTTGTGTGTAGTTTTGAGTGTTTGGTGTGTGAGGATGTCTGTTGGTTTTATGTTTGGTGTCTGAGTGTGTGTGTAGTTTTGAGTGTTTGATGGGTGACGATGTCTGTGGGTTGTGTGTTTGTTGTGCGAGGGTGTCCGTAGGTTGTGTGTTTAGTGTGTGAGGGTGTCTATTGGTTGTGTGCTCTGTGTGTGAGGGTGTCGGTAGGTTGTGTGTTTGTGTGAGGGTGTCTTGGTTGTGCGCTTGGTGTGCGAGTGTGTGTGTCATTTGAGCATTTGGTGTGTGAGCGTGTACGTTGCTCGTGTGCTTGGTTTGTGAGGGTGACTGTATGTTGTGTGTTTGGTGTGCGAGGGTGTGCAGTTTGAGTGTTTGGTGTGCCAGGGTATCTGTTGATTGTACTCTTGGTGTGTGAGGGTGTCTGTAGGCTGTGTGTTTGTATGAGGGTGTCTGTAGGTTGTGTGTTTGGTGTGTGAGGATGTCTGCAGTTCGTGTTTTTGGTGTGCGAGGATGCCTGTAGTTCGTGTGTTTGGTGTGTGTGGGTGTCTGTAGTTTGTGTGCTGGGTGTGTGAGGGTGTCTGTAGTTCCTGTGTTTGGTGTGCGATGGTGTCTGTTGGTTGTGCGTTTGGTGTGTGAGGATGAGTGTAGTTTGAGTGTTTGGTGTGAGAAGGTGTGTGTAGTTTGAGTGTTAGGTGTGTGAGGGTGTCTGTTAGTTGTGTGCTTGGTGTGTAAGGGTGTCTGTAGTTTGTGTGTTTGGTGTGTGAGAGTGTCTGTAGTTTGTGTGTTTGGTGTGTAAGAGAGTCTGTAGTTTGTGTGTTTGGTGTGTGAGAGTGTCTGTAGTTTGTGTGTTTGGTGTGTGAGAATGTCTGTAGTTCCAGTCTTTGGTGTGTCAGGGTGCCTGTACTTTGTGTGTTTGGTGTGTGAGAGTGTCTGTACTTCATGTGTTTGGTGTGTGAGTGTGTCTGTACTTCATGTGTTTGGTGTGTGAGGGTGTCTGTAGGTTGTGTGTTTGGCGTGTGAGGGTGTCTGCAGTTCGTGTTTTTGGTGTGCGAGGATGCCTGTAGTTCGTGTTTTTCTTGTGTGAGGGTGTCTGTGGGTTGTGTGTTTGGTGTGTGAGGGTGTCTGTAGTTCATGTGCTGGGTGTGTGAGGGTGTCTGTAGTTCGTGCGTTTGGTGTGCGATGTTGTCCGTTGGTTGTGCGTTTGGTGTGTGAGGGTGTGTGTAGTTTGAGTGTTTGGTGTGAGAAGGTGTGTGTAGTTTGAGTGTTAGGCGTGTGAGGGTGTCTGTTAGTTGTGTGCTTGGTGTGTGAGGGTGTCTGTAGTTTGTGTGGTTGGTGTGTGAGGGTGTCTGCAGTTTGTGTGTTTGGTGTGTAAGGGAGTCTGTAGTTTGTGTGTTTGGTGTGTGAGAGTGTCTGTAGTTCCAGTCTTTGGTGTGTGAGGGTGTCTGTACTTCATGTGTTTGGTGTGTGAGTGTGTCTGTACTTCCTGTTTTATGTGTGTGAGGGTGTCTGCAGGTTGATGAAGGGAGATTGGGGCATTCAATGGATTTCTTATTTTTAGCCGAGAAACCAGACCCACTGATCAGACAGAAGTAGCAGTCTGTCACATGATCCTTCTGCTCCCGCCATATCATCAGGACAGCAGACGGTATTGACTTCCGAGCACCTCTGAGCCAAGCTTTATGATCGACAGTGCATGTTGTGCAAGAAACGTGAGGAGTCCAGGGTTTGTCTGTATTGCCAGTTTTCCACCCAACTTAAAGCTCATGGGCTTTCTTAATAAGAACAGACATGTTCCATCTTTGAGATTTTAATATATGCTCGTCACAAATGTAACAAATATTCGCAGTTGTTGCAACATTGGCGAGACATTTTGCAATGACAAGTACTCCTGAAAATACAATTACTTTATTATAATGAGTATAGAGCATGCACACCAGTGTGGTTCAAACCAATATACACGTAAACACAATGCAGAGAATGGTGTGTGTGTGATGTTCTATTCCCTTTCTAAAACCTGTCCTGCCATGTAGTATCCACCTGCCTAAGAATGCCCAGGAATGCCTGGACATGATGGAGAACTTTTCAAATTACATTGTGGGCAACATTTTAATTGACTTGAATAATAAATTGAAATAACAAATATCAGTGAGTTTTTTAAAAAATGGTGTGTGATAGGGAAATTTCTTGGTGATTTTGCATGAACAGCAGCCTAAAGTCCATAAAGTTCACCGAAAAGTATTCAGGAAGCAAATTCTTTGTTGTCCAGTGTTATTGACTTCATGAGAAGGAAACCAGAGGCCGTGAGCCAGTCCTCATCGGAAGGTCAGAGGTGGAGAGGATCAGCAACTTTAAATTCCGAGGTTATGATTTCAAGGGTTATGGGCCCAGCAAATGAATGCAATTATGAAGAAAGGACAGCAGCACCTCTACTTCCTTAGGAGTTTGCAGAGATTCAGCGTGACTTCTAAAACTTTGACAAACTTCTGTAGATGTGTGTGTGGAGAGTATATTGACTGGCTGCATACAGCCTGGTATGGAAACACCGATGCCCTCGAATGGAAAATGCTACAAAAAGTAATGGATACGGCTCAGTCCATCACAGGCAGAGCAGCCCCAACTATTGTGCACATTTACATGAAATGCTGTCGCAGGAAAGCAGCATCCATCATCGGGGACACCCCCCCCCCACCCCCCATCACCGGGACATGCTCTCTTGTCAGTGCTGACATCAGGAAGAAGTTACAGAAACCTTAAGACTCACACCACCAGATTCAGGAACAGTTATTACCCCTCAATCATCAGGTTGTTGAACCAAATGTGATAATTTTACTTGCCCAATCATTAAAATGTTCCTACAACCTATGGACCCATTTTCAAGGGCCCTTCATTTCATGTTCTTGATATTTATTGCTTGTTTATTTATTATTATTAATTCTTCGTTTTGTATTTGCATAGTTTGTTGTCTTCTGCACTCTGGCTGGTGGGCCCTAGTGGGTGGTTTTACATTCATTCTATTATGGTTATTATTCTATAGATTTATAGATTGCGGCCAAGTGGTAAAGGGGTTCATCTAGTGATCTGAAGGTCGCTGGTTTGAGCCTTGGCTGAGGCAGCGTGTTGTGTTCTTGAGCAAGGCACTTAACCACATATTGCTCTGCGACGACACCAGTGCCAAGCTGTATGGGTCCTAATGCCCTTCCCTTGGACAACATCGGTGGAGTGGAGAGGGGAGACTTGCAGCATGGGCAACTGCCGGTCTTCCATACAACCTTGCCCAGGCCGGCGCCCTGGAAACCTTCCAAGGCACAAATCCATGGTCTCATGAGACTAACGGATGCCAATATAGAGTGTGACCACAAGAAAATGAATCTCAGGGTAGTATATAGTGACATATATGTAATTTGATATTAAAGTTTACTTTGAACATTGACCTGTAGTTTACTACAGGGTACCTCATGTGTAATGTGTTAACAACTGAGTTGTGAATGTTGGAGATATGATTAGTAGGTTTGCGGCTAACACAAGCTGGTGATGTTGTGGAGGGCAATGAAGGTTGTCGTGGATACAGATTGGATGGAAAGTTGTACAGAGAGAGGCAGATGGAGTTTATTACAGGAAAGGTACTAACATGGACAGAGGATTGGTTGACCGACAGGAGGCGAAGAGTGGGAATGAAGGGGAGCATTTTCTGGTTGGCTGCCAGGAGCTAGTGGTGGTCCACAGGGGTCAGTGGTGGGACCACTTCTTTTCACAGTATAGGTCAATAATTTGTGTGACAGAATTTTTACTTCTCTGGCCAAGTTTAAGGATAATACAAAGATAGGGTGAGGGGCAAATAGTGTTGAGGAAGCAGGGAGTCTGCAGAAAGACTTAGACAAATTAAGAGAATGGGCAAAGAAGTGGCAGATTGAATTATGGGAAGTGTATAGACATGCACTTTGGTAGAAGGAACAAAGGTATGGACTGTTTTCTAAATGGGGAGCGAGGTGCAAAGAGCCTTGAGAGTCCTTGTGCAGGATTCTCAGAAGTCGGGGTCCCCCACCACTACAATTAACTGGGGGGTCGGTGGACCCCAAGTTGGAACACTCTGCCCTAAAGGTTAACTTGGAGTTTGAGTCGGTGGTAAGGAAGGCAAATATAATGTTAGCATTCATTTTGAGAGGACAAGAATACAGCAATGGTGAGCCTTTAAATGGCATTGGTCGGACTGCACAGAGTACTATGGGAAGTTTTGGGCCCCTTATCTAGGACAAATTGTGCTGGCATCTGAGGGGGCCCAGCAGAGGTTCTGTGAATGAAAGAGTTAATGTATGAGGAGCGTTTGATAGCTCTGGGCCTGTACTCGCTGGAGTTTAGAAGAATGAGGGGAGATCCCATTGAAACCTATCGAACATTGAATGGCTCAGATAGAGTGGATGTGGAGAGAATGTTACCAATGATGCAGAAGTCTGGGACCAGAGGGACAACCTCAGAATCTTTAGCCAGAAGATGATGAATTGTTGAATTCATTGCTGAGATGGCTGTGGAGGCAAAGTCATCAGTATATTTAAAGTGGAGGCTGATAGGTTCTTGATTAGTAAGGGCCTCAAAAATTATGGGAGAAGGCAGAAGAATGGAGTTGAGAAGGATAGTAAATCAGCCATGATGGAATGACATAGCAGACTTGATTGGCTGGATGTCCAAATTCTGCTCCTGTGTCATACAGTCTTTTAGGTAACTCTTAACCCCTTACATATCTTGAACCTATCAACCTCTGCCTCAAATACACTTAGTGGCCTCATGTTTGGTACACCTGTGCATCTGCTCATTAATGCAAATATCTAATCAGCCAATCATGCGGCAGCAACTCAATGCAGCAAAGCATGCAGGCATGGTCAAGAGGTTCAGTTGCTGTTCAGACCAATCATTAGAAAGGGGAAGAAATGTGACCAAAGTGACTTAGACTGTGAAGTGATTGTTGGTGCCACACGGGGTGGTTTGAGTATCTCAGAATATATTGATCTCCTGGGATTTGCCTGCACAACAGTCTCTTATGGGGGATGATGCAGAGAAAAAACAGCAAAATGCTTCCAGTGAGTGGCAGTTCTGTGGGTGAAAATGCCTTATTAATGAGGGAGACCGGAGGAGAATGCCAGACTGGTTTAGGCTGACAGAAAGGTGAGAATAAAGAACATAAACATAAAGAAAATGAGAAATAGGAGCAGGAGTAGGTCATCTGACCCGTCGCACCTGCTCCGCCAATCAGTAAGATTATGACTGATCTGGCCCATCGAGCCTGCTCCTCCATTCAATATGATCATGGCTGATCTCCACCTACCCGCCTTTTCCCCACAACCCTTAATTCCCCTACTATGCAAAAATCTACCCAACTTTATCTTAAATATATCTACTGAGGTGGCCTCCACTGCTTCATTGGGCAGAGAATTCCACAGATTCACCACTCTCTGGGAAAAGCAGCTCCTCATCATTTCTGTTTTAAATCTACTCCCACAAATCTTGAGGCTATGTCCACTACTTCTAGTCTCAGCTACCAGTGGAAACAATGTTCCTGCCTCTATCTTACCTATCCCTTTCATAATTTTATATGTTTCTGTAAGATCTCCTTTCATTCCTCTGAATTCAAGTGAGTACTGTCCCAGGTGACTCAATCTCTCCTCATAGTCCAAACCCCCTCATCTCTGAATCAACCTGGTGAACCTCCTCTGCACTGCCTCTGAAGCCAGTGCATCCTTCCTCAAGTAAGGAGACCAGAACTGCACGCAGTGTTCCAGGTGCGGCCTCACCAGTACCCCATACAGTTGCAGCATAACCTCCCTGCTCTTAAATTCAATCCCTCTAGCAATAAAGGCCAACATTCCATTTAACTTCTTGATCGGCTGCTACACCTGCAAACCAACCTTTTGTGCTTCATGCACAAGCACTCCCAAGTCCTTCTGCACAGCACCATGCTGCAATCTTTTACCCTTTAAATAATAATCTGCTCTTTCATTTTTCCTTACAAAGTGGATGACCTCTTATTTACCAACATTGTATTCCATTTGCCAGACCATTGCCCATTCATTTAACCTATCTATATCTCTCTTCAGACTCTCACAGAAAAGTCCACTCTTTGCCTTCTGCCATTCAACCAGTCTTCTATCCATGCCAGTACCTTTCCTGTAATACCATGGGCTCTTATCTTGTTTGGCAGCCTCATGAGTGGGACTTTGTCAAAGGCCTTCTGGAAATCCAAATAAACAACATCCACTGACTCATCTTTGACTATCCTGTCTGTTATTTCCTTATCAAGTTGCATCAGATTTGTCAGGAAAGATTTTTTCCTGAAGGAAACCATATTGACTCTGGCCTGTTTTATCATGTGGCTGCTAGTACTCCAAAACTTTATTGTTAATAAACCTCATCCTCCAATATCATCTGAACCACTGAGGTCAGACTAACTGAATGATCACTACTTGTCCCTCCATCATCCATTGAGCCACCTCTTTCAGATCCCTGAAGTACTGTCCATCTGGTCCAGGTGACTTATCTACCTTCAGCTACCCAAGCACCTTCTGTGTGACAGTAATAACACTCACTTCTGCCCTGACACGCTCAAAGTTCTGACATACTTTCCCAGTGAAGGCAGATGCAAAGTACTTTGAGTTCATCCAATAATCCCACTCCCCCGTAATTACTTCTCCGGTATCGTAATCCAGCAGTCTGATATCCACTCTTGCCTCTAGAGGAGAAGGTGGGAGGTTGAGGTTGAGGAGAAAGATAGGTCGAGGTGAGGGGTGAACTATGCAGAACCTGATCCCACCTCAGACAGGAGCTGTCAACAGCGGCCAGAGTCTGGAACAGCTGGAAATGTCCATCCAGATAAGCTGATCAATACCTGCACCTGTGGAAGTTGCAGTAAGGCCAGAGTTAAAGGCAACGATAGCCTGGGGCAGTTGTAGACAAATGAGACTTCTAGAGACATGCAGTCTCATATTCCAGCTGTCCAATATCCACTCTTGCCTCTCGAGGAGAAGGTGGGAGGATGGGATTGAGAAACATCACTCCTGACTGAATGCAGCAGTGGTCTCAATGGACTGAATGGCCTCATTCTGCTCCTACATCCTCCAGAAGCTCTCTTCTACCTCCAGAAAGAGAATGGGAAGCCTCACCTGGAATTACTGTCTGTACATCTGCACTCGTAGTGGTGTCCCACACCTTACCTTCGTCCATCCCTGCAGACATGGGCTTCCGAGAAAACCTGAGATGAGCTAGACAACCCATCTACCATATTCCCCTGTCTGAGCCAGAACACACCACACCTGCAAAACATGGCTGGTCTGCCTCAGAGGTGAGCTGCTCTCTGCAGATCTGCGTTCTCCGGTCGTCGGACGGGTCTCTTGGGGAGGGTTTGTGAACTCAGGACAACGGGAGCAGGAAGAACGTCTGTCCCACAAGGATTGTCTGCCCAGGATCGGTGACATGGAGTCACACATCACAGAGACAGGCCCTTCGGCCCATCCGGTCCCTGTCAGCCACAGTGCTCATCAGAGCCAGTCCCACTTGCATACGTTTATCCCAAAACCTTTTCTATCCATGTACCTCTCTGAGAGTCTTTTAAATATTGTTACTGTACCAGCTTCAGGCTGCTCATTCCATGTACGGACCACTCTGTCACTGAAAATAATGCCTCTTGGTTTCCCATTAAATCTCTCACCTCAAGCCCGTTCCCTCTGATGCTGCATTCCATGACCTTGGGTGAAAGATTGTGTATTTGCCCTGTCCATCCCTTCAAGATTTTATACACCCCTATAAGGCCACCCCTCAGCCTCATAAACTCCAATGAACAACGTTCTAACCTGTTGTCTCGATTACATGGTATGAGCGAGAAGGAGAGGTTGGACAAACTACAGTTGTTTTCACTGGAGCTGCAGATTCTGATGGGAGACCAGATAGTGATGAGATTGTGAGAGGCAGAGAGAGCAGACAGCCAGTATCCTTCCCCCAGTCTAATACTAGAGGGATCACTTTCCAGATAAATTGGTATATTGAAGGCTAACAATATTGGAAATTGTAGAGAGCAGCGACTGCATAGAGTGTGCTGCCAAGGGTGGTGGTGGAGGCTATTCAATTCAGAGAGTATAGATGCTCTTATATAGACACACATTAAATTGTAGAGAACAAATATGTAGGGTTGTCAGGAATGTTAACTGCTTAGGCTAATGAAATGCCTTCTCCGTAATGCTAAATGCTGATCTAATGGTTTCTCTGGAGCTGCGATGTTTGGGTTATAACTACAGTTAATGGGGACCTAACCAATGAGAGACATGTTATTCTGTCTTGTATGTCTGGGAACTGAGTTTCTTCGTGCGCCTTCGGTTGAGGCGAGAGGAGAGGAGGAATGAGTGTGGAGTTTGTTGATCACCGGACGGAGTATATGGGAATTCGAGGGTCCGGAGGTTGGCGGTGTTTCGGCAGAGATCGTTTAAGGAGAAAAACTGGAGGTGTAAGCTGCAACGAATTTTGTGCACAAACTGTTAACTGTAATAAGAGTGGCACCTTTGTCTTTTATACTTTGTTTCTCTACCAACCATACAACAAAATAAGAGTTATAAAGTGTAATCATTTAATCACTTATTGTGAACTGTCTGATATTTGCGTTGTGAATTTGCACAAGGGTACATTACACAGCATCCACCCAAACTTGAATGCCCTATTTGGTGGGTCTGAAAGCTGATTCCCCTAGACGAACGTGCGGGCAAGTTTAGCAGGCTACACTACTGGGGGCTCGTCCGGGATTTGATTCTGTGCATGCTGTGTGATCACTCAGTTTAAATTAGTGTTGTTATTGATGCAGCCAGGTTTGAGCACTGGTGTGTATCTGAGGGTCTACCAGTGAGTAATGCATGTGTGTTGAGTCAGGTAGTGGTTTGTACTCTGGATGAATTGTTAATTCCACAGTTGAGCATGGTTAAAGCTGTCCGCAAGGTTAAGGTTGTATCGCAAAAGATTGATAAAGCAGCGGGCTTAGACCTGGTATTAGTGCAGACTAGCATGGACGTCTCGGGGGTGGAGCTGCCAGAGTTTATTGGTGACCCAGGGGAGGCATACCTTTATCGGCTAGACAGACGGCTAAATGGGCTGCAGTTCAGGGGGTTCATTCGGGCGGTTGAGGTGGATCAGTTAAGGATGGACCAGGTAACTAAGGGTGCCCAGGCTGGGGACAGGATTGCTTGGAGTCTCATACGTTCAGCTGATCAGAGAGGTGCGGGGAATTGGGAACGCATTGGGGCTGTGGGAGGACTCTATCTGCAGGGTGCAATCCTCGGTTGTAGCCCCTTGTGGTGGAGTGACCAGAGCCAGCTCCACCCGGGAATTGGTAAAGGAGATAGTGGCAGAGCTGAGAACTGAGAGGTCACGGGGGTTCAGGGACCCCTCATATGATAGGACTGGTAGGAAGGGCACCCCCCCCCCAGGGGATAGACCGTGTAGAGGGCTGCGGATGGCGGGTGTTCTGTGAGAAGAGGGGTGGCTGGTAGTGTGTGCTATAACTGTGAGGAAGAGGGACACTTCCGGCCGGAATGTGAGCAGCAGGGAGCCCATCAGAGGGAGAGCCCCTGGGTATTCAAGCAGGGAGAGGTGTCAGGAAACTTAGAGGAGACCCAGTGAGGGAACGGCCTGGTGTCTCTGGGGGAACACGTTCCCAGCAATGTACTAAGGAACTCCCAAAAGCAAAAGACCCTCGTCCTGAAGGATTAGTGGAACCCTGCTCCAGCATGTCACTACAGATAGAGGGAATCTATGCTAAAGCCATATTCGACACCGGGTCGCAGGTCACGTTACTGCACCATTCATTCCACAACCATTATCTGAAGCATTTGCCCTTGACCCCATTCAGTGCGCTGGAGATTTGGGGCATCAGTGCTGGTGATTACCCGTATGAGGCTTATTTGTCAGTGAGACTAGAGTTCTCGGAGGTCGATGTGGGAGTGTCTGAAGTTCTTGAGACATTAGTGCTGGTTTGTCTGGATCTGGTTGAGACAGGCGGTGTTTCAATTCTGGTGGAGACCAACACCCCTCTGGTACCGAGGCTCATAGGGGCCTGCAAGGAGAAGGCGGGTGAGAGCTTTTTAGGGACCCTGTCTGTGCACCCAGTGTTTTGAGCTGCTTTTGAGGAAGTGCGGGGCTGCACTGGGCCGGATACTGAATTTTACCGAGGGATTGCGTGGTGCACCCAGTCGAAACCAAATGTGATATGGCCCAGGGAAGTAGCGAGAGTGATGGGAACCCCCAGATTTCCGGGAATGCCTGAGAGTGAGGCCCTTTTAGTGGACGCTCCAGAAGACCTCGAGGGGGAATCGCGATTTCTGGCTGGGGTGCTGGTGAGGCCCGAACTGCGGAGGTTCTCGGTTGTACAGACAAGCAGGATGGCTGTGATTGTCAGGAACACTACGAAGAGAGAAATCACCTTTAAGAAAGGGATTCCCCTGACGCATTTGTGTCCGGTGACAGTAATGTCTAGCGCCCCCATGATTCCCGCTGGGGAGAAACTATTGGAGAAAAGGGAAAATTTGACTGCTGAGGCCTTTAACTTTGGCGACTCTCCTGTGCTGCATGGTCTGAAACGGAGGCTGGTGGAGAAGATTTTGAAGCTGGGAGGTGTCTTTTCCCTTGGCGAGTTTGATGTGGGCTGTTCCAAGATCACTCACCACACCATCCGAGTGATTGAGGACACCCTGTTCAGAGAGAGGTCGTGGCGACTAGCCCCTACAGACGTGGAAGACATGCGGCAGGAAGGAAGCTGGGATCATCACTGAGTCCCAAAATCCTTATGTGTTCCCAGTAGTAGTGTCGCAGAAGAAAAAACAGGAAGGTATGCATGTGTGTGTTCTATAGGACTCTCAACAGGCGCACCGTCCCTGACCAGTATATGGTCCCGAGGTTCGAAGACACACTGGCCTGTCTGAGTGGTGCAAAGTGGTTTAGTGTGCTGGACTTGAGGAGTGGATATTACCAGATCCCGATGAGTGAGGCCAATAAAGAGAAGACGCCATTTATATGTCCCTTGGGATTTTTCCAGTTCGAGAGGATGCCCCAGGGCATTTCAGGGGCCCCTGCCACCTTCCAGAGGGTCATGGAAAAGACAGTGGGGGATATGAACTTGAAGTGTTGGTATATTTCGATGACTTGATAGTGTTTGGATCCACCTTGGAAGAACATGAAGCGAGACTACTGAAGGGGCTAACCTAACTGAAGGATGAAGGGTTAAAACTTTCCCTGGACAAGTGCCAGTTCTGCAAGACATCTGTTAGCTATGTCGGGCACATAATCTCGCAGCATGGAGTAGTTACAGACCCGGTTAAAATAGAAGCGGTGACCACGTGGCCGAGGCCCGAGACTTCAAGCACTCTGCGCTCATTCTTGGGGTTTTGTGGTCATTATCAGAGATTCGTGAAGTGCTACGCCAAAGGGAGTCACCCCTTGAACCAGCTTTTGTGTGGTTTCTTCCCTTGGGGAAGAAAAGGAAAGGGAAAAGGGGACAGGAGGTTGGAGAATATCTAAATCCGTTGGAGCCCTTCGGACAGAGGTGGGATGCAAAATGTGAGGAGGCTTTTCAATCGCTGAACGAGTTGCTGATCCAGGAACTGGTGCTGGCTTTTGCAGACCCCCAATTGCCCTATGTACTACACACTGATGCCAGCCGAGAGGGTTAGGAGGCATCCTGTATCAGGATCAGGGCACCAGATTGAGGCCTGTGGTATTTGTCAGCCGGAGTTGTTGCCCTCCAAGAGAAACTATCCCACCCACAAGTTGGAATTCCTGGCGTTGAAATGGGCAGTGGTGGATAAGCTGAGTGACTCTCTCTGCAGGGCCAAGTTTGAGGTGAGGACGGACAACAACCCGCTTACCTACATCCTAACCTCTGTGAAACTGGATGCCGCAGGCCACCGGTGGTTGGCGGCATTGTCTGCATATGATTTCAGCCTGAAGTACTGGCCGGGGAGCCGGAACGTCGATGCGGACACTTTGTCCCGACGGCTGCATGAGGGACTGGAGAGGGACGAGGAGTGAGAGGGCGTTCCTGCCCCTGAGGTGAAGGCCATGTGTCAGTTTGCTATCACCATGAAGGCCAAGGAATAGGAGAGGCCGGATTGAGCAGTGGACCCATTGGGGGCTTCTGATGATGCCCTACCCCCAGTTTACTGTAACCTGACTGCTCTGAAGACAAAGCAGCTGCCAGAATTGAGTTCTGGAGAAGTGGCAGCTGCTCAGCGAGATGACCGGGCATTGGCACTATTTGGTCCGTGGCTGAGAAGGGAGATATGGCGCAGGCAAAGAAGACGAAAGACACGTCAGTGCCTCCATTAATGAAAGAATGGCCTCGGTTGAAATTAAAGATCCAAATGTTATACCAGGTCAGGTCACGCCTGGACCGACCTCGGCGTTGGCAGCTGGTCCTGCTGGAAAGGTATCAGAAGATTGCGTTGAGGTCACTTCATGATGATTCTGGACATTTGGGAGTGGAAAAGACCTATGGATTGCTCAGAGACCGGTTTTACTGGCCCCGAATGAAGTCGGAGGTTGACGAGTACTGCAAGTCATGCATTCACTCCATACACCGGAAGACACTGCCTGTTCAGGTCACTCCTCTGTCACACTTGCAGAGTGCAGGGCTCCTGGACCTGGTGTGTATGAATTTCCTGTCCATGGAACCCGATGCCAGCAACACGGCGAATGTCCTAGTCATCACGGACCACTACACTATATATGCTCAGGCTTTTCCTATCAAGGACCAGAAGGCGACTACGGTGGCAAAAGTGTTATGGGAGAAGTATTTTGTGCATTATGGCCTTCTCCAGGTGGATACATAGTGACCAGGGACAGGACCTCGAGAGTAGACTCATCTATGAGTTACTGGGCATGCTGGGAGTTGAGAAATCGAGGACCACACCCTATCGCCCTGATCCTCGGCCTGAGAGGTTTAATCGGACCTTGCTAGATATGCTCAGCACCCTGGAGATCAGCAAGAAGAGCAGGTGGAGTCAAAACATATCGGGCATCTGGTTCACTGTTACAATTGTACACGAAATGGCGCTACTGGGTACTCGCCCTGTTATCTGATGTTTGGGCGCGAGGCGAGGTTCCCATTGACCTCTGTTTCGGGACTGACACAGGTGACTTACCACTGAAGCCTTATCTGAAGCATGTGTCTGATATGAGGAGAGAGTTGAAAAGGGTTTGTGTTGGCTGGGGTGGTGGCGGCCAAGCAGAATCGGGGAAATAAGAGGAGGTATGACCAGAAAGTGAAGTTCACCCAACTCCTGCTGGGAGACCGAGTCCTCATAAGGAATTTGGGACTAGCTGGAAAGCACAAGTTGGCTGACACTGGGCAGCCACACCCTATGTGGTGGAAAGTCAGATGCCGAACCTTCCGGTTTTCCGGGTGAGGCCCGAGGAGGGGAAGGGGCCTTTCAAGATTCTCCATCGGAACCACCCATTGCCCCTGGGACAAGAGGTGTAGGTAGACCGAGAGCCTGATTTGGAGCCTACACCTAGTATGAGGACTCTGTGGACACGCAGGGCGATGGAAGAGCCCACCATGGAAGAGACTGGGCCAGGCCCAGCCCCTGAGAGGAATACAGATTCGGAGGATGAGGATTCGGACATGTGGTACATGCTGCCGTTCGCTAACTCCCCAGTGATGGAGGAAGAGACTCCTGGCCCTTCTCCCACTGAGTCAGGAGAGGTAAGGGGGGCTATTGGTGGGCAGCCTGGGGTATAGCAGGACCCTGAAGGAGAGGAGGTGGCACCTGAATGTGAGACGGGGGCTCCGAGTTGCAGGGGGTTTTGAGTGATAGATCGCCCGAGGTTTCGCCAGGTAGACCCGAAGCATCCCCAGTAAAGTCTGAGTCGGAAGAGTTAGGGGAGAGGTATGGAGGTCTCAGAGAATTATGAACCCCCAGGTAGGTTGGCCTATGTAACGCCTGGGGAACAGGGAGTGATTTCTACTGATTTGGGGAGCTGTGTCACTGCTTTCTGCACTTGGATTGGGTTTTGTGTTTTGCAGGAAAGGTTGGCAGATCATTTTAACGTCATGAGGGCATGACTAAATTCGGTGGGGGGGACAATGTAGGGTTCTCAGTATTGTTAACTGCTAAGGCTAATGAAATGCCTTCTCTGTAATGCTGAATGCTGATGTAATGGTTTCTCTGTAGCAGCGACGTTTGGGTTATAACTACAGATAATGGAGAACTAACCAACGGGAGACATGTTATTCTATCTTGTATGTCTGGGAACCGAGCTTGTTCGCGGGCTTTCGTTCGAGGTGAAAGAAGAGGAGGAATAAGTGCGGGGAGCGCTCGTTGATCACGGACGGAGAGTACGGGAATTCAAGGGTCCGGAGGTTGGTGGCGTTTCGGCGGAGGTCGTTTAAGGAGGAACACTGGAGGCATGAACTCCAACAAATTTTGTGCATGAACTATTAACTTTAATAAGAGTGGTGCCTTTGTATTTTATATTTTGTTTCTCTACTAAGCACACAACAAAATAAGAGTTATAAAGTGCATTTATTGAATCGCTTATTGTGTACTGTCTGATAATTCCGTTGTAGGTTTGTACTGGTGTACTTACACAGCATCCACCCAGACTTGAATGCCCTATTTGGCGAGGCCGAAAGCTGATTCCCCTAGACGAACGTGGGGGCAAGCCTCACAGGCTACAAATAGAACATAGAACATTGAAAAACTATAGCACAATACAGGCCTTTCAGCCCACAACACTGTGCCGAACATGTCCTTACTTTAGAAATTACCTAGGGTTACTCATGGCCCTCTATTTTTCTCAGCTCCATGCCCCTATCCAGGAGTCTCTGAAAAGACCCTATCGTATTCGCCTCCAGCACCATTGCCAGCAGCCCATTCCACACACTCACCACACACTGTGTAAAAAAACTTAACCCTGACATCTCCTCTGTATCTCCTTCCAAGAACCGTAAAACTGAGGCCTCTCGTGATAGCCATTTCAGACCTGGGAAAAAGTCTCTGACTATCCACATGATCAATGCCTCTCATCATCTTATACACCTCTGTCAGGTCACCTCTCATCCTCCGTTGCTCCAAGGAGAAAAGGCCGAGTTCACTCACTCTATTCTTATAAGACATGCTCTCCAATCCTTGTAAATCTCCCCTGCTCCATTTCTATAGTTTCCATATCCTTCCTGTAGTGAGGCGACCAGAATTGAGCACAGTACTCCAAGTGGGGTCTGATCCGGGTCCTATATAGCTGTAACATTACCTCTCTGCTCTTAAACTCAATCCCACGGTTGCTGAAGGCCGTGTTCATGGACCATTCAGAAATCTGATGTCAGAGGGGAAGGAACTGTCCCCAGAAAGTTGTGTATGAGTTTCCAGGTGCTAGTAATGAGAAGACTGTATGTCCCGGATGGTGAGTGAAAATGGATGATGACTTCTTGAATGGTGGGGAGGGTTGTGTCCGTGATGGATCTGGCCGAGTGTACAACCCTCTGCAGCCTCTTGCGATCCCATGCATTGGAGCTTCCGTACCAGGTGCTGATGTAACCAGTCAGGTTGTTCTTCATTGCTAGAGCATTTAGTGACCTTACCAAATCTCAAACTCTTATTGAAAAATAGTCATGCATATTTACACGTACGTTATTCCAGAGTTGTGCAGTACAGGGCATCCAAACAGTTGCATCAATGCATGGTACAGAAACTGGCTTCTGGTGTGCCTCAGCCTTGCTCATTTACACTCATGTCTGTTTCAAAAGGGCAATCATTATACCAGTGCCCAAGAAGAGCAGTGTGAGATGCCTCAGTGACTATCATCCAGTAGCATACTTTATATTAAGAGCAAAAGGATTGTAAGGGATAAAATTGTTCCTCTTGAAGATCAGAGTGGTCGGCTATGTGCGGAACCAAAGGAAGTGGGGGAGATCTTAGATAGGTTTTTTGCGTCTGTATTTACTAAGGAGACTGGCATGAAGTCTATGGAATTAAGGGAAACAAGTAGTGAGATCATGGAAACTGTACAGATTGAAAAGGAGGAGGTCCTTGCTGTCTTGAGGAAAATTAAAGTGGATAAATCCCCGGGACCTGACAGGGTGTTCCCTCGAACCTTGAAGGAGACTAGTGTTGAAATTGCAGGGGTCCTGGCTGAAATATTTAAAATGTCGCTGTCTACAGGTGAGGTGCCGGAGGATTGGAGAGTGGCTCATGTTGCTCCGTTGTTTAAAAAAGGATCGAAAAGTAATCTGGGAAATTATAGGCCAGTAAATTTAATGTCAGTAGTAGGTAATTTATTGGAGGGAGTACTAAGAGACAGAATCTACAAGCGTTTGGATAGACAGGGACTTATTAGGGAGAGTCAACATGGTTTTGTGCGTGGTAGGTCATGTTTGACCAATCTATTGGAGTTTTTTGAGGAGGTTACCAGGAAAGTGGATGAAGGGAAGGCAGTGGATATTGTCTACATGGACTTCAGTAAGGCCTTTGACAAGATCCCGCATGGAAGGTTAGTTAGGAAAATTCATTCGCTAATTATACATGGAGAGGTGGTAAATTGGATTAGACATTGGCTCAATGGAAGAAGCCAAAGAGTGTTAGTAGAGAACTGCTTCTCCGAGTGGAGGCCTGTGACTAGTGGTGTGCCACAGGGATCAGTGCAGGATCCATTGTTATTTGTCATCTATATCAATGATCTGGATGATAATGTGGTAAATTGGATCAGCAAATTTTCTGATGATACAAAGATTGGAGGTGTAGTAGACAGTGAGGAAGGTTTTCAGAGCCTGCAGAGGTACTTGGATCAGCTGGAAAAATGGGCTGAAAAATGGCAGATGGAGTTTAATACAGATAAGTGTGAGGTATTGCACGTTAGAAGGACAAACCAAGGTAGAACATACAGGGTAAATGGTAAGGCACTGAGGAGTGCAGTGGAACAGAGAGATCTGGGAATACAGATACAAAATTCCCTAAAAGTGGAGTCACAGGTAGATAGGGTCATAAAGAGAGCTTTTGGTACATTGGCCTTTATTAATCAAAGTATTGAGTATAAGAGCTGGAATGTTATGATGAGGTTGTATAAGGTATTGGTGAGGCTGAATCTGGAGTATTGTGTTCAGTTTTGGTCACCAAATTACAGGAAGGATATAAATAAGGTTGAAAGAGTGCAGAGAAGGTTTACAAGGATGTTGCTGGGACTTGAGAAACTCAGTGACAGAGAAAGGTTGAATAGGTTAGGACTTCATTCCCTGGAGCGTAGAAGAATGAGGGGAGATTTGATAGAGGTATATAAAATTATGATGGGTATAGATAGAGTGAATGCAAGCAGGCTTTTTCCACTGAGGCAAGGGGAGAAAAAAAACCAGAGGACATGGGTTAAGGGTGAGGGGGAAAAAGTTGAAAGGGAACATTAGGGGGGGCTTCTTCACACAGAGAGTTGTGGGAGTGTGGAATGAGCTGCCAGACAAGGTGGTAAATGCGGGTTCTTTTTTAACATTTAAGAATAAATTGGACAGATACATGGATGGGAGGTGTATGGAAGGATATGATCCATGTGCAGGTCAGTGGGACTAGGCAGAAAATGGTTCAGCACACTAAGAAGGGCCAAAAGGCCTGTTCTGTGTTGTAGTTTCTATGGTTCTATGGTTCTATACTTTATACTTTATTTTCGTGACACAATTGATACTAGAGCGTACAATCATCACAGTGATATTTGTTTCTGCGCTTCGCACTGCCTGGAGTACAAATCAATAGTAAATATTAAAAATTTAAATTATAAATCATAAATAGAAAATAGAAAAATGGGAAGTAAGGTAGTGCAAAAAATCCGAGAAGCAGGTCGGGATATTTGGAGGGTACGGCCCAGATCCGGGTCAGGATCCGTTCAGCAGTCTTATCACATTTGGAAGGAAGCTGTTCCCAAATCTGGCTGTAGGAGTCTTCAAGCTCCTGAGCCTTCTCCCGGAGGGAAGAGGGACGAAAAGTGTATTGGCTGGGTGTGACATGTCCTTGATTATCCTGGCAGCACTGCTCCGACAGCGTGCGGTGTGAAGTGAGTCCAAGGATGGAAGATTAGTTTGTGTGATGTGCTGCGCCGTGTTCATGATCTTCTGCAGCTCCTTCCGGTCTTGGACAGGACAACTTCCATACCAGGTTGTGATGCACCCTAGAAGAATGCTTTCTACAGTTCATCTATAAAAATTAGTGAGGGTTTTAGGGGACAGGCCAAATTTCTTTAATTTTCTCAGAAAGTAAAGGTGCTGTTGGGACTTCTTGGCAGTGAACTCTGCTTGGTTGGACCAAGTCAGGTCATTTGTGATATTGACCCCGACTAACTTAAAGCTTTTGACCTGTCCCACTTGCGCACCACCGACGTAAATGGGGTCATGCGGTCTGCTACTCCTTCTGAAGTCAACAACCAATTCCTTCGTCTTGCTGACATTGAGGGATAGGTTATTGTCTTCGCACCATGCCAACAGGTTCTTAATTCCCTCTCTGTACACAAACTCATCATTACCCGAGATACAGTCTACAATTGTGGTGTGATCAGCAAACTTATATATTGAGTTCGATGGAAACTTGGCTACACAATCATGGGTGTACAGTGAGTACAGCAGGGGGCTGAGTACACAGCCTTGTGGGGCACCGGTGCTCAGAGTGATTGTAGAGGAGAGCTTGTCCCCTATTTTTACAGCCTGGGTCCTGTCTGTGAGGAAGTTGAAGATCCAGCTGCAGATCTGAGTGCTAAGGCCCAGGTTCCGGAGCTTAGGAATCAGTTTATTTGGAATGATGGTATTAAAGGTAGAGCTGTAGTCAATGTAAAGGAGTCTTGCGTATGCGTCTTTATTTTCCAGGTGTTCTAAGGAGGAATGTAGGGCCAGAGAGATGGCATCTGCCATTGACCTGTTGCTCCGGTCGGCGAATTGCAAAGCATTGAGTTTGACCGGTAGGCTGTGGTTGATGTGTGCCATAACCAATCGCTCAAAGCACTTCATAGCAATTGATGTCAGAGTCACAGGTCGATATACGTCGCGGTGACAATGTGCTTTGAGACGTTGATTATGGCTGGAATCAACTCCTGCCTCAGCAAGGACCTGGACCTACTTCAATCTGCCTCTTGCCACAATAGCTCTATGGCAGACACAACCTTATTGGCTCTCCACACAGCTTTGGATCACCTGGACAATACAAATCCCTAAGCCAGGGTGCTGTTTATTGACTATAGTTCAGTGTTTAACACCATCATCCCTACAGTCGTGATTGAAAAGCTACAGAACCTGGGCCTCTGTACCTCCCTCTGCAGCGGGATACTCAACTTCCAAACAGGAACACTACAATCTGTGCAGGTTGGAAGTAACATCTCCACCTCACTGACAATCAATGCTGATGCACCACAGGGATGTGTGCTTAGCCCACTGCTCTACTCTCTCTACACCCATGACTGTGTGGGTAGGCACAGCTCAGATGACATCTAAAACTTTGCTGATGATCCAAACATTGTTGGCAAATTCTCAGATGGTGACGACAGGACGTACCGGAGTGAGATATAGCAGTTAGCTGGGTGGTGTCACAGTAACAACCTTGCACTCAACATCAGCAAGATCAAAGAGCGGATTGGAAAGGATAAGACGAGGGAACACAGAGCAGTCCTCAGTGGGATTGGAAGTGGAGAGAGTGAGCAATTTCAGATTCCTGGGTGATAATATCTCTGAGGTCTAACCTGGTCCCAACATATCGATGCAACTGTAAAGAATGCAAAGCAGTGTCTGTATTTCATTAGGAGTTTGAGGAGATTTGGTCCATCACCTAAAGCACTCGCAAATGTCTACGGGTGTTCCATGGAGAGCATTCAGACTGGTTGTATCACCGTCTGGTCTGGAGGGGGGTGGGCTGGAGTGATAGTGCACAGGATGGAAGTGAGCTGCAGAGAGTTGTAAAGTTAGTCATGGACACTCGGCTCCATAATATCCAATACATCTTCAAGCAGCAGTGATTCAAAAAGGTGTTGTCCACCGTTACTGTTCCCAACCACTAAAGACATGCCCTCTTCTCAGTGTTACCATCAGGAAGGAGGTCCAGAAGACTGAAGTCACACACGCAGAGAATCAGGAACAGCTTCTTCCCCCCTGCCATCGGAATTCTGAATTTACATTGAACCCACAAACACTACGTAACTACTTTTTAAATTTGTTTTTGCACTACTTACTTAATTTAACTATCTGATGTTTATATATACACTTAGTGATTTTCAGTTCTTTTCTATATTTATTGCATTGTACTGCTGCTGCAAAGTTAACAAATTTCATGACTCATTCCAGTGATATTAAACCTGATTCTGATCTACAGATGCACAGTAGAGGGCTTTCTTAAAGCTGAATCACCTCATCCAGTCTACCCACCATCAAGGATATTTATACAGAAAGGTGCTGGAAAAGGGCCAATAACATCATGAAGGATCTGACCCGCCATGCTTAAGGACTGTTTGTCCCACTCCCATCAGGGAGGAGGCTACACAGCACCCACGCCAGGACCACCAGACTCAAAAACAAGTACTTTCCCCAACAAGTAAAGCTGATCAATACCTTCACCTGTGGAAGTTGCTGTAGGGCAAGGGTTAAAGACAATGCTAGCCAGGGGCAGCTGTAGACAAGCGAGACTTCAGGAGTCTCCTCTGTTCAATACAAACAAGTGAGGCCTCTGCCGTGAAATTTTCCAGAAATGACATACTAAAACATAACATCCATTTACACGACAGGGGTTTCCAGACACAGACAATATAAGAGAAAGATGTGAAGCATCTCCAACAATGAAGGCTCTACTGTCCTCAGTAACTTTTTAAATATCATCGGCTGCCCAATTAAAGTTTCGGTTGACTTTAGTACCTCTATTGTGAATGACCAATGATCTTGTGAGTAAGGAATTCAAACATATTCAATTTATAATGATCAATATCCAGAACTAATAAGCCAGTTTACAAATTCAGTCCTCAGAACTGTGGCAGGGCCATGCTGTTCTCCTTGTGTACGAGTAAAATTAATAAAGTGCTTGAGTCATGAGAGTTCTGGGCCCAGTTATCATAGTTATTTTAGTTTGTTATGGGCGATGATAGTTATTTCAGCATGTCCACAAATGCCAGCACTACTTTCTTACAGCCTCCAGTCACGTTATGTGCAGCCTAACATCACATTCTATCTGAGTATATAAGCTGTTTATGTATTGGGTGTGTAAAACAAGCAACCTAAAATAAACTGAAGTGGTTGGGGAAAAAACAGGGTGGAGTTACCAAAACAGCTGCCAGCAAACCCATATTCCCGGTGTGATGAGAACCCAGACACCCAAAACTGAAAACACTCTTCTTGTGATGTTCCCAACAGTCTTCCAACACACTTTAGCAGGGTGGGCATTCCTCTGTCCCCTCAAGTTAACCCAGTATGATATCAGTAACTGCAACCCCCGCAACTGTAAGGGTTATTGTCCCATTTCAACCAGTAAAGCTGAAACAGGAGATGCTCTTAATGCACCACAACACTCTTCTGCAGGAGGTACGACCTGTACAAAAAGGACGGGTTACACCTGAACCCAAAGGGGTCCAATATCCTAGCAGGCACATTTAATAGTGCTGTTAGGGAGGGTTTAAACTAATTTGGCAGGGGGATGGGAACCGGAGTGATGGGGCTGAGGAAGGGAAAAACAGAAATAAATCAAAGATTGCGTGCAACAGAGATGACAGAAAGAACAGGCAGGAGATGAGCCTTAGTCAAAGCCAGTGGCATGATTTACAGGGCAATAGAGATGTGGTGCAGTTAAAACAGAAAGCAACAAATACTGGACTGAGAGTGTTGTATTTGAATGCATGCAACATAAGAAATAAAATGGACGATCTTGAAATTCAGCTACAGATTAGCAAGTATGACATTGTGGCCATCTCTGAAACTTGGTTGTCATTGGGAGCTGAACCTTCAAGAATATACGGTGTATTGGAAAGATATGTTAGTTGGGAGAGGGGGTGGTGTGG
Source organism: Mobula birostris (assembly GCF_030028105.1). Lineage (NCBI taxonomy): Eukaryota > Metazoa > Chordata > Chondrichthyes > Myliobatiformes > Myliobatidae > Mobula > Mobula birostris. Next base: position 126,764,315 of record NC_092377.1, on the reverse strand, counting down.
CTCTGTGTATAAGAAATAATATTAAATCATTGGAAGGAGATGACATAGGATTAGAAGGTGTAGAGTCTCTGTGGGTTGAGTTAAGAAATGGCAAGGGTAAAAGGGCCCTCATGGCAGTTGTATACAGGCCTCCAAACAGCAGCCGGGATGTGGATTACAAATTACAGCAGGAGATAGGAAAGGCATGTCAGAAAGTCATGATAATAGTTGGGGATTTTAACATAAAAGTGAATTGAGAAAACCAGGGCAGTACTAGACCTCAAGAGAGAGAATTTGTAGAATGTCTACGGGATGGCTTTTTAGAACAGCTTGTTGTTGAGCCCACTAGGGGTTGGCTGTGCTGGATTGGGTGTTATGCAATGATCCGGAGGTGATAAGAGAGCTTAAGGTTCGGGAACCCTTAGGGAACAGTGATCACAATATGATTGAGTTCCCTTTGAAATTTGAGAGGGAAAAAAAATAAAATCTAATGTCTCAGTATTTCAGTGGAATAAAGGAAATTACAATGACATGAGAGGGGAACTGGCCGAAGTTGACTGGAAAAAGACATTTGCAGGAAGGACAGCAGAGCAGCAAAGCCTGGAGTTTCTGTGAAAAATAAGGGAAGTGCAAGGCAGATATATTCCAAATAAGATTAAATTTTCAACGGGAAGAAGGACACTACCATTGCTGACAAGTGAAGTCAGAGCAAAAGTAAAAGCAAAAGAGAGGGCATACAAGAAAACCAGAGCTGGTGGGAAGATAGAGGATTGGGCAGCTTTCAGAAACTTGCAGAAAGAAATGAAGAATGTCATTTGGAAGGAAAAGGTGAATTATGAGAGGAACTAACATCAAAGAAGATACTAAAAGCGTTTTTAAGTATATAAAGGGTAAAAGAGGGTTGAGGGTAGATATAGGACCAATACAAAATGACACTGAATGCAGAGATGGCAGAGGAACTGAATGCGTATTTTGCATCAGTCTTCACAGTGGAAGAAGTCCGCAGTATACTGGACATTCGAGAGTGTCAGGGAAGTGAGGTTTATGCAGAGAAAATTAGGACTGAGAAGGTGTTCAGGAAGCTTAATGGTCTGAGGGTGGATAAATCTCCTGGACCTGATGGAATTCCCCCTCCCCCCCCCCGGGTTGTGAAGGAATTAGCTGGGGAGATTGTGGAGGCATTACCAATGATCTTTCAAGAATCAATAGATTCTGGCATTGTACCAGATGACTGGAAGATAGCAGGTGTTATTCTGCTATTTAAGAAGGGTGGGAGGCAGCAGAAAGGAAACTATTGACCTGTTAGCCTGACATGAGTGGTTGGGAAGTTGTTGGAATCGATTGTGAGGGTTGAGATTACAGCATACCTGGAGACACATGACAAGATAGGCCAAAGCCAGCATGGTTTCCTGAAAGGAAGATCCTGCCTGACAAACCTACTGGAATCCTTTTGAAGAAATTCCAAACAGGATAAACAAAGGAGATGCAGCAGCCATGGATTTTCTGAGGGCCTTTGACAAGGTGCCGCACATGAGGCTCTTTAGCAAGATAAGAGCCCATGGAATTACAGGGAAGTTACTGGAGTGGGTGGAGCATTGGCTGGCCGGCAGAAAACAAGAGTGGGAATAGAGGAATCCTATTCTGGCTTGCTGCCGGTTACCAGTAGAGTTCCACAGGATCGGTGTTAGGAATGTTAATTTTTACGATGTATGTCAATGATTTCGACTACGGTATTAAGGGATTTGTGGCTAAATTTGCTGATGATACAAAGATAGGTGGAGTAGCAATAGTGTTGAGGAAACAGAGAGCTTGCAGAGAGACTTAGATAGTTTAGGGGAATGGGCAAGGAAGTGGCAAATGAAATACAATGTTGGAAAATGTATGATCATGCACTTTGGTGGAAGAAATAAACTGGCAGACTATTATTTAGATGGGGAGAGAATTCAAAATGCAGAGATGCAAAGGGATTTAGGAGTCCTTGTGCAAGATATCCTAAAGGTTAACCTGCAGGTTGAGTCGGTTGTAAACGAAGGCGAATGCAATGTTGGCATTCATTTCTCGAGGTATAGAATATAAGAGCCGGGATGTGCTGTTGAGGCTCTATAAGGCACTCGTGAGGCCACACTTCGAGTATTGTGTGCAGTTTTGGGTTCCTTATTTTAGAAAGGATACACTGACATTGGAGAGGGTTCAGAGAAGATGAACGAAAACGATTCCAGGAACGAGAGGGTTACCATATGAGGAATGTCTGGCAGCTCTTGGGCTGTATTCCCTGGAGTTCAGGAGAATGAGGGGGGATCTCATAGAAATATTCCAAATGTTAAAAGGCCTGGACAGATACGGCAAAGTTATTTCCCATGGTAGAGGATTCTAGGACAAGAGGGTACAACTTCAGGATTGAAGGAGGTCCTTTTAGAACTGCAATGCGGAGAAATTGCTTTAGTCAGGGAGTGGTAAATCTGTGCAATTTGTGACCATGAGCAGCTGTGGAGGCCATGTCATTGGGTGTATTTAAGGCATGGATAGATAGGTTCTTGATTAGCCAGGGCATCAAAGGGTATGGGGTGAAAGCAGGGGAGTGGGGATGACTGGATGAAGTGGATCAGCTCATGATTGAATGGTGGAGCAGACTTGATGGGCTGAATGGCCTACTCTTGCTCCTATATCTATGGTCTTATGGTCTAACACAGTTTTAAAGCCCGAGCTGGTATCACATCCACACATTTTAAATTTGAAGATGAAGCTGATCCATAGGTCACACAGCCATAATCAAGTACCAATTTAGACAGATATAAATAATCCACAGAGATTTTTGTGTAGCACCCCAGGAATTACCACAGAGACCCGAGGATATTTAATGCCCCTTTACAGTTATCAATTATTTTACTGATATGGTGCTTCCATGTCAGGTTATTATACAGCCACATGCCAAATAATCTGATCACTGACACTTCCAGAGTTTGACAAATTTCAAACCAAGTGCCGGTCCATTGATCCTCTGTAAAACACAACACTTGTGTTTTAGTGACTGAAAGCTTCAAAGCCCATCTATTTGCCCACTGTTCAACCTTATTAATCACTAATTGCATTCTATATACTGTTAAATTCATACTTCTATCTCTAATCCACAAAGCTCCATCATCTCCAAATCGTGATTTACCCACCCTGTATCCGTCTCAGAGAAAACATCATTCATCTTTAGGATATCTTGCACAATAAAGGGCCACACTATAGAGTACATAGCTGCATTATGTTCCCCTCTGCAATTATAACAATTAATGTTACACCTTCACAATCTTCATATTTATGTCCCCCGCCACACTTACTACATCTCAGTTTCCCACAAGGTACTGCCGCAACATTCCCAAACCTGTGACATTTGTAATGTTTAAGAGGAGGTGGGACATGCTCATAAATCAATACAGATAAACTATCTATCCTTTCCACATTTCTGACAACTTGCAATCTCTTTACCTCCTTAACCTTGCCTCCCAATAAATGAGATTTAACCTCTTCTATCGAAATCTCCAACGGAACTCCTGTATAACACTCCTGATGCCTCTATTTTCATTCAGCAACATAGATACTACCTTTTGCCAAGTAATGTCTTCAAACGGAATGCCTTCTCACACTGATTCTTATCACTACAAATGATTAACACATCACCTCCTCGTAAAGTACGAGCACAATCTATATTCCCTATAGCCGTTTTTAACTCTGTAGTTGATAGAAGAAGGCTGTTCCAGGTCAAGCTTAAACGATATTTTGAAGCTTTCTTCCCTTATTTTTTCAAAATATCCCGCCCTTCCTCTCATTCACTTGAAATTATTCAAATATTATGTTTCTTTTTTCATTTTCCAGATCTAGATTCAACTTCATTCCAACCTCCTTCCACCAACCCAGATGCACCCAAATCCTCCATTTGCAGTTTCCTGTTCAAATCCTCACCCCGACCTGAACTCACACTATTTCCCAACATCCCCACACTGTTCACAGCCTGCGCTACCAGCCGCCACACCTCCCAGCCAAGCCTCGAACCCCCAACTGAACCTCTTCCCCTTCTGATTTTAATGGCGGTTGGCAGTCCAACCTAAAGGTGCACTACCACCACCACCTGGACTGGAGTGTGTTGCAGAGAGTTGGGAAATAAATACCTGCTCGCTCTTTATCAGATGAAGACTAAATTGCCCCAAAAGGCTCTATGGATGGTAAGTAATGGAAGACAATATTGTGAATGAAATTAAAGCCACTTCCATAACTTGGTAAAGTTTTTTAATGAAAACTATCAATTCCCAAGATGCTAGTGCGGCCTGCATTTGCTTTCAAGCAACCTTATGTGGTTTACATTGTAAAAGAATGTGTTCAACTGTTTCACAATGATGACAACAGAGTGATGTTTCCAGCAAGATACAAGGAACAATTAAGCATAGAATGCCCAATTCTAAGTCAAGTCAATATAATTCCTTCATTTCTTACCCCCTTCTCCCATCAATCCAACAGTTCTGTGTATTCAGTGAAGGTGGCTCCCTTACGGTCATTATCCCACAAGTCTTGCTATAATCCCCTGATTCTTAGCCCCACCACCCTTTCACCTTCTGATTTGCAAAGTGGAAGGTCTATACCCACAGATGAACTTTTAACAGCTTTTTTGGTCAAATAACCAACCCGGACATTCCCCTCAACACCTTTATGTGCAGGGACCCATAAGAAGTAGACATATAGACCAATACTTTGAATATGGTCTATGGGGTGTCAGGGAGGGGTAGCACCTCTGGTGGGGGAACATGTCGCGTCCTTTTCAGGGCGGTTAGTCCACCTTTGGTCCCCACCTGGCACTCAGCTCTCACCAGTGGCTCCCCGTAGCTGTTTGCATGCGACAGCAGCCACACCCCGGGCAACGGCTTCGACAAGCCGGCTAAACCAGGTGAGGGTAGCCGACGGGTCTCAAACCCTCGGTGAGACAGGGAGTTGTCTATCCCAGCACGTGAAGACAGACTCCGGTGGATTGAGCGGACGAGACCAATGGAAGATCCAACAGTCAAGAAGGCGGTCTCTGCAAGCGTCGTGGAACGTGTAGGGCAGGACAAGACACAAAAGACGTCCTGGTCATCCACTGCGCCTCGTCCCATCTCCAGCCGTCTCGACTCTGTCTTGCCACTGGACCCAGATGGGAATTGGGAAGAGAGAGTGAGGCTGATGCTACGCAACTCTCCCTCACTTAAATCCAAATCATGCGCTAGTCTATGGTGTCGAGGTCCTCATCGACGTCAATGATGGACGAACAACAACTTTGAATATGAAGTAAAGTTTGAAGAGCTTCCTGCAATAAATCTGACCTACTGCTAGAATGACCTTTTTTAAGACTCATCAAAGCCGAAAAATAATCTGAACAAATTACAACTTTACAAGAACAAATTTCTTTCATCTATTGTAAGCCCAAAATGATGGCAACCAAATTCTGCTGTATACACTGATAAACGGTCAGTAAGACGTTAGTTTATTGTTACCTGTAATTCAGGCACACCAACATTCCCAGTTAAATTATCTTTGGATCCACCAGTACAAATGGTTAACATATCAAAATAATTTTCCTTAACATACTGATGAACCAGGATCCTTAGACCATTAAGTCTTGCAACCTAAAATCAACTAAAGTGGGACATACTGCATAATCCAGCAAACCCATATTCCTAGCATGATGAGAATCCGGCCACTCAAAACTAAAAACACTCTTCTTGTGATATTCCCAACAGTCTTCCAACACACTTTTAACAGGATGATCATTCCTCTGCCCCCTCAATTTAACCCAGTGTGATAACAATAACTTCAAACTCCACAACTGTAAGGGTAATTGTCCCATTACAACAGTAAAACTGAAACAGGAGATGGCCTTACTGCACCACAACACAGTATTAAAGCCTGAGATTGTATCACATCCAAACATTTTAAGTTTGAAGATGAAGCTGATCCATAAGCCACACTTGGATTGGAGGATAGGAGGATTGTGGATGTTGTTCCCTTATTCAAGAAAGGGAGTAGAGATAGCCCAGGAAATTATAGACTGGTGAGTCTTACTTCAGTGGTTGGTAAGTTGATGGAGAAGATCCTGAGAGGCAGGATTTATGAACATTTGGAGAGGCATAATATGATTAGGAATAGTCAGCTTGGCTTTGTTAAAGGCAGGCCGTGCCTTATGAGCCAGATTGAATTTTTTGAGGATGTGACTAAACACATCGATGAAGGTAGAGCTGTAGATGTAGTGTATATGGATTTTAGCAAGACATTTGATAAGGTACCCCATGCAAGGCTTATTGAGAAAGTCAGGAGGCATGGGATCCAAGGGGACATTGCTTTGTGGATCCAGAACTGTCTTGCCCACAGAAGGCAAAGGGTGGTTGTAGACCGGTCATATTCTGCATGGAGGTTAGTCACCAGTGGTGTGCCTCAGGTATCTGTTCTGGGATCCCGGCTCTTCATGATTTTTATAAATGACCTGGATGAGAAGGTGGAGAGATGGGTTAGTAAATTTGCTGATGACACAAAGTTTGGGGGTGTTGTGGATAGTGTGGAGGGCTGTCAGAGGTTACAGCAGGACATTGATCGGATGCAAAATTGGGCTGAGAAGTGGCAGATGGAGTTCAACCCAGATAAGTGTGAGGTGGTTCATTTTGTTAGGTCAAATATGATGGCAGAGTATAGCACTATGGAGGATCAGAGGGATCCTGGGGTCTGAATCTATAGGACACTCAAAGCTGCTACACAGGTTGACTCTGTGGTTAAGAAGGTGTACAGTGCATTGGCGTTCATCAGCCATGGGACTGAGTTTAAGAGCCGAGAGGTAATGTTACAGCTATATAGGACCCTGGTCAGACCCCCACTTGGAGAACTGTGCTCAATTCTTCCTATAGTCGCCTCACTATAGGAAGAACATGGAAACCATAGAAAGGGTGCAGAGGAGATTTACAAGGATGTTGCCTGATTGGGGAGCATGCCTTATGAGAATAGGTTGAGTGAACTCGGCTTTCTCTCCTTGGAGCGACGGAGAATGAGTGCTGATCTGATAGAGGTTGATAAGATTATGAGAGGCATTGATCGTGTGGATAGTCAGAGGCTTTTTCCCAGGGCTGAAATGGCTAGCACGAGAGGGCATATCTTTAAGGTGCATGGAAGTAGGTACAGAAGAGATCTCAGGGTAAGTTTTTTTTACTCAGAGAGTGGTGAGTGCATGGAATGGGCTGCTGGCAACGGTGGTGGAGGCAGAAATGACAGGGTCTTTTAAGAGACTCCTGGATAAGTACATAGAGCTCAGAAAAATAGAGGGCTATGGGTAAGCCTAAGTAGTTCTAAGGTGAGGACATGTTCGGCACAGCTTTGTGTGCTGAAGGGCCTGTATTGTGCTGTAGGTTTTCTATGTTTTTTTATGCTTCTACATGGATGATTTGTGAATGCTAGAATTTATGAAATTTATATGTATAGAAACACAGAAACATAGAAAATAGGTGCAGGAGTAGGCCATTCGGCCCTTCGAGCCTGCACCACCATTTATTACGATCATGGCTGATCATCCAACTCAGAACACCGCCCCAGCCTTCCCTCCATACCCCCTGACCCCCCTAGCCACAAGGGCCATATCTAACTCCCTCTTAAATATAGCCAATGAACTGGCCTCAACTGTTTCCTGTGGCAGAGAATTCCACAGATTCACCACTCTCTGTGTGAAGAAGTTTTTCCTAATCTCGGTCCTAAAAGGCTTCCCCTCTATCGTCAAACTGTGACCCCTCGTTCTGGACTTCCCCAACATCGGGAACAATCTTCCTGCATCTAGCCTGTCCAATCCCCTTAGGATCTTATACGTTTCAATCAGATCCCCCCTCAATCTTCTAAATTCCAACGAGTACAAGCCCAGTTCATCCAGTCTTTCTTCATATGAAAGTCCTGCCATCCCAGGAATCAATCTGGTGAACCTTCTCTGTACTCCCTCTATGGCAAGGATGTTTTTCCTCAGATTAGAGGACCAAGACTGCACACAATACTCCAGGCGTGGTCTCACCAAGGCCTTGTACAACTGCAGTAGTACCTCCCTGCTCCTGTACTCAAATCCTCTCGCTATAAATGCCAGCATACCATTCGCCTTTTTCACCACCTGCTGTACCTGCATGCCCACTTTCAATGACTGGTGTATAATGACACCCAGGTCACGTTGCACCTCCCCTTTTCCTAATCAGCCACCATTCAGATAATAATCTGTTTTCCTATTTTTACCACCAAAGTGGATAACTTCACATTTATCCACATTAAATTGCATCTGCCATGAATTTGCCCACTCACCCAACCTATCCAAGTCACCCTGCATCCTCTTAGCATCCTCCTCACAGCTAACACTGCCACCCAGCTTCGTGTCATCTGCAAACTTGGAGATGCTGCATTTAATTCCCTCATCCAAGTCATTAATATATATTGTAAACATATTGTATTGTAAACATATTGTAAATATATAATTAGTGAACTCTACAATTACTGAAAGCTGTAGGTACTTTGCAAATCTTTAGTTTTTGAAATCTTTATGTAAAATTTGTGATCACTTTAATCAATGAAAGTTAAATATGAGAAAGCTTCATCTACAACTTCTCAATGCTACATTGAAGCTACATCTATAATTTGTGAAATGCACCATTTGAGAATGTTACAATTTATGTCCACAATTTTTCAAAGCTACTGGTATCATTTGTGAAAGTTACAATTTATGAAAATAGCATCTATATCTTTTGATGGTTACAAATTAATGAATATTAACATTTTTGAAAGATATACATATTTTGAAGTATAAAAATTTGTTAAAGCTACATCTATAATTTCTAAATGGTACAATTTGAATGCTATATGTATAATTCATGGAAATTATTATTTATGAAAATTATGTGTATAAGAACTCAATATTGCAATTTCTGAATGTGCATAAATATTGAATGTTAGAATTTGTATAACTTCTGAAAGCTGCAGTTTTTGAAAGCTACACATATAATTTCTGAAGATGACAGTTTGTAAAATTTACACAGTTAATTCGTGATCTGTACAGTTTTTGAATGCTAAAGCTAAAAATTGTGAACACAACACAGTTTGTGTTGTGTATTTACAGATACTTTTACTATGATTTGGAATTTGGTATGATTTGGAATTGGGTATGATTTGGTATTGTTAGAATTTATGAAACAACAGTGTAATTTGAGAATGCTACAATATGTGAAGGCTGCAGGTATAATTTGTGAATACTACATTATTTAAATGTACACTTATAAATTCTGAAGGTGAAGTGTTTGTGAAAATTACCATTGATGTAAACTACATATATAAATTTGAAATGCTAATATTTGTATATACTGCACTTTGTGAAAGGTACATGTATACTTTGTGAATTCTACAATTTGTGAAATCTAATGTATAACTTCTGAATGCTCAGATTTTGAAAGCTATGTTAATAATTTGTGAATGTTATGGTTTGTAAAATTACATATATAATTTGCATACTTAGTGGATACTATAATTGGTGAAGTCTACAATTTATGAAAATTACATACATTTTATATGGGCTAAAAATTTGTGAATGCTACAATCACTTATCACAATTTTTGAAAGGTATCATTTGTGAAAGTTAACAATTTATGGAAAAAATTCATATATATACAGTGAATATTACAATTTTTGAATGCTAGAATTTGTGAAAGCATAATTATAATTTCTACACGTTCCAGTTTGCGAAGGCTACAGGTATAATTTGTGAATTGTAGAATTTGTGAACAGTTCATGTATAATTTGTGAATGTGCCAATTCTCATTTTCACAAATTGTGTGTTACAATTTATAAAATTACATATATAACTTCTAAATTCTAAAATGTATGCATACTGCAATATGTGAAAAGTACATGTATACTTTGTCACCGCTATAACTGGTGAAATCTAATATATAATTTGTGAATGCTATATTTTTTGAAAGCTTCATGTTTAACTTCAGAAAGCTACAATTTTTGAAATCTACACATATAATTTCTGAAGTTTGTAAAAATTACACAGGAAATTACATAGATAATTTGTAAACTGCATAATTTTTGAAAGCTACATGAATAAATTATGAATGCTACAATTTCTGAATGTAACAGGTTTTGAAAACAACAGTGTAATTTGAGAGTGTTCGAATTGATGTTCTCTACAGTTTGTGAAATGTAGATGCGCACTTGGTGAATGCTACAATATGTAAAACTACATGTATAATTTGTGATTGCTACAATTTATAAAGTATACATGTGTATTTTGTGAATAACACAATTTTTAAATGTATCCATATAAATTATGAAGGTAACAGTTTGTGAAAGCCTCATGCATAATTTGTGAACCTGGCAGTTCGTAAAAGCTACATATATACTTTTTGAACTGTACAATTTGTAAAAGGTACATGTAGAATTTTGACTTTTCAGTTTGTGAAAACAACATTTTGTGAAAGTTTCTTGTATATCTTTTGAAGGCTACAGTTTTTGAAAGCTACCTGTATAATTTGGGAATGTTACAGTTTGAAAAAGTTACAGATGTATTTTGTGAAATGTAGAAGTTTTGAAAACTATTTTTGAAAGCTACCTGTATAATTTGGGAATGTTACAGTTTGAAAAAGTTACAGATGTATTTTGTGAAATGTAGAAGTTTTGAAAACTACAGGAATGATTTGTGAACGTTAGAATTTATGAATTTTATACATATAAAATTCTAGACAAGAATAGGATTACTGAAAGCTATATGCACTTGTGAATGCTATAGTTTTTGAAATCTATATGTACAATTTGCAAGTGCCATAATTTATAAAAGTTAACTATAAGAAAGCTTCATCTATAACTCCCTCTATAACTATAACTACCATCTGTGAAAGCTACATATGTAAATTCTGAAGGTTACACTTTGTGGAAACTACATGTCTCCTTTATGAAAGCCACAATTTTGAATGTTACTATTTGTGAAATTTACACTTATAATTTGTGAATGTGGCACATTGTGGAAGATACAGGTATTATTTGCGAGCGCTACACTTTCTAAACTCTATATGTATAACTTGTTAATACTACAATTTGTGAAAGACAGGTATATGAATTGTAAAAGTTACTTAGATTTTTTTTTACAGGCTACAGTTTTTGAAGCTTTATCTATAATTTGTGAAATATCTAATTTGTAAACGCTACAAATTCTGTCACAATTTTTGAAAGGTACTGGTACCATTTGTGAAAGTTACAATTTATGAAAACTACATATACATTTAGTGAATATTATAATTTCTGAATGGTTTATAATATATAAATTCTGAATGTTAGAATTTGTGTATGCTTCACTTTAAAATCTAGATGTTATAGTTTGTGAGCTAAATGTATAATTTATGAACTGTTGAATTTGTGAAAAGTTCATGTATTATTTGTGAATGTTATAATTCCTCATCATCACAATTTGTGAAAGTTACATATATAACTTTAAAGTTCAAAACATTATGCATACTGCAATATGTGAACATATATGTCTATTTTGTGAATGCAGTAATTGGTGAAATCTAATGTATAATTTGTGAGTGCTGCATTTTGAAAACTTCAATTAAAGCTTTGAAAGCTACACATATAATTTCTGAAGGTCACAGTTTGTAAAATTTACAGATTTATTTGATATGTACAGTTTTTGAAAGCTAAGGCTATGAGTTGTGAATGCTGCAATTTGTGAACCTGACAGATTCTGTGTAGTGTATTTATGTATACAATTATAAATACAGGTATTTACAGGTATGATTTGGAAATGTTAGAATTTATTAATCTTACAGGCATAATTTGTGAACGCTACAATATGCGATGGCTGCATGTATAATTTGTGATGGCTACAATTTGTTAAAGATATATGTATAGTCTGTGAACTGTACAATTTGTAAAAGGTATACAGTATGTAGAATTTTGAAAGCTACAATTTGTGAAAACAACATTTTGTGAAAGTTTCACGTATATCGCTTGAAGGCTACAGTTTTTGAAAGCTACGTGTACAGTTGAGAATGCTGTGGCCTGTAAAAATTACACATGTATTTTGTGAAATGTAGAATATTTCAAAACCTCCGCTATAATTTGTGAATGTTAGAATTTATGAATTTTACATGTATAACTCCTGAACATTACGACTACAGCGAGCCATATGTGTAAGGTGTGAATGCTATAGTTTTTTGAAATCTATTTGTAGAATTTGCGAGTGCCACAATTCATAAAAGTTAAATATAAGAAACTCCTCAACACTATAATTTATGAATGTCGGTGCATTCGTGAGGGCTACACTTTTGAAGGGTATGTTAGTTGAAGTCTACAATTTCTGAATGCAACAGGGATAATTTGTAAGTGTTAGAACTGATGAGATTTACATGTATAATTTGTTAGCGCTACTATCTGTGAAAGTCTCATATATAAATTGTGAAGGTTACACTTTGTAGAAACTACATGTATCATTTGTGAATGGCACAATTTTGAATGTTACTATTTGTGAAATTTACACGTATAATTTGTGAATGCAGCACATTGTGAAGATACAGGTATTATTTGCGAGTGCTACACTTTCTAAAATCTATATGTATAATTTGTTAATCCAGTACTACAATTTGTGAGAGGTAGGTGTATAAATTATAAAAGATACCATTTGTGAATCCTATGGGTACAATTTCTGAACACTATAATTTATGAAAATTACATACATACTTAATGAGTGCTGAGATTTGTGAAAGCTCCTTATGTAATTTCTAAAGTCAATGCAGTTTTTGAAGCTACATCTTTAATTTGTGAATGCTACAATTTCTGATCACTAGTGGTACTACTAGTATAATTTGTGAAGTTACAGTTTATGAAAATTACATGTATAAATACTCAATATTACAATTGCTGAATGGTTTATATGTAAAAATTTTGAAGTTAGAATTTGTGAAAGCTTCATTATAATTTCTACATGTTACAGTCTGTGAAGTGTAGAATTTGTGAACACTACAATTTCTATCATCACAATTTATGAACATTTCAATTTATGTAAATGACAACGGTAACTTTAAAAATTCTAAAAATTATGCATACTGCAAAATGTGAAAACTGCAGGTATACTTTGTGATGACTATATTTTATGAAGTCTAATATATATTTTTGAACACAACAATACGTGAAGGTTGCATGTATAATTTGTGAATACTACTTTTTAACATGTACACATAAATTGTGAAGGTTAAAATTTGTGAAAGTTACAATTATGTAAATTACTTATATAATTTAAAATGCTAAAGTATGTGATGACTGCCGTTTGTGAAACTTACTTTATGAATGCTAAAGTTTGTAGTTTTTGAAAACCACGTGTATAATTTGTGAATGCTATGATTTATAAAGTTACATATATAAATTTTGAAAGCTATATGTACGACTTAACAATACTACAATTTCCGAGCGCAGCAATTTTTGAAAGCTACAGGTATACTTTGAGAAAGTTGCTGTTTATGGAAGTTACATGTATTCTTTGTGAAGGCCACAAAAGCTGAAAGGTGTAATTATGAAAAGTACGTGTATACTACAATTTGAGAAATCTTCCTTTATATGCTATTAATTGTATATTATGCAGATAATACACCTATCATTTCTGAACGCCACAACTTGTGAAATGTACAAGTATCATTTGACTACGGTACAATTTGAGCATATTGCATGTTTAATTTGCGAAAGCCATTATTTTTACAAGCGACATGTGTGTAACTTGTGAACGCAACAATTGGTACAAACTACATGTAGAATTTGTGAACGGTACATTTTGTGCACGCAACATGTATAATGTGTAAATATTTAAACATTGACTAGCTGTGAGCGTGCCTGACTTTGACTTAGTTGAGGAAAGAAAATGCGGACAATAGGAATTCATGAAATTCGGAATAATTTCAGGTGTGTGTGCGTCCGGAGTTTTGCCGCCCGCCGGTGAAGGCAGAGGTAATGGACTCGTGCTCTTCCGTTGCTTCTGTCCAATCGCAACCCAAGGATGCAACGGTAATACCCCTCTCCGCTTTCCGCAGAGATCGTTTCCTCCGCGTCTCCCTGGTCCACATGTCCCTCCCCACGGATCGCCCACCCGACACTTATCCCTGTAAGCGTAAGTGCTACACCTGTCCCTACACCTCCTCTCTTGCCACAATTCAGGGCCCTAAACAGTCCTTCCAGGTGCGGCAACACTTCACTTGTGAGTCTGTTGGGGTCATCTGTTGCATCCGGTGCTCCCGGTGCGGCCTCCTCTACATCGGTGAAACCCGACGCAGATTGGAGGACCGCTTCGTCGAGCACCTCCGCTCCATCCGCCAAAACAGACAGGATCTCCCAGTAGCCACCCACTTCATCTCTGCCTCCCATTCCCATTCGGATATGTCCATACATGGCCTCCTCTACTGCCATGATGAGGCTAAACTCAGGTTGGGGGAGCAACACCTCATATGCCGTCTGGGTAGTCTCCAGCCCTTTGGGATAAACATTGAATTCTCTAACTTCCGGTAATTTTCTCCCCCTCCCTTCCCCTATCCCTATGTTACTCTGCCCCCTCCCCAGCTGCCTATCATCTCCCTCACGGTTCCGCCTCCTTCTACTACCCATTGTGTTTTCCCCTACTCCTTCTTCACCTTTCCTGCCTATCACCTCCCTGCCTCCCTTCTCCCAGCCCTTCATCTTTCTCCTTACTGGTTTTTCACCTGGAACCTTCCAGCCTTCTCCTTCCCACCCTCCCCCCACCTTCTTTATAGGGCCTCTGTCCCCACCCTTTTCAGTCGTGACAAACGGTTCCGGCCCGAACCGTTGACTGATCGTTTCCACGGATGCTGCCCGACCTGCTGAGCTTCTCCAGCGTGTTGTGAGTGTTGCTTTGACCTCAGCAACTGCGGAGTATTTTGTGTTTATGCCCATGAATTGTGTGTGTGTCGCCGGGGCGAGGAGAAAACCCACACGTTCTGCTCGGAGCCACGTTGTCTTCTTTGGACTCAAGATGTGGAGCCAAATCGTTCTAGCATGGTATGTACTCAGGTACGGGTCCCGGGACTAACGATGCCCCATCACTGAGAGGAAGGGAACCGATAACCGATAAGGGTTCAGTGAAGTTAGCGGCATCTGGACTTGTGGACGAGGCCGGTTCTATGAGTCGTGTTGACGAGGGTGGAGTGGTAGAAAGACGAGGAGGCAGTGGGAGAGTTTACGAAGAGAGGACACGGCCACAGAATAGAACAGAGACGAGGGATTTCTGTCGACAGAGGTAAAGGATTTTGTGGAATTCATTGCTTCCGATAACTTTGGAACATTTTTGGGATACATTTAAAGCGGAGGTTCTTAGGTATTTAATGAGTAACAGCGTTAATGGTTATGGGAGAAGGCGGGTAATGGATTTGAGATGGATATTAAATCAGCCACGAATGGCGGACTAGACTCGATTGGGCAAATAGCCCGATTCTGCTTCTACGTCGAGAGAGAGTGAGAGAGAGAGCGAGCGAGGGAGAGAGAGAGCGAGCGAGCGCTAGAGCGCGCTAGAGAGCGATCGAGAGAGAGAGGGAGAGAGAGAGCGCGCGCTAGAGAGCGAGCGAGAGAGAGAGCGAGCGAGAGAGAGAGCGAGCGAGCGCTAGAGCGCGCTAGAGAGCGAGCGAGAGAGAGAGCGAGCGAGCGCTAGAGCGCGCTAGAGAGCGAGCGAGAGAGAGAGCGAGCGAGCGCTAGAGCGCGCTAGAGAGCGAGCGAGAGAGAGAGCGAGCGAGCGCTAGAGCGCGCTAGAGAGCGAGAGAGAGAGAGCGAGCGAGCGCTAGAGCGCGCTAGAGAGCGAGAGAGAGAGAGCGAGCGAGCGCTAGACAGCGGGAGAGGGAGATAGAGAGATAGAGAGCGAGAGAGAGAGCGCGCGCTAGAGAGCGACAGAGAGAGAGAGCGCCATGGGAGAGTGTTCCAAAGAAAGAAAATATAAAACGTACGTCACGCCAGACTACCCTAAAGTGTACCCCTGCCTAATAGGGGTCAAAAATAATGACAGTGTTGCTCGCCGCACTGTTTCCAACAGTGACTTTTCAATTGCCCATGGTGGGTTAAGACTGTAAAAGACATAAACACAAGGAATTCTGCAGATGCTGGAAATTCAAGCAACACACATCAAAGTTGCTGGTGAACACAGCAGGCCAGGCAGCATCTGTAGGCAGAGGTGCAGTCGACGTTTCAGGCCGAGACCCTTCGTCAGGACTAACTGAAGGAAGAGCTAGTGAGGGATTTGAAAGTTGGAGGGGGAGGGGGAGATCCAAAATGATAGGAGAAGACAGGAGGGGGAGGGATGGAGCCAAGAGCTGGACAGGTGATTGGCAAAAGGGATATGAGAGGATCATGGGACAGGAGGCCTAGGGAGAAAGAAAAGGGGGAGGAGGAAAAACCCAGAGGACGGGCAAGGGGTATAGTGAGAAGAACAGAGGGAGAAAAAGGAGAGAGAGAGAGAGAAAGAATGTGTGTATATAAATAAATAATATTTGGGGTACCAGGGGGAGGTGGGGCATTAGCAGAAGTTTGAGAATGTTCATGCCATCAGGTTGGAGGCTACCCAGACGGAATATAAGATGAAGCCACACTCAGGTTGGAGGAACAACACCTTCTATCTCATATCCCGAACATTCCTCCAATTACCTTAAAATTATGCCCACTTCTGCCCTGGGAAAAAATCCCTACCTATGGCTTATCATCTCGTACTCCTCTATCAAGTCACCTCTCATCCTGTTTCTCTCCAAAGAGAAAATCCAGAGTTCACTCATAAGATGCGCTCCGCATTCCAGGTAGCATCCCGGTAAACCTCTTCTGTGCCCACTCGAAAGCCTCCACGTTCTCTAATGAGGATGCCTGCCTAACGCTTGCACATCTCTATCGTATCTGCCTTCACCATGATCCCTGGCAGCACATTGCAGGCAGCCAACACTCAGCTAAAAATAACACGTGCCCCAACTTGTATCGAGGCGAAAAGAACTGAGTGAACCAAACTGGTTTGATCAATCTGCAGCATAACTTGCTGACTCTTGAACTCGGTGCTTCGATGAATCAGAATCTGGTTCATTATAAGATCGGTATGTTGCAAGAAGTGTTTTGCCACAGCAGTACAGTGCAAGACAAAAATTAGTGTAGGTTATACACAATTAAACAATGCAAATGGACTGATTCATCATTCGTAATAAACACATACATGCCATACACCTTCTTTACCATCTTATCAATTTGTGCGCCACTTTCATGGAGATCTAGACAAGGATCCAAAGATTCACCTGCCCAACACTATTATTGGTCCTGTCTTTAAATGTGGCCTGTCCCTTTAAATCTGACCTCTTAAAAAGAGCAAAACCTCACACTTGTCCCAATTAAGCCTCACCTGCCATTTCTCTGCCCATCTCTGTAACTGATCTGTATCTCACCGTTTCTGTTGTAATCTTCTGCACTATCCACAATGCCACCAATCGTTGTATCTTTGGTGAACGTAATCACCCATCCTTGCTTTCATCCAGATAATTTACATACATTTTCTTTAACTAGAGAGTCATGAATCTGCAGAATTCTTTGCCATGGGCAGCTGTGGAGGCCAAATCTTTATGTATATTTAAGGCAAAGGATGATAAATTCTTGATTGGTCAGGGCATGAAGGGATACAGGTAAAAAGCCGGATATTGGGGCTGAGAGGAAAGTTGAACCAGCCATGAGATGATGCAGCAGACTCAATGGGCCAAATGGCTCACTTCTGCTCCTTTATCCTATGGTCTTGTATATGATGGTGAACAGGGATTACAACTTGCTCGACACAACACCAGATTGACTGTTTCTAATGAGGCCGTTGTTTTCAAAGTGCCCATAAATCATATCCCATAGAAATATTTAAGGGCAGGTGGAACATTGGCAGAGAACAGACAGCTAGCTGCATAGTTCCAGCTTTCAGATTCTGCAGATTAACTCTTCAAATCAACATTTATTTTTCCTCAGGTGTATCATAGTCTGTATGATCATGGGCAGATCTACTCCTGGTAAGTACATCCTGTCCAGAAGGAACTTCAGACAATGTCTGATCCTGTGTGTGTGTGATGGCACAGTGTGGAGAACAATTAACTCTGTGGCCAAATCCAGAAGTTTGTGATGAGAAGGTGCTGAGTGAGTTTCACCCTGTTTCTGTCCCAGGAAGCGTGTGATGGAATGGAGTGGGAGGGAACTTGACTCTGTGCCTGGATCTGGAGGTATATGATGGGACAGTGTGGAGGGAGCTTCACTCTGTGTCTGACACCAGGAGTATGTGATGGGATGGTGTGGAGGGAGCTTCATTCAGTGTCTTCCCCAGGAGTGTGTGATGGGACATGGTGGAGGGAGCTTCACTCAGTGTCTTCCCCAGGAGTATGTGATGGGACAGTGTGGAGGGAGCTTCACTCTGTGTCTGACACCAGGAGTATGTGATGGGACTGTGGGTGGAGGGAACTTCATCCTGTATCTGAACCTGGGAGTGTGTGATGGGACGGTGTGAAGGGGGATTCACTTTGTGTCTGACACCAGGAGTGTGTGATTGGACAGTGTGGAGGGACCTTCACTCTGTGTCTGACACCAGTAGTGTGTGATGGGACACTGTGTAGGAAGTTTCACTCTGTATCTGTCCCTGAGAGTGTGTGATGGGATGGTAGGGCAATGAAGGTGGGGAGGTGAGGATGATGACCCCCCCCCACCCCCGACCCCACTGACTGCGAACACTCCTCTCCCGACAGTTCCACGGGCCACCTGCTCTTTCAATGAGGCCAATAGTACCCTCATCTGCCGCTGCGTCCTGACTGCTGGGGAGAGCCTGTACCTTAAGGACCACCAGTTGTCTGTCACGGATGTCTGCATCAGGGGTGAGGAAGATGAACTGTGCTGTCGAAACTCCAGCCAGGGTTGGATGGTGGCTGACTGTGTCATCCTGAAGTATCACCAGGGTGACATCCCCAACACTGACTTCTGTGAGATTGGCTTCGGCATTCCAAGTAGGTGCTGGGGGAGAGGCACGTTCCATGAGGGTTTGATACTCCAGAATCCCACTCTTCCCATTGTTTGGTGTCTGGACAATATTCCCCCACACATCCCTTGCAGGGGCACCTGGTTTCCTGTGTTCTGATCTAAATATAACATGAGCCAGCACAGTACGGGAACAGGCCATTCAGCCCAATATGCAGTGCTAGACTATATATTTAATATGTTCATACTTGAATAGTCCCTTCTCCCTACATCACATCAACATTCCTCCATTGTCTGAACAGTCATCTTTCTGTCTAAGAACCTATCAAATGACTGCTGCGTCTGTCTCCACCACCACCTTGGCAGGTCAATCGAGCCACTCAGCACTCGTGGGTCAACAATCTAATTCATTTGCCGTGTACTGTTCCATGTGTTGGAAATTTGCTGTGGTGCATCCCTGTAAGGAGACCTGGCTCAGCACATCTCCTTTGAATTTGCCCCCTTTCACCTTACATGCACACCCTTTGTACACTTTAATCCTGGGAACAAGAAGATACTAGCTTTTGTAATTTCATTACGAGTCTCTACGAATCAAACTTCTTGGAGAGCCAAAACTTGTTGTAAAGTCTCTGAGAAAAAGATTGCAACTGCATGTCTGTAAATTGTTTTGCTGGAAAATGTGTTCTAGTACTTTGTAACAATCAAGCCAATAAGAGTTGAGAGTTTAAGTTGGAATAACTTCCAGAAGTCTGGAAGATTAGCTCATCTTCCAGCTGAGCGGCATGGCAGGTTATTGGATAGTTAATGGACAACTCTGTGGTGTAATGATTACTGCAGGGCTGTCATCATTTCAATCGAGGGGAGAGAATTACAAGATCAAGGTCAGTCATTTCTACTGGAAGATGGTACTGTCAATACTCTGCCCCAGAGGATGTGAAGGATGGACTACTGAGGGAAAGGCATAAAGGTCAGGAAGATTGTGTGGAGGGGGTTTGTAGTAGGGATTGACACCCATGGAAATTGGGACACGAGAGAACATGGGACTTCCACAAGACATTGGTAAGGTGGCACTTGGACGATTGTGTTCAGTTTTGGTCACCTTGCTATAGGGAACATGTCATTGAGTGGAAAGAGTACAGAGGAGCATCACGTGTCTGTTGTCAGGACACCATTCTGAGTTATGGAGATGGGTGGGCAGGTTAGGTCCTTATTCAGCGGAGGACAGGAGACTGGGTTGACCTTAAGGAGGTGTATAAAATCATGAGGGCCATGGGTAGGGTGAAGACGCATGGTTTTTTCCCTAAGGTTGCAAAATCAAGAATTAGAGGGCATGATTTAAGGCAAGATAAGGAAGATTTACTATGAATCCAAGTGGAAATCTTTACACCCAGAGGGTAGTTCATATGTGGAACAAGCTTCCAGAGGAAGTGGCTCAGGCAGATACATTACACTTAAAAGATAGTTCAACAGGTACATGGATAAGAAAGGCTTGGAGGGATATGGGATTGGCTTAGATGAGCATCTTGTCTAGCTGGACCTGTTTGCTTGCTGTGTGACTGTATCTCTGAGCTCCGGAGCAAGCTTGAATGGTGCTCCCATGGCCCTAAGTTCACCAACCATTTACCGACCTCTGGAGAGTGCGGATTTACAGAGAGCATCTCAGAACTAAGACAGAACCCCTGTGCTTTGCAGACTGGGAGTGCCCCAGACAGATGACTGTGGTGGACCAAGTGATTAGCCCACCGGAAGCGATAACTTTGGAGCCAGAGCATGCCTGGAGGAATGGATTGGGCGGAGGAGATGTGCAGGGTGGAACTACAAGTGTGGCTGGGTGGATTGCAGCTCCAGGTGAGGTTTCTCATTCTGAAACTGGGACTTGAGATGAGTGTCTGGAGGGTGTCAGGTTCAGAAGGGGTTAAAAGAACCCAGCAGTAACTGGGCTGTCCTGTCCTCTGTCCCTGGATTACAGCCCCTCTTCCTCTCTATTCCCCTATTGCTCTGCTGTGGGGGCAGTTTTAAACCAGAAGATACAGGAACTGAATAAGACCATTTGTCTCATTGAGTCTGCCTTTCCATACATTCATGGCTGATTTTTTTTTTCCTCAGCCCCACCCTCCCACTTTCTCCCTGTAACCCTCACACCTTCACCCCTCTTCTCAATGTCAAAACTTATTCATATCTGCCTTCAGTACCCTTTCCCAATGGCGATGTCCACAGCCAATGAATTCCACAGTTCTGTGCTCCTCATAATTTTATTCACCTCTATAAAGTCATCTCTCAGTCTTGTATACTCCAGACAATAAAGTCCCAACCTCTCTCCATAACTTAGTCCCTCGATCCTCGGCAACATCTCAGATCTAATCTGCACTCTTTCCAAATTCAGGGCAACTTTCCCCATATCAAGTTGACCAAAGCTGAGCACAATATTCCAAGTGTGGGCTCACTAACAACTCGTACAACCGCAACGTGACCACCCAAGTCCTGCTGTCAGTACCCTGACTGATGAAAGCTCATGTACCAAACACCTTCTTCACCATCTTGTCTACCTGTATCACCACTTTCAGGGAACAATTGATTGGGATTTAAGAAGGGGATAGATAGACTTTTTAATATAACAGACCTGTGATGGAGAGTGAATGGGATTGTAATATGGATGAAGGTGTATCTGGGATGGGTGTGGATGGTGGAGCAGGCACCAGGGGTAACGGATGTCCCATTGTATGTTTCCGGTTGATTTACTCTAATTATATCATTTCCGTTCAGCAGTGACTGTGGTAGTCATCGTGCTTGTTGCTGTGGTTCTCATTCAATGGTAAGTGACTTCGTCCCTTCCTGGGAAAACTCTGAACCACAACTGTGGCTTCCCCTGCACCCCTCTCAGTTCTTCTAGTCCCTACACCCCGTCAACCCATCTCTGTGACCACCCCCCAACTCTGGCCCCTAGGCTCCTCCCATTTCTGTAACCACCTCCAGTCCCTAGACTCCTCCCAATCTCTGTAACCCAATATCTCCCCTAACCCTTCCCAGTCTCTGACTCTTCCCTCCATCTGCTACACCCCTCTTTGACTGCCTCCAACCCTTTGCCTCTGTGATTCTGTGACCTTCCTTTCTGTTCTACTTGCAGATACCCGAAGTGACATCACAATGTGAGACTGGTGAGAACGTTGGCCTGGATTGATCCCCAGGGAACGTCTACACACAGTTAGAACTGATTAACAGCATGGACTGCCTGAAAGGAGTTAGATTAGCAGTCCACTGGAATATATTTTAATATCTGATAAAATAAAATAATCGGAGGCAGAGCTAAGTGGATGATGGCGCCCAACAGCAACTCTTTTGCTTGCATCTTCGGAAGCAGTCCTATTTCCATCATTAATATCTCTATATTTCCCTTTCAGGGTTCCTTTGAAGACCCTGACTATGGTTCTTTGTGGGAATGGGACCCACTCTCGAGGTTCCACGATCAGCCGCTATTCGGCATGCCGTGGTCTCAGCCTATGATTTGACACAATTTCAGAAGCCTAGGTTCTCGATTGATTGGAGTCGCGCAAGTCAAGGGTCAGTGTCACCACAAAAGATCCGTGTGTCATTGAGGGAGTCGGAACATCTGCTGTACACCTGGGATCCATTTAATCTCCAGGTATAGAGCTCGGAAAAAGCGACATAACGGACTTTTAACATCATAATCCAGCGAGTTGTTTGTTATCTCTCTCACTCATTGGAAAATGGACTCACCTCTTTCTCCCTTATTAGGAGAGAGAGAGCCTGCAGCGTGTCAAACTATCGGGTGAACAGTGTAGTCTTTGGGGTAACTGCAAGTCTGTGTCTTTGCTATTGCTTTGCTCACGCTTGAGTGCTGGTAGTGGGTGTGCTTTGTTTTTGCCAGTAGGGGAGGGGGGATTGTTGCTCGCTGCTGCTTACACGTGGGGGACCGGGGAGCCAGGGGGGACCTTTGGGGTTCTAACATTTAACTGTCATTCATTCTTTGGGGCGCTTCTCTGTTTTCATGGATGGTTGCGAAGAAAAGGCATTTCAGGATGTATATTGTATACATTTCTGACATTAAATTGTACCTTTGAACTTGTGAATATCTGTGGTAATATTACTCTGTGTTATGTGTGTACACCCTGGTCTGGAGGAATTTTGTTTCATTTGGTGGTTTACATCTAACAGTTGAATGACAGTAAACCTTAACTTGAGCTTGAACTCAAACTCCCACCCATCAGGCATAAGTCAACTTCTCACCAGCTGACACGAGTCTGATTTACAATAAAGATCAAATAACTGGCTGTGATCTTGCACCTTATCATTTCCCTGCACTGCACTTTCTAATTAACGCTTTATTCTGAATTGTGTCCTTGTTTTATCTCGGTACTACCTCACCATACTGACGTGTGCAATGATCTGTCGGGATGAAACATAAAGCAAAGCTTTTCACTGTATCTCGGTACATCTGTGAAAATAGTAAACCAGAACTGGGCAGCAGACCAAGGTACTTATCAAACGGCTCTGTGTGTTGGGGGGCGTCCCTGATGGGGAAAAAGCACAGTGCCCATGTGGGCAAGGTGCAGACAAGGGCTCTCAGTATGTTGACAGGAGAACATATGTCACTGTGTCACAAACACCCAACATCCTCAGAGCCCCACACACCAACAAGCTCCCACAATGCTGTTAAATTCAGAAGACAACTTTTCATTGCAGCATACACAAACTGCTGAAAGAAGATGTAGTTGGTAAGTAGGACACCTTCAAAAGTGAAAATCTGAGAGTACAATCACAAACAAGAGAAAATCTGCAGATGCTGGAAATCCAAGCAACACACAAAGTGTTGGAGGAACTCGTGAGGCCTTTTCCCTCTCTCACCCATCACCTCCCCCCTTTTCTTTCTTCCATGGTCTTCTGTCCTCTTCCATCAGACTCCCACCTTCTCCAGGCCTCTATCTCTTTCACCGATCAACTTCCCAGCTCTTAACTTCATCCCTCCCCCTTCAGGTTCACCTTTCACCTTGTGTTCTTGCTCCCCTCCCCCACCTTTCAAATCTACTCCTCAGTTTTTTTTCCCATCCTACTGAAGGATCTCGGCCTGAAATATTGATGCTGCCTGGCCTGCTGCGTTCCTCCAGCATTTTGTGTATGTTGTTTGAGAGTACAAAGCTTGACGTGCCCGTCAGAATAAAAGGCAAAGATGATAGATTTAGGAAACCCTGTTTTTCAAGAGAGATTTTGAAGGTTGGTTAAGAAAAAAGTGGTGTCTAGCAGTTACAGGCAGGTAGGAACAAATGAGGTACTTGAGGAGTGTATGAAATTCAAGAGAACACCTAAAGAAATCAGGGGGGCTAAAATAAGGCATGAGGCTTCTCTAGCAAACAAGGTGAAGGAGAATCCTAAGAGCTTCAACAGATATGTTAAGAGCAAGAGGATTGCCAGGGACAAAATTGGTCCTCTGGAAGGTCAGATTGGTAACCCTATGCATGGAATTAAGTGAGAGAGACGAAATCTACAGATATGAGGCAAAGTGGCAGTGCGGTCACTACACAGGTGTTTGCAGTTTTGGGACAAATCTCCAGGGCCTGACAAAGTGTTCCCTCAGGCCCTGTGGAAAGGACAGTGGTTGGCACAATGCATCACAGTACCAGTGATCCAGGTTCAATTTCTGCTGCTGCCTGTAAGAAACTTGTACTTTTTCCCCGGGACCGTGTGGGTTTCGTCTGGGTGCTCAGATTTCCTCCCACAGTTCAAAGATATATCAGTTAGAAGGTTAATGGTCACTGTAAATTTTCCTGTGATTAGGCTAGGAATAAATCGGGGGTTACTGGTAATGAAGGGCCAGAAGGGCTTATTCCATACTGTATCCCAATAAATAATTAAAAACTAGGGTCCTTAGCGGACAGGTGAGATACCTGGAGGATAGCTAATGTTGTTCTGCTGTTTCAGAAAGGCTCTAAGAATAAACTAGGAAATTATAGGCTGATGAGCATGACATCAGTAATGGGAAAGCTATTGGAAGGTATTCCAAGAGACTGGATAAATATGTATTTGGATTGATTAGGAGTAGTCAGCAAGGCTTTGTGCACAGCAGGTTACATCTAACTAATCTTAGAGAGTGTTTTTAGGAAGTTACTATGAAAGTTGACGACAGCAAGGCAGTGGCTGTTGTCCAGATGGACAAAGCATTTGACAAGGTTCCACATGGAAGATTGGTCAAGTAGGTTCAGTTGCTTGGTATTCAAGATGAGGTGGTCAATTATATTAGGAACTGACTTTGTGGGAGAAGCCAAAGGTTTGTAGCGGTTGATTGCCTCTCTGACTGGAGGCCTGTGACTTGTGAAGTCCCGCCAGTGTCAGTGCTGGGTCCACTGTTGTTTTTCATCGATATCAATGATCTGGATGATAATGTGGTTAACCAGTTCAGCAAATTTGCAGATGAAACCAAGATTGTGGGTGTACTGGACAGGGAGGATGACTATCAAAGCTTGCAGTGGGATCTGAACCAACTGGAAAGATGGTAGATGGAATTTAATGCAGAAGAGTGTGAGGTGTTACACTTTGGGAGGACCAACCAGTGAGCAGTAGGGCACTGAGGGGTCAAAGTAGAACAAAGGGATTCTGGAATACAGGTCCATAATTCATTGAAAGTGGTGGCACAGGTAGGTAGTGTCATTAAGAAAACTTTTGGCACATTGGCCTTCAAAGATCAAAGTACTGAGTACAGGAGTCAGGATGTTATGTTAAAATCGTATACGGGTTTGGCGAGGCCTAATTTGGAGTAATGTGTGCACATTTGGTCACCCAGCTACAGTAAAGATATAAATAAGATTGAAAGAGTACAGAGAAAATTTACAAGGATTTTGCTGAGACTGAAATACCTCAGTTATAAGGAAAGATTGAATAGGTTTGAACTTCATTCCCTGGAACATAGAAGACTGAGGGGAGATTTGCAAGAATTTAAATTATGAGGGCTATAGACAGGGTAAATGCAAGCAGGCATTTTTCACTGAGGTTGGGTGGGATGGCAAGCAGAGGTCATGGGTTAAGGATGAAAGGTGAAATATTTAAGGGGATCATGAGGAGAAACTCCTTCACCTGGAGGGTGGTGAGTGTGTACGAGCTGCCAGCGCAAGTGGTGCAAGTGATTTTGGTTTTCATGTTCAAAGAAGTTTGGATAGGATTATGGATGGGAGGGGCATGGAGAGCGATGGTTGGTCAGAGTTGGCAGTTTAAGCAGTTTGGCATGGACTGGATAGCCGAAGGGTTTGTTTCTGCACTGTAGTTTTATCTGATTTTATGACTCTAACTCAGCTGGTCAGGCAGCATCCATGGAGATGAACAAACAGTCGGGGTTTCGGGCCAAGACCTTTTACACGATTGCAAAAGAAGGAGGGAGAGGCCAGAATAAAAAGTTGGGGCAGGGGAGGGGAGATAGCCGGAAGAGGTTAGGTGAACCCAGCTGGGTGGGAAATGTACAGGGCTGGAGATGAAGGAATCTGATCGGAGTGGAGTGTGGACCATTGCAGAAAGAGGAGGAATACAACGGGAGGTGATAGGCAGGTGGGAAGAGGTTAAGGGCTTGAATGGGGAACAAAAGATGAGGGGAGGGGGAATCTCGCGAGACTCTTCAATGAATCCCACAAACTGGGGGAATCTCGCGAGACTCTTCAATGATCCCCACGGACTCGTGTGCCGAGTAAAGAGCAGAACACGCTACAGTATGTGTAATGTGTCAGTTTTAGCAGCAGTACTCCCTGAACAAACAATTGTTATTTTCCTGTCTTCACTGGGAAGCGGAGGAAAGCAATCCCGGCGCCGCACAGAACAAAATGGACGTCATGACTCAAAAGAATTTATTCTGCTTACGTTTAGATAAAACGCGGCTACTGCAGAAACTAACCGCTGGACCAGGTGCCCTGTATGCTACATATGTAAATCTGTATGCAACATGGCTTAGAATGGAAGGAACAAGACAAAATCTGCAGATGCTGGAAATACAAGTTACACACACCTAAATTGCGGAGAAACTCAGCCGGCCAGGCAGAATCTGATGAAAGGTCTCGGCCCGAAACGTCGACTGCACTCTCTACCATAGATGCTGAGTTCCTCCAGCATTTTGTGTGACTTACACAGGAAGGAGCGTCTTCGCTCTGTCGGCCGCAACAGTCAGTATTTCCCACTGGCCACCCAAACCAATTGCTCTTCCTATTCTCACGCTGAATTTTCTGTCTACGATTTCCTCCAATGCCTCAATATGAGCACTAATTCTGTCCAGTCTGATGACATTAACATTGATTGATCTAACTTCTGGTAGCAATCCCCTTAGTTCCCTCTCCCACATTTGGCTTTCCCCTCATTCTATTCATCCTTTCACCTTTGGTTTCCTGTTCCCAACCCCTCCATCTTGTTCCCTTCCTCCTTCCTTTTCTTCCATGGGACACTACCGTCCCCTCTGGTGCTGTATTCCTTATTCTCCAGCTTTTGCCTGTTACAGATTTCTCTCATTATTCCCACCACTCCACCTGCTACCTATGTTCCCCTCCTTCACCAGGTCGAGCACCTGTCGCCTGCGAGCGGTTCTCCTCCCCCTCCCTTCACTGTCTTATTCTGCGCTCTTCCCTTTCATTTCGAGTCTTAATACAGGGTGTTGGTCCAATACGCCGACTGTCCATTTCCCTCCACAGATTCTGCCAGATCTTTGCCTCCTGTCCTGCATTCCAGTATCTCTGTGAGGTCACGGTGGGGAACCTGCAGGGATGGTCGCTACAACTGCAGGGCAGCGGGGTCGCTCGGGAACCGCCCCTCGCGGAGAGAGGAGGGTTGCTTGAGGAAGTAACCCACACACAATGCTGGAGGAACTCAGCAGACCAGGCAACACCTATGGATAAAGAGTACTTGAGGGAGTGTCTGGGACCTCCTCCGTCGCGGGGGCCACAGGGTGGACTGAAGGAGACCTGAAGGGAGAGGGCATCGTGGAAGGTGAAGCAATTATGGGCAAAGGCTTGCCCGAACAACACAATCAAACATCAAATGTATTACTTACCTCTTTTTTTCTGGAGACGCCGAGGAAAGCAGTTCCGATGTGGCGTGGAATGCGGTGGTAACAGAGAGTTCATGTTCATTACTTTCAAAACTAAATACCCTACAAACTAACAGCTGACAATCTCACTGCGAACGGTGTCCTGTCCACGGTTTGTGTAACAGTAAGTGGAGACGTAGAAACACAAGGAAATTAAATGAACTTATCTCTTGTGATTAACTCTCGAGAGTCTGCAAAGTTCCCCACAGACTGGAGTAACAAGTAAACGGCAAACACGTCAGCGAGCAGATGTCAATCAGGTGCCCCGGGCGCAGCGGGAGCGCAGATGACAGGACGAGTTCGCGGCCTGTCATCTGAGCTCTCCAGGTCGGAATCAAAATCAGAATCAGGTTTATCATCGCCGACGTGTGTAGTGAAATTTGTTAACTTAGCAGCAGCAGCAAATGCAATAAATGTTAATATAGAAATTAAAAAAGTAAATCAATGACAGTAAGTATTTACGTATGTATTTTGAATAGATTAAAGATTGTGCAAAAGTCATATCTATTTAAAAACTGAGGTAGTGTTTCTCGGTTAAATGTCCATTTATGAATTGTATAGAGATGGGGGAAGCTGTTCCTGAATCTCTGAGTGTGTGCCTTCAGGCTTCTGTACCTCCTTCCTGATGGTAACAACAGGAACAGGGCATGTCCTGGGTGGTGGGGTCATTAAGATAGACGCCACCTTTCTGCTTGCAGATGTCTTGGGATGCTACGGAGGCTAGTTCCCGAAGGTTAATTCCCGGGATGGCAGGACTGCCAAATGTCGAAAGATTGGAGCGACTGGGCTTGTATACTCTGGAATTTAGAAGGATGAGAGGGGATCTTATTGAAACATATAAGATTATTAAGGGATTGGACACGCTGGAGGCAGGAAGCATATTCCCGCTGATGGGTGAGTCCAGAACTAGGGGCCACAGTTTAAGAATAAGGAGTAGGCCATTTAGAACGGAGTTGAGGAAAAACTTTTTCACCCAGAGAGTGGTGGATATATGGAATGCTCTGCCCCAGAAGGCTGTGGAGGCCAAGTCTCTGAATGCTTTCAAGAAAGAGTTGGAGCTCTTAAAGATAGGGAATCAAAGGTTATGGGGATAAGGCAGGAACTGGATACTGATTGTGAATGATCAGCCATGATCTCAGTGAATGGCGGTGCTGGCTCGAAGGACCGAATGGCCTACTCCTGCACCTATTGTCTATTGTCTATAAATAGAGCTGACGAATTTTATTGCAGCTTCTTTTGGTCCTCTGCAGCAGACCCCTCTCCGTAAACTGAAGAGTGATGCAGCCTGTCAGAATGCTCTCCACGGTACATCTGTAGAAGCTTTTGAGTGTTTAAATTGACAAATCAAATCTCTTCAAACTTCGAACGAAATATAGCAGCTGTCTTAATATAACGGGCTTAGGTTATATCCTCAGTGATCTTGACATCCAGGAACTTGAAACCATTCACTCTGTCCACTCTGATACCTCTATGAGGATTGGTTTGTGTTCCTTTGCTTTACCCCTCCTGAAGTCCACAACCAGCTCTTTCGTGTTACGGACATTGAGTGCAAGACTGTTGCTGCAGAACCACTCAACTAGCTGGTATATCTCACTCCTGCACACCCTTTCATCTTAATCTGAGATTCTACCAACAATGATTGTGTCATCAGCAAATTTATAGATGGTATTTAAGCTATGCCTAGCCACACAATCCTGGGTATAGATAGAGTAGAGCAGTGGGCTAAGCAGACACTCCTGAGGTATGCCAGTGTTGATCATCAGTGAGGAGGAGGTGTTATTACCAATCCACACAGATTGTGGTCTTCCAATTAGGAAGCCGTGGATCCAATTGGAGAGGGATGTACAGAGGCCCAGGGTATCAATCAGGACTGTGGGAATGATGATGTTGAACGCTGAGCTGTATTCAACAAAGAGCATCCTGGCATAGGTGTTTATATTGTCCTGGTGTGGAAGAAAATTCCGAATAAAGGGTTAAATATCTGAGTTGTTAACACCCTGCAACTTAGCAATATGCCTAGTGCTGGCCTTGGAGCACAACACAGCACTGTAATCAAGATGGAGACTGCGAAGTTCATAAATTGTCAGGAGGACCCCGTGGGCTGTTAAGTTTCTGACAATTAAAAAGTCTGGTTCTTCACCTCTCTGGTACAAAATACAAAACAAGTTATACTTTTGGACTTAATGACTTACTAGATCTAAGGATTTAATGAACCTTCTGTTTTCCATAAATAAAGACTCACCATTTGGCCTGGGTTCTCAGCACACTTGAAACTTCTTAGTTTCAAAGATGTTCTAACAACTTATCTCTGTGTGTTATGGGCGGAAAGGAGACTGTCTCTGACATTTTTGTGGAAATTGATAAGACGCACAGAATTGACTTTGTTTAACTTTGTAGTATTTGACTTTCTGTGTGCATGTACAGTAAAAAAAAAGGCTGTGACTATTGTTCTTTGGAAGACTTGACAAGTCATTCTTCCCTTATTCACAAATGAAGGTATTCTCTAGTTACTTCGAATTCCTTGTCCAATTTAGTGATGACCAATTTTAATTGAATTTACTTAGCAAATTCATTTCCCTAACAATTTTGCAATGAGGATGGGATCCCTTTTATATGGGGTCCAACGAACCGTTATACTGTGAGTTACACTTGGGAGGCATTGTCATGGTCCGGTCCGTGAAGTCCGTGTTCCGGTTCACAGTCCAGTCCATGGTTCCTTGTTCCAGGGTTTCTGGTTTTCCCCAGTTTCTGTTGTGGGCACATGATTCTCGTTCTGGGGCTGAGACATAAATACCTCTGCAAACCAGGGATTCCCTGCTCGATTGTCCTGTTCCCCTCCTTGTCTTCCCCCCCCCCCTCACCTGACTCTGCCTGCTCACCTAGCCCGGATACCCCACCTGTATCACTGAAGTTTTACCACTGGAGCATGACCGGAGCCTGGTTAGGTCAAGATAAGGAACTGCCTTTTGTTGTGTGGAATTGTCTGTGTCCACGCCTTCGCTAGGTAGGTCTGGCCGTTTGCCACTACCTAGCGTTGGGAAATGTCTCTGTGTCCTCGCCTTCGCTAGGTGGGTCCAGCCGTTTGCCGCCATCTTGTGTTGGGATCTGTCTCTTCATGTTCAGTGTTCTGTGTATAAGTCCCAGCCCTACATCCTGTTCCCAAGGAGGGGTGTGGCTCTGTGTTATGTGTGAGAGTTCTGGCCCCATGTCCTGTTCCCAAGGAGGGGTCCCAGCTTTGCGTTCCATGCTCCTGTCTCTTCTAGTCCAAGGTTCCGTGCTCCTGAAGGCCCTCATCCAGTCCATGCCTAGTCCAGTCCTATCCGAGTCCTGTCCATGTGCCTTCACCTGTCCCTGTGTCTCGCCCTATGCAGGAGTTCCTCACCCAAGCCATGTCCAGTCCTGTAGCCTCGTCTTGTCCTTGCTTAGTTCTGGAGTCTGAGCCTGAGTCGAGTCCCAGGTTCTGGGTCCTTGTCCAGTCTCTGGCTCGAGGTCCAAGCCCTAGTGTGCATTCCTGTCCCTGCTCCTCGTCTGTATCCTGTCACGTCCCTACTCTAGTCAAGTCCTGTTCCTTGAACATCAGTGTCTGCATCTTGCATTTGGGTCTGTTCCCAACGCCCAATTGTGACAGGTATTTGTGGGGAACGTTTGACCATGAGCCGCTGTAAGTCTCCGGGGCAGAAATGACCAGTAGGGCAAGACTGGTGCAGATATGGGGCCTGCCCAGCCAGTGATGGGCGGGACAAGTTCCTGGGGAGGGACAAGACGGTAGATGGAAGACAGGGTCTGAGACCCATATAGGAAGACAATTGGGCCATTTGGCCCATCGAGTCTACTCTACCATTCCACCATGGCTGAACCATTTTTTCCTCTCAGCCCCAATCTCCTGCCTTCTCCCCGTATCCCTTCATGCCCTGTCCAATCAAGAATCTATCAACTTTTGGCCTTAAGTATACCGTTGACTTGGCTTCCACAGCCATCTGTGGCAAGAAATTCCACAGACTCACCACTCTCTGGTAAAGAAATTCCTGCTCATTTCTGTTCTAAAAGGACATCCCTCTGTTCTGAGGCTGTGTCTTCTGGTCCTAGACTCTCTCACCATAGGAAGCATCCTCTCCACATCCACTCTATCAAGGTCTTTCACCATTCAAAAGGTTTCAATGAGGCCACCCCCTCATTCATTTGAATTCTAGTGTATAAAGGCCCAGAGCCATCAAGTGCTCTTCATTTCACAAGCTGTTCGATCCTGGAATCATTTTCATGAAGCTCCTTTGAACCCTCTCCCGTGTCAGCACATCCTTTCTCAGATAAGGGGCCCAAAACTGCTCACAATACCCCAAGTGAGGCCTCACCAGTGCTTTATAAAGCCTCAACATTACATTGTCTGAGATGCTGTTGTGGAACCACTCAGCCAGATTTTAAATCAACTTTGATTTGGCCAACATCGATAGTGTCATTATACACCTTTAAGTATGTTTCATGTTAACCATGCAGCATTTTGAAATGACTTTGAATGTCGGCAAATAATACATTGAGCTTTCACAACTTTTAACATGACAAATTCTACATCTAAATTTAGTGCACTTTTGATTTGACAATTTGACGAATGGCATATGTACCTTAATGTTGGCAGATGTCACATGGAGATGTCATGATCTTTAATGTTGGCAGACATCAGGGAGAATTTTTGATCTTTAAAGTTGGCTAGAGGCTGCAGAGAACAGAGGGAGTGAGCTGGATCTATTACACTTTTTACCATGATCAAGGAAGATCTACAAGATGCGATGTCTCAGGAAAGCGGCATTCATCATCATGGACCCCCACAAACCAGGCCGGAGGTACAGGAATCTGAGGCCCACACCTCAAGGCTCAATAACAGCTTCCTTTCCGCTTCCATCATATTCTTGAACCTACCTAAAACCCTGACACTGTCTCTGATTGTATTGTCCCCACCTTCAGTCTGCACTGATGTCAGGATATTTAAAAAGTTTGTCAGTAATGAAGAGTGAAGCTGTTGCGAACTACCCCAGGTGTGTCTCCTGTGACAATCCTAAACTGCTCAACAATACAGATTGTGTGAGGGTGTGCGTAGGTTGTGTGTTTGGCAACTGAGGGTGTCAGTAGGTTGTGTGTTTGGTGTGTGAGGGTGTCCTTTGGTTGTGTTTGTGTGAGGATGTCTGTTGGTTGTGTGTTTGTGTGAGGGTGTGTTTGGGTTGTGTGTTTGTGTGAGGGTGCCTGCAGGTTGATGAAGGGAGATTGGGGCATTCAATGGATTTCTTGTTTCAGCCGAGAAACCAGACACACCGGTTAGACAGAAATAGCAGTCTGTCACATGATCCTTCTGCTTCTGCCATGTCATCACGACAG
Source organism: Mobula birostris (assembly GCF_030028105.1). Classification (NCBI taxonomy): domain Eukaryota; kingdom Metazoa; phylum Chordata; class Chondrichthyes; order Myliobatiformes; family Myliobatidae; genus Mobula; species Mobula birostris. The sequence continues at coordinate 126,730,885 of NC_092377.1, read as the reverse complement.
CAGACAGAATTGACTTCTGAGTACTTCTGAGCCAAGCTTTATGATCGACTGTGCATGTTTTGCAACAAATGCAAGCAGCCCAGGCTTTGTCTGAATCGCCAATTTTCCACCCAACGTAAAGCTCATGGGCTTTCTTAATAAGAGGAGTCAATTTCCGTCTTTGAGATTTTAGTGTATACTCGTCACAAATGTAACAAAGAATCAGAGTTGTTGCAACGTCAGCAAGACATTTTTTTGTACAAATACTCCTGAAAATACAGTTACTTTATTATAATGAATGCATGCACACCAATGTGACAGCAAACCAATATATATGTAAACACAATGCATAGAATGGTGTGTGTGAGATGCTTTATTGCTTTTTCTAAAACCTGTCCTGCCCTGTAGGATCCACCCTGCCTAAACATGCCAAGGAATACCTGGACATGATGCAGAACTTTTCAATTTACCTTGTTGGTAACATTTTAATTGACTTTAATAATAAATTGAAATAACAAATATAGGTGAGTTTTTAAAAAAATGCTGTGTGATAGGGAAATTTCATGGTGATTTTGCATGATCAGCAGCCTAAAGTCCATAAAGTTCACCCAAAAGTATTCAGGAAGCAAATTCTTTGTTGTCCAGTGTTATTGACTTCATGAGAAGAAAACCAGAGGCCATGAGCCACTCCTCATCGGAAGGTCAGAGGTGGAGAGGATCAGCAGCTTTAAACTCCAAGGTTATGATTTCAAGGGTTATGGGCCCAGCAAATGAATGCAATTATGAAGAAAGTACGGCAGCACCTCTACTTCCTTAGGAGTTTGCAGAGATTCAGCGTGACTTCTAAAACTTTGACAAACTTCTGTAGATGTGTGTGCGGAGAGTATATTGACTGGCTGCATACAGTCTGGTGTGGAAACACCAATGCCCTTGAATGGAATACAAAAAGTAGTAGATACGGCCCAGTCCACCACGGGTAAAGCACACCCAACTATTCATTCCCACTCCTGCCAGTGAACCATAGCAACTTACGAGCTGCTCGGTGCCATCTCTCTCTCCAACTCAGCAGAAATCCAAAAGTTACTTCCAGTGCCTTAAAGTGACAGTCCAACAGTTAGTCTTCGTCTCTCTCTCTCTCTCTTCAAAACAAGATATCGATGTTAAATAACTCTCTCTCTTTTCAAAAGCACAGTTAATAGGGGTAAACGAGCACAATTTATAGGGGTAATTCAGGATTCTGTCACACTCCCTTTCTTCAGAAAAAAAAATTGACGATGAATTTTTTTTGTCTAAATGTAAAGTACAGAGTTTGAAAGTACAGATAAAATCATTAGATGACAGAGCAAAAATGTGTACAATTTCCAACTTAATATCTGGATAACTAATCAGCTATAATATTGTCAGTATCTTTCACATGTCTGATTGTCAGATCAAATTCTTGCAATATCAGACTCCAATTTAATAACCTTCTATTCTTATCCTTCATTTTAGTTAGAAACACCAACGGATTATGATCCGTGTAAATTACAAGTGGTCTCTGGGCAACAGAAAGATTTCGAGGTCTTTTTTTTTAACATTGGCCTCAAAATGTTGTAAGGCCAGAATAAGTGCTAGTAATTCCTTTTCAACAGTTGAATAATTTTTCTGGTGTACATTAAAGTTCTTTGAGAAATAAGCTACTGGATGTTCAATGTTATTCACTCTTTCCTGTAACAGTACTGCCCCAGCAGCTTTGTCACTAGCGTCTGTTGCTATAGAAAATGGCTTGGAAAAATCTGGTGCTTTGAGCACAGGATGGTTTTCAGATGTTCAAATGCCTCCTGGCAAAGGTCATTCCATACAGATCTTTCACTCTTCCCCAGGAGTTTTGTTAGGGGTAGAGCGATGTCAGCAAAGATCTTACATAACTTACAGTAATACCCAACCATTCCTAAAAACCTTCTTAAAGCTTCCTTGCCGGTCGGAACAGGAACTTCAGCAATCGCTTGAACCTTGGGCTGTACAGGAGCCAGGGGGCCCTGGCCTGCTGCATAGCCAAGATAAATAACAGTAGCATGACCAAACCTACTTTTAGCGAGGTTCACAGTAAGATTGGCCTTGGAAAGTTTTGTCAAACTGTTTTTCTACAGCTGCAATCTACTTTTCCCACGTGTCCTTCCAGACCACTAAATCATTGATATAAACCCTGTGCTTTCTAACCCTCCAATCACAGAACTGACCATTCTTTGAAATGTCCCCAGAGCATTTTTCATCCCGATGTGTAAAACATTGTACTCATACAGACTAGATGGTGTCACAAATGCTGATATCTCTTTAGCCCTCTCTGTCAAAGGAACACCCCGTATCCTTTTAACAAGTGTCACGTACCCCGTGACAGGGGTTAGGAAACCAGCAGAGATGGAAAACACTTTGGAGTCTCGTATTGCTATAAAGGAATAATATTTATTAGTAACTACGCAATACAGTAATATAAATGCAGATAAATCAAACAGGTTAGCAATGATTATATACAATAGTAAGTGTGGAATATATATGTATGAAAAAACTAGCTTCTTTAAGTCTAGGAGTAAAAAGATACAGTCTTACGATGTTGAGTAAAGTTCAGTTCAGTTCAGTTCAGTTCATGGTATTTAGTTGAGTAGTGATGGAGAGAGAGAGAGAGAGAGTGAGTTGAGTCTTCAGGTGAGCTGATGGCGTCGATCTTCTCGTCGTCCTCCGAAATCCTTTACAAGTCACCGACTGTGACTTCAACCAGGGGGACCGGTCTTCCTGTGGTGGAGCTATCACCCAGGCGAGAGTGGACACATAGACAACTCCCCACCAGTCAACCCCTTCTTCACCGTTGGAATGGCAATTTTGTATTGATCCGCCTGATCGATCCTCCAAAACCCACTTTCTCTGCAGGCACAACGATGCTCATTCAGTGTCCAGATCATGTGTCTGAGGTCTGTATCATCTGACCTCCTATTTATTTCACCAGGCTGAGCATCACCTGTCACTCAAAGAGTCCCTCCTTCCTTTGTCTGTAAAGGAATGCAAGCAGGCAACCTGTCCTTGAAGAAATATCAACAACCAATCAGATGGATGGATCAGACAGACGCTGCAGGAAAGAACCCGGAATGCATTGACTGACGGGAGGTGTTTGCGGCGGCAGAGTCTGCACTGAATGATGTGGAGAGGTGAGAAGTCGTGTTTCATTGTTCATCCCGAGCAGTTGCGTGACAGAGGACTCTCACATCTCCGGGCTGTTCGCAGGGACACACAAGGAGACGGACATCAATTGCAGCCGGCAGATCATCAACTCGGTGAAAGGCGCCTTTGGTCCGCCCGACCTCATTGGTCATCGAGATGTCCGTGGATGGGAGCTGCCGAATGGCGACAAGACACCGTGCTGAGGGAGGCGCTGAAGCCGGGTTCAGGCACCGCAGGGCTCGGTGAGGAAGCGCCACAGTGTAATGTTCCTTCACTACTGGAGAGGGCGGGGCCGGGTTGGGTGAGGAAGCTCCTTAATTACTGTAGCAGTGTACAAGAGTGACAACGATCCAAATGTTATTAAGGAATGTAATCGAACACTAATGAAAGCATTCACTATGAATTTAAGAACGAAAGGCCATGGGGTGAATCGCTGAGCAAACGGCAGAACGCCTCATCGCCTGATCGCAGTAACAAGCACAAAGACATCGCTAGGCCGAGCTGAAAATGTCCCTCCCGGTAGGAACCTTCCTCTATCATTACCACAACACGTTACCTTCGGGACGGCTGTGATCGGGTTAATCTCTGTCAGCTGTGAAACGAAGGATTCGCTGAGAAACAGACTATTTCCCAGGTCACACACAGACGGGCATCAAATTCTACTGGAAGATCATCGGCTCGATGAAGGACGTCCTTTGGTCTGTCGGAAATTTGTTGGTCTCTCCTGACAGTGAGATGTCGGTAGGAGAAAGCTGGTTGCTGGCACAGTCCAGGCCGCAGGAGGACGTACTTAGGGAGGTGTCCTGGGTCCGCCAGCAGTGATGGGGCTTTTTCTCCACTGTCGCTGTCGCCTCAGAGTCCGCACTTTACGGAACGACCGCCAGTGGGCGCTCGGTGCGCTGGTTCGCTGTTGCTCTTTGGGAGCCGGTACACGGTGGTCAGGACTAGGAGAGCGAGCGCCTTCAGGACGAGCAGGATGTAAAAAGGCAGTGGCTCCCGAGGAGAACCTGAGAGTAAATCGGAGTTCAGAGTGAGACGGTTCACCGAGGCGAACTAAGGATGGGATGTATTCTGAGGTTTCAGGGGTTTATATAGAGAATAACATTGCTGGGAGTGGGTTACAGGCTGGGATCTAATCCAAGCGTTCTGGGGGAGGGGTTATATATGAAATAACAAAACTGGACCTGCGATCCAATCCCAGGAGGAATCATGTAAGCGGCGGTGAAAAGTGAACGAGGGGAGAGATACCGGCGACTCACCTCGTACCAGGAGCACGGTCCCATTCCCTCGGAGCAGCAGCCGCCGGTCGGTAAGATGAACGGACGCCAGGCAGCGGTAGGTGTTGGAGTGGCTCGGTCGGAGGTGCCGGAGTTGGAGGGAGAGTCCCGTGCCGATCTCGCTCTCAGGTAGAGCATCTTGCTGCCGGGATCCCTCGGGAGTCGGATAGACGATACGTTCCTCTCCCTCGTTCTCTGTCCCGCCGACCACCCAATAGGGGTAGATTATCACCCGGGGCTCCGTCAGCCCCAGAACTTCGCAGTGCAGCGTCACGTTGGAGCCACTCGGGACCTCCAACCTCCGAGGCCACTGGGACACGTAGAGGGTGGCGAGCGAGATGTCTGTAACACAGTGAGAGAGGGAGAATGTTGAGGGAGCGTCTGTAACACATGGAGAGAAGTGGAGAGAGTAGTGAGGGAGGGTCTGAAACACAGGGAGGGAGGGAGTAGTGAAGGAGCGTCTGTACAGAGAAAGAGGATGGGAGGGGCAGAGATTAAACGTGGAGTGATCTCAAACTCTAAGGAAAGAGTTAAACATGATTCGTCTTTGGTATGTGCCAAAATAAAAAGGAAGTCGGCCAGAGAACATGGTGTTAACCCGGAGTGGAACTGATTTGAGGAAGTTGAATGAGTACAAGTCTCCAGCCTGGAGAGTAGATCATGGATTAAAACAAGTTTGTGTGGGGAAGGCGAGGCCTTTTTTCAGGTACCAAACAGTGACCCATCAGGGAGAGTTCTGGGGTATGAGTTCTGTTAGAGTTTTAAAGGGATATTGAAGGGTGTAGATACGGGTTTTCTTTGTGCAAGTGGGGAGAATTTTCCATCAGACCACGTTACGACCAGTGATAATGGTTTAAGAGTTGGCGAAGATAGAGACAATTACGTCCAGTGAGAGAGAGAGGGAAAGAACTGAAAGTTTGTGGTATCTGTGATTCCTTCCGGCATCTGCAGATCAGTTCGTTCAGTGGACGAGAAGTGTTTGTTTTTGGCGACATCATTAACCCTTCGTTTTCCTTTTTGCATTGCATGTTTATATAACCCTAGTAAAACAATTTATTGTCGTTTAACATGTGTACAGTTGTCCCCTTTGTGTGCAAATATAGACCGGAATGCTTATTGCTGCATCAGGAAAGACCACAGAACGACATTTTAAACAATTATCGTTACGCAAACACAGCCCCAAATCGGGCAAACTCTGCCTAACCCTCCCACTTCTCCCCATATCCCTCCTCCCATTCCACCCGTATCCATGACATTTCCTTCTCCTCCTCAGGCGTCCCCTCCTCCCTCTCTCCTACAACAATTCTCCAGCTCCCTCATCCCCTCAGACTTACACAATTTATCCAAAGATACACAGATACACTACTCGTGAGCCGGTTAGAGACTGGGATCTAACCCAGCAAGTCAGGAAAATTATATATATTAAAACTGAACATGATATGGGATCGGATCCCAGGAGGGAAGCGGGAATCTGGGGGCAGCTAGTGGGGAACAAGGGTAGTGGGACCGGAGACTCACCTCGTACCAGGAGCACGGTCCCGTTCCCTCGGAGCAGCAGCCGCCGGTCGGGAAGGTGAACGGACGCCAGGCAGCGGTAGGTGTTGGAGTGGCTCGGGCGGAGGTGCCGGAGTTGGAGGGAGAGTCCCGTGCCGATCTCACTCTCAGGTAGGGCGTCTTCCCGCCGGGTTTCTTGTGGGGGCGGGTAGACGACACGTTCTTCTTCCCCCTCCTCCGTCCCGCCGATCACCCAATAGGGGTAGATTATCACCCGGGGCTCCGTCAGCCCCAGAACTTCGCAGTGCAGCGTCACGTTGGAGCCACTCGGGACCTCCAACCTCCGAGGCCACTGGGACACGGAGAGGGTGGCGAGGGAGCTGTCTGTAACACAGTGAGAGAGAATAGTGAGGGAGCGTCCGTAACACATGGAGAGTGGTACAGAGAGAGAGTGGAGAGGGCGCGTCTGTAACACAAGGAGATAGGGAGAGAGTAGCGAGGGTAGAGGTTGGGAGGGGCAGAGAGTAAACGTGGAGTGATCTCAAATTGTAAGGAAAGAGTTAAACATGATTCGTCCTTGGTATGTGCTAAATAAAAAGGAAGTCTGCCAGACAACATGGTGTTAACCCGGAGTGGAACCGATTTGAGAAAGTTGAATGAGTACAAGTCTCCAGCCTGGAGAGTAGATCGTGATTAATACAAGTTTGTGTGGGGAAGGCGAGGCGTTTGTCCAGGTATCAAACAGTGACCCATCAGGGAGAGTTCTGGGGTATGAGTTATGTTAGAGTTTTAAAGGGATATTGAAGGGTGTAAATACAGGTAAATCTTTGGGCACGTGGGGAGAATTTTCCATCAGACCACGTTACAACCAGTGATAATGGTAAGAGTTGGGGAAGATAGAGACAAGTGTGGTGAGGGAGCGTCTGTATCACCGGGAGGGAGCGGAGCGGTGCAGAGAGTGACCCGGATGCGGCGTCCAAAACAGCTCAAAGTCAGGCAACCTCTGCTCAATATCAACCAGCACCTCTCCCCGTAACCAATGACCTTTCCCGAATCCATGACACTCCCCTGTCAACAACACACACCCCTTCTTCTTCTTCTCTACATTGACAGCCTAACTCCTTCACCCCGAAACGACGGAAATTCTTCCCAACACTCCGACCCTTCATGCATACTGTCACTCTATGGGGAACGGGCCACACAGACACAGAATCTTTCGGTCATTTTCTCAATCTCTCTCTCTCTCTCTCTCTCTCTCTCTCTCACACACACACACACACACACACACACACACACACACACACACATACACACACACACGTGTCCCGAGCAGAAAGAGAGGTTCTCTTACCCAGTAGCAGAAGGAGCAAGATCAGTTTTCGGAGCTGCGCCCTCATCATCGCATAGTCAAAGTATTTTCAATTAACACAGCTCTGAGGACGCATAAAGAAACACCTTAGCAAGTGTCGGCGGACGAAGGGACGAAATACTTTGCTGTAGTGAAATGATCTGGACTGACGTGCAGAACAAAGTTTTTCACTGTGACAATGATAAACCAAGTTACCAGTTACATATTTTCACCACCCCATGCACACGTTGTCTCATTCAGGGAGCTGTGGACCTGCTCGAATCTGTACATCAACTGATGTGCAACCCCCTCCCGTCACACCCCCACCCCCCCCACACACACACACTACTTGTTTCCTCTGTCCAACGTTGCTGTAATTTTGCACAGAACTGAAAAGCCCCCTTTGCAAACCTGTCATCTACAATCTCTCTCCGAATTTGATCATACTACACCAAAATTGTTTGATAAACAACCGTAACTCTGCAGGAAGACGTCATTTCGAGGATAATCCGGTTTCGATTCCCGTCGCTGCCCAAACATTTGGGTTTCCGGGTGCTCCGGTTTCCTCCCAAATTCCAAAGGCGTACGGGTACAGATTAGTCAGTTTTGCACAGGCTATGTTGGCACGGGAGGCATGGAGACATTTGCGGGCCCAGTACAATCCTGGCAATGTGTTGGTCATCGATGCAAACAACCCATTTCACTGTCTATTTCCATGTCCATATGACAAATAACGCTGGTCTTGAAAGCAATCTTAGTAAGTTGTGGGCATCCTAAGTGGCGAAACTGCCCGGTGGGCTGCCTGGCACAGCACATTGAAATGATCTTTCACGCAGAGAATATTATTTATATATTGAATTAGTTCAGTTTAAAGGGAGCAACGAATTGGGTCCCTGTGGTTTTAAAGGGAGCGGCAGACGGGTCCAGTGGGTTTAAAGGGAGCGAGCAACTGGTCCCTGTGGGTTAAAAAGAGCGGGAAATGGTTTCGGTGGATTTGCAGAGAGAGAATCAAACTGTGCGTTGTGGAGCGGGAAGCGGGTCCCGGTCGGTTTAACGAGAGGGAGAAACTAATCCCTATGGGGTTAAATGAAGCGGGAAACGGGTCTCGGTGGGTTTAAAGGGCGCGGAAAACGGGGTCGTGGTGGGTTGAAAAAGGAGCGGGAAATGGACCTCGGTGGGTTCAAAGGGAGCGAGAAACGGGTATCTTGAAGCATCAGGGCCCTGAACAACTGGATTGTGGATTACCGGAATTCTGCTGAAACCTCGGAGCAGCGGCTGCCATTCGGGATGCCAGTCAGTGGTCGGTGTTAGAGTGGCTCGGTGGGAGAAGGCGAGGTGGAGGGAGTCCCGGAGCCAATCTCAGTTTCAGTGAAGGCTGCACCCAGCCGGGATCGCTCACGGATAAACTAATCGATTAGGAGTAGATCAAAGCCCGTAGGTCCATCATCCCCCGAACATCGCTGTGGACTCTCACGTAGGAGCTACTCGGAGTCCCTAACGAGCGTGTGGTGAGGAAGAGGGTAGTGAGGGAGCGTCTGAAACACCGGGATGGAGGGGAAGGTGCAGAGGGTGACGAGGTCCAAAGACTGGCAACCTCTGGCCAATAACCGTCCCCAACTCTCCCCGTGATCCCCTACGCAAACCTTCTATCCGTAGCCATGACATTACCATCTCCCATATAGACGCCGGCTTCATTTACCACACAGTCCTCTCAGTTCCCTCTCCCTCTCCCTCTGCGCCCAGTGGGCTAGCCCCAATACGACAGGCAGCAAATCGGCCGTTCTTCCAACAGAGACCAGCATCCTGTCACAGGTATTTGTATTGTCCTCGTAATCCAAGGCCGTGTGAAGAGTCTTTCAGATCGCATCCGCCGTAAACCTTCCTCAACCTGTCCCTTTCCAATCTACATTTGTTTCTCTCTCTCTTTCTCTCATTTTCTGCCCTCTGTTTCTCTCTCTCGTTTCCAATCTCAGGCTCTCTTCCTCCTACTACCCCAAGATATTTTTTCAGCCCACACTCCCTCCTTATATATTTCCCTCTCTCTTCTTCACCCCATCCTCCTCTTCTTCACTTTTCTCCTCCTCACACTGCCCCTTTCTCTCTGCTCCCTCGCTTTTCCTGCACCCTCACTCACATCCCCCACCTCCGCCTGGTGTCATCTACACCACATCCTGTTCACCACGTCTCCCCCTCTCCTGTGTTTCGCTGTGACTAATTCACTGACCGCACACTGGCAGGCCAGCTCCGTTCCGCAGTACAGTAACTGTGTGTGGTGCGGACTCTGTGACAACACTCCCACCCGATTTATTTCAGTGCTACCGGGTGTCACCTGCACTACATGATCCCGGGCACCGGAAGATGACCCGCCAGTTATACAAATGGGTACGGGAACCTCTTTCTCCTGAGTTACCACACTGGTCGTGCGATCCCTCACTTGCCCTGTCTCCTCACCGCCCCTCCCGCTGTGGTTCCTCAGCAGAGACGTTCAAACTGATCTGCACCGAGAATCGCCATCTTTGTGATTCAGATCAGGGTGACAAGACACAGAGAGAGGGAAAGAGTAAGAGCGAGAGCGATGAAGAGAAAGAGGGAGGGAGATGGGGTCATGGAGATGTGGGGAGACAGAAAGAATGGTTAGGGTTAATGGAGACGGAGAGACAGGCAGATACTCATAGAGCTCCGGGCCGCCATCACCTCCTCACTCTCCACCTGCTCATAGGCTGTCCACTGAGTTCAGTCAGCGGCTCCGATCTGTCGCTCCCTTCCCCGCCAGGCGAGCTCTCCTCTTCGGTTGGGACCAGCCGATCCCTCTGGAATTGCTTTCCTCTCGGGGTCGAGCGCTGGCGCTCCGGACACCCGACACGAGAGGAGCTGCGGCCGCTCAGCCGGGACAGGAAGGTGCGGCAGCGAAAGTCAGGTCCCCTTTCACTGTCTGACGTCCTGTCCGGGGGCCGGACTGTACCTGACCGTCCGGAAACTCATAACACCGTTCCATCGAAGTGGGGGGGGGGTGGGGGGCGGGTGGAATAGCTGCCTTGAGGCGGACCGAGGGAGCAGCCTTGAAGAGGGAACGTCACGGAATAAACGGCGAGGAGTGAGAAAGGGACGGAACACAACGGCCACTGCATCCCTTTCATCTACCCTCTTCCCCTATTCCTAATCGCTACAAATCCTTCCTTCACCCCTCCCGACTCCTTCTACCCGAAGCCCTATCCTCCCCATTCTGCCCCCCACACAGACAATGGTGCGAGAAACACAACACATTCAGTAAATGGCAGTTCTATTGGTGAACCCGCCTTGTTAATGAGAGGTCAGACTGGTTCAAGCTGACGGGTTGGGGACAGTAACTCAAATAATCACGCGATACAACAGTGTGTGCTAAAGCCCCCCTGAATGTCCAACACATCGAACCTTGCAGTGGATGACGCAGGTCACGAGCACACGGTCAGTGGCCACTTTATTAGGTACAGGGGGTTCCTGATACAGTGTCCGCTGAGCGTAAGTGGTAACGGCGCCATGGTTCAAACTACTGGATCAACCAAATGACACGAAATTTGCATAATATGTACAGTATTCTATTATGAATAAGGTTTATTTTTGAAATTAAAATCGTTCCAGTCAGCTGGATAATTGGAGTTTTAAACAAGGCCAAGTCTTAAAGTGTGAACTGTTAAGCGTTGCAGACAGAGACGCCTAGCGGTATAAGGTTGTAATTCACTGATAAACTGGGCGGTGCAGAGGGTGTTAGGCACACCAGCCATCATGCGTCAGGGAACTGAGTACAGGAGGTGGGACGTCATGTTACAGTTGTACAAGACATTGCTGAGACCGTACTGGGAGAATTGTGTGAGTTCTGGTGACACAGCAATAGGAAGGATGTTATTAATCTGGAGGTGATGCAGGAAAGATTTATGAGGATGTTACCAGGACTGGAGGTTTTGAGTTACGTATGACAGAACGGGAGTGTTTTCTTTGGAGCGAAGAGGGCTGGCGGGGGGTAGGGGAGGTGGTAGGGGTGTACCTCATCGTTGTTTTGAACATAATGAGGAAAGGTTTAGAGGGAAGTGGGCCGAAGGCAGTGAAACGGGACGAATCCAGGAACACAACTCAGTCGACATGGATAATTTGGGCCGAAGGGCCTGTTCTCTGCTCCGTATAGCTCCAGGACCTTTATTGTGCCTGGTCTCTCAAGCTTACTAAATGACTACTGTGATACATCAGTAAACATCTGTTCTCCCTGGCCAGTCACCGATACAGCCGGGGAACAGCTGGGCATTGACTCTAGGAAGCAGGCAGAGTACACGTCCCTGTCCCTGCTGAGGTGGAGATAGTTGAGAGCTTCAGGTTCCCATAAGTCAGCATCACCATTTGTCCTGGTCGAAACACATACACCCTGTGGCCAAGAAGGATGCCGACGTCTGTTCTCCTCACAAGACGAAACATTGCCATAGCGCAGCTGCTAGTTCCAGGCGTCAGAATTCAGAGTTCAATTCCAACGTTGTCTGTGAGACGTTTGTACGTCCTTCCCATGAGAGTGTGGGTTTCCCCAGGCAGTCATGGTTCCTCCCTCAGTCCAACGATATAATTTAATAGGTCATTATAAATTGTCCTGTCATTCGGCGATAGTTAAATAGGTGGATTACAGAGCGGAGCGACTCCTTGGACAGCTTCTGTGTCGTATCTCGAAATAAATAAAAAATAAAAACCAAAATTTCCCCTTCTACCTTCCTATCTCTGCCACTCTTTCCCGGAACTCCTCTCTGACCCCTCTCACTTTACCTGGCCCTCTGTCCTCCTGCCCCTTTCCCCCTTTTCCTTCGTCCTCCTACCCCTTTCACCCTCGCTGTCCTCCTGCCCTTTTCCCCTCGCCCTCTATCCTCCTGCCCCTTTCCCCTCTCCCTTCACCCTCCTACTCTTTTCAGCCTCTCCCTCATATGCTTTCCCCCGTCTCTGCCTACGCATTCGTTGCCATGCTTCGTAATGCCCCCGCTCCTCTCCTCTCCCTCTCTCTGACCCTCCCTGACCACCCCCTCTCTCTTCTGTTCTTCTCTGATGTAGCAAATGACATTAGTAAACAAACGAGGCATTGTACACGTATAACATCGGCCGGTGGTTTCGTGGCATCAGCACCGGACTTCAACCCCAAAAGGTATCTGGTTCGAAATCGACCGGCTCTTTCCATCCTTTCTATCCGTGCTGCGTTGAGCTCCGAGTTAGCAACTCGACCTCGTAAAAAAGGCAATCGCTGAGGAAACAGCAATGAATACCGTCCGACGCAAAAAGGAAAAACAATTTGTTAGTTCTATAAAACATGTAATGAAGCATTACTGAAATACTTTTCATCCACCGTATGAGCTGATCCACAGAATGACAACAAACTTTTTTCTCTCTTTCCTTCTCTCTCTAATTACACCTTTTATATCGCCTCGAAAATCCCTTACCCTACTTTCTCATGCATTAGATACCTGCACCTGCCTAATGTTCTCCCCTTCTCCTGACAAACATGTTATTCACCATTATGGCTGTAGATTTGTCCTCCTTAACTTTCTCAAATAGTGGTCTGGTTCTTTTACACTTTCTCAAAACACTGCAAGCTAACACCAACCTTCCACTCTATTTTAGCGAAAGGAAGGAAGAATCACATTTAACTTTTTTCTTTTCCATATTATGAATTGAACTAAAATCACTTTCATAACTTAGTAAAGTTTTTAAATGAGAACTGTCAACCCCCAAAGCTTGTAGTGCAGATGTGTTCAATTATTTCATAATGACAACCCAGAGTGATGTTTTGCAACAAGATATGAGGAGTAATGAAGCATAGTACAGTATGCCCAATTCTAAGTCGAGTCAATATAATTCCTTCACTTCTTGTCTTACCTCCTTCTCCCGTCAATCCAACAGTTTCATGTATTCTATAAAGGTGTCTCTCCTTATTCCCATTATCCCACAAATCCTGCCATCATCCCCTAATCTTATCCCCACCAACCCCTTAGCTTCTGATTTGCTTCATGGACGGACTATATCCACAGATGAACTTTTAACAGCTCTTTTGGTCAAACAATCAACTCGTTCATCCCCCTCAACACCTCTATGTGCAGGAACCCATAAGATGAGACATTAATATTTTAAAGGTGAAATAAAGTTTGAAGAGCTTCCAGCAGTAAATCTGACCTACTGCTAAAATAAACTGCTTTAAAACTAGCCTAAACAGAAAAAGAATCTTAAATAATTATAAATTTGTAAGGACGATTTCCTCCACTCACTGTAAGCCTAGAACGATGGCAACCAGTTCTGCAGTATACACTGATATATAGTTAGTAAGGCATTTCTTCATTGTTACCTGTAATTCAGGCACAAACACAGCACACGGTTATTTCCCGTTATATTATCTTTCGAGCCATCAGTAAAAATGATTACCATATCACAATAATTCTCTCTAACACACTGATGAACGCACAGACTCTCGGGCATTTCAGGAACCTTGGATTTCATTAAAATATTCAATCTATAATCAACTAAAACCATTGGGGAAAAACCATGATGGGGTTACCGAAAAAGATACAGTGGGACAAATTACATAGTCCAACAAACCCATATTCCTAGCCTGATGAAAACGCAGCCAACGGAAACTGAAAACTCCCTTCTTGTGATGTTCCCAACAGCCTTCCAGCAAACTTTTAACAGGGTGATCATTCCTCTGCCCCCTTAAGTTAGCCCAGTATGTCAACAACAACTTCATCCTCCACAACTGCAAGGGTAATTGTCCCATTTCAACCAGTAAAGCTGAAACAGGAGTTGACCTGACTGCAGCAAACTCAATTCTTAGAGAATGTGCAAAATGCATTCTTAAAGAATGTGCTCAATTATTAAAGAATGTGAGTGGGAACGGCAGTGGGTGTGGAGGCAGCTGGGATGTCTTCGATCGCGTGCACAACATGCTGAAGCGGGAGGGTGATCAGCCAGATGTCATGGTACACATCGGTACCAATGACATAAGAAGAAAGAGTGAGGAGGTCCTGAAGAGTGAGTATAGAGCTTGGTAGGAAGTTGAAAAGCAGGACCTCGTGGGTGGTAATCTCAGGATTGCTACCTATGCCACCTGCCAGTGAGGGTAAGAATAGGATGCTCTGGCAGATGAATACGTGGCTGAGGAACTGGTGTAGGTGGCAGGGTTTCAGATTTCAGGATCATTGGGACCTCTTCTGGGGTAGGTGGGACCTGTACAAGAGAGACGGGTTACACCTGAACTATAAGGGGACCAATATCCTTGCAGGGAGGTTTGTTACTGCTTTTGGGGTAGGTTTAAACTAGATTTGCAGGGGAATGGGAACCAGAGTGCCAGAGCAGATAGTGGAGCGGGGGTGAATATAAATGACGTTAAAAATTCATGCAAAGTCACAAATAGAAGGGTTGTGTGTGTCGGTAATAACCTTCTGAGGTGTGTCTATTTCAATGCGAGGAGTATTGTGGGAAAGGCTGACGAGCTGAGGGCATGGATTGGCACATGGAATTACGACATTATAGCCATTAGTGAAACTTGGCTTCAGGAGGGGCAGGACTGGCAGCTTAATGTTCCAGGATTCCGATGTTTCAGACGTGAGAGAGCCAGAGGAATGAGGGGTGGGGGGTGGCATTGCTAGTCAGGGAAAATGGTACAGCAGTGCTCAGGCAGAACAGATTAGAGGGTTTGTCTACCGAGGCCATATGGGTGGAGCTGAGAAACAGGAAAGGTATGACCACATTAATGGGGTTGTATTATAGACCACCCAATAGTCAACGAGAATTGGAGGAGCAAATCTGCAGAGAGATAGCAGTCAACTGCAGGAAACATCAAGTTGTGATAGTAGGGGATTTTAATTTTCCACATATTGATTGGGATTCCCATACTATTAAAGGTCTAGATGAGTTAGAGTTTGTAAAATCTGTTCAGGAAAGTTTTCTAAATCAATATATAAAGGTACCAACTAGAGAGGATACAATATTAGATCTCCTATTTGGAAATGATTTAGGACAGGTGACAGAAGTGTGTGTAGGGGAACACTTTGGTTCCAACGATCAATTAATTTCACCATTAGTTTCAACTTGATCATGGATAAAGATAGATCTGGGCCTCGGGTTGGGGTTCTAAACTGGAAAAAGGCCAAGTTTGAAGAAATGGGAAAGGATCAAAAAAGCGTGGATTAGGACAGGTTGTTCTCTGCCAAGGATGTGATTGGTAAGTGGGAGGCCTTCAAAGGAGAAATTTTGAGAGTGCAGAGTTTGTATGTTCCTGTCAGGATTAAAGGCAAAGTGAATAAGAATAAGGAACCTTGGTTCTCAAGTGATATTGGAGCTCTGATAAAGAAGGAGAGAGCGATGTATGACATGTATAGGAAACAGGGAGTAAATAAGGTGCTTGAGGAGTATAGAAAGTGCAATAAAAAACTTAAGAAAGAAATCAGGAGGGCTAAAAGAAGACATGAGGATGCTATGGCAGTCAAGGTGAAGGATAATCCAAAGAGCTTCTACAGGTATATTAAGAGCAAAAGGATAGTAAGGGATAAAGTTTGTCCTCTTGATGATCAGAGTGGTCGGCTATCTATGGAACCAAAAGAAATGGGGGAGATCTTAAATGGGTTTTTTGTGTCTGTATTTACTAAGGAAACTGGCATGGAGTCAATGGAAATAAGGCAAACAAGTAGTGAGGTCATGGAACCTATACAGATTGAGGAGGAGGAGGTGTTTGCTATCTTGAGGCAAATCAGAGTAGATAAATCCCCAGGACCTGACAGAGTATTCCTTCGGACCTTGAAGGAGACTAGTGTTGAAATTGCAGGAGCCCTGGCAGATATATTTAAAATATCGGTATCTACGGGTGAGGTGCCGAAGGATTGGAGGATAGCTCATGTTGTTCCGTTATTTAGAAAAGGCTCTAAAGGTAATCTGGGAAATTATACGCCAGTAAGTTTGACGTCGGTAGTAGGTAAATTATTGGAAGGAGTACTAAGAGATAAGATCTACAAGTAGTTGGATAGACAGGGACTTATTAGGGAGAGTTAACATGGCTTTGTGCATGGTACGCCATGTTTAACCAATCTATTGGAGTTTTTCAAGGAGGTTACTAGGAAAGTGAATGAAGGGAAGGCAGTGGATGTTGTCTACATGGACTTCAGTAAGGCCTTTGACAAGGTCCCGCATGGGACGTTAGTTAGGAAGATTCAGTCACTGGGTATACATGGAGAGGTAGTAAATTGGATTAGACATTGGCTCAATGGATTAAGCCAGAGAGTGGTAGTGGAGGATTGTTTCTCTGAGTGGAGGCCTGTAACTTGTGGTGTGCCACAGGGATCAGTGCTGGGTCCATTGTTATTTGTCATCTATCTCAATGATGTGGATGATTGGTAAATTGGATCAGCAAATTCGCTGATGATAGAAAGATTGGTGGTGTAGTGGACAGTGAGGAAGGTTTTCAAAGTTTGTGGAGGGATTTGGACCAGCTGGAAAATGGTCTGAAACATGGGAGATGGAGTTTAATACAGACAAGTGTGAGGTATTGCACTTTGGAAGGAGAAACCAAGGTAGAACGTACAAGGTAAATGGTAGGGCACTGAGGAGTGCAGTAGAACAGAGGGATCTGGGAATACAGATACAAAATTCCCTAAAAGTGGCATCACAGGTAGATAGAGTCCTAAAGAGAGCTTTTGGTACATTGGCCTTTATTAATCAAGGTATTGAGTATAAGAGTTGGAATGTTATGTTATGACGAGGTTGTATAAGGCATTGGTAAGGCCAAACCTCGAGTATTGTGTTCAGTTTTGGTCACCAAATTACAGGAAGGATATTAATTAGGTTGAAAGAGTGCAGAGGAGGTTTACAAGGATGTTGCCGGGACTTGAGCAACTTGAGGGGAAATTTGATAGAGGTATATAAAATTATGATGAGTATAGATAGAGTGAATGCAAGCAGGCTTTTTCCACTGAGGCTAGGGGAGGAAAAAAACAGAGGAAATGGGTTAAGGGTGAAGGGGGGAAAGTTTAAAGGGAACATTGGGGGGGGGCTTCTTCACACAGAGAGTGGTGGGAGTATGGAATGAGCTGCCAGATGAAGTGGTAAATACGGGATCACTTTTAACATTTCAGAAAAACTTGGACAGGTACGTGGACGAGAGGTGTATGGGGGGATATGGTCCAGGTGCAGCTCAGTGGGACTAGGCAGAAAAATAGTTCGGCGTAGCCAAGAAGGACCAAAAACCCTGTTTATGTGCTGTAATGTTCTATGGTTGTATGGAATGCCCGTTCTGGGTCGGACACTTCCAGTGATTCAAGATGTAGGGTAGCTGGAGGGGTGGGTGGGGGACAATTGCTCTGTGTGAGAGACAGGCTCGTTCCCCAGTTAGGGTTAGGTATGGAGATGGGAGACGGAGACGGAGACAGAGACACCGACACAGACCCGACCCCAGTGAGGGTCCTCCTGTGACGAGTCCCGTCCGCCTGCGGAGCTGGGGTTTTGATCTTGCTCCGCCCGCTGTCCCATCTCGGAATTACAGCGGCCTCTCCCTCTGCTTGGAACAGGAACTGCGGAAAATGTCTCCCGGCCGAGGGAAGAAGCGGCTGGATCCAAACCCGTCCCCGGACATTAGCTGCGATCAAGCGGGACGAGTGCACAGTATCATCCCACTACAGGTACATGCCCCGGAATCGGAGGAGTTGGGTTTGTGGAAACATTCCGACAGAGGAAATCGGGAACCGTACGATCAGTGGCGAGCAGCGGGAGGTGGGCTTCGGTCAGGCCAGGCCGGTATTACGAGTGGACAGAATCAGGGGTAGAATCACCCTCAGGAAGGCGGGACCCAGGGGTGAATTACCCCGGAGCTGAGACAGTATGAGGCGCAGGGTTTTGCCTGTTGCCTGCGGATCAGAATCAGGTTTCTTTATAAAGGTGAAATGCAAAGGCTTAAGATCTCTAAAGAATAATGCAGAACAAGGCGTTGTTGACAGTTCGCGCGTCTCCTTCTCACCGCCCCTATGGGGTCTTTTCTTCACCCCCTCCATTGGGGAAGAGTCATTTGTCCGAAAAGAGGAACCAAAACTGCAAAACAAAACCAAAACAGGACTGTAACCGCGGCCTCACCAACGTCATATGTAAACAGCATTACAACCCCAACTCCTGTACTCAGCGCCCTGGCTAATGGAGAGCAGCGAGCCAAGCTCTTCCTTCCCCACCCTGTCTACGTGTGACTCCGCTTTCAGTGAACTCTACTCGTACTTGGAGGTCCCTCTATTCCATTGCACTCCCCAGGGACCCTACCATTCATTGTACAAGTTCAACCCTTGTCTGATCTCCCAAAACAGTACCCGTTTCACTATCGTCTGCAAAGTTCCCATCACTTGTGTCCTATTTCACATCCAAATCATTTATATGACTTAGAGACAGCAAAGGACCCAGCACTAACCCAATGGAATTCCACTGGACACAGGCCCCCAATTCCACAAGCAACCCTCGACCATCACACACTGCTTCCTACCACTGAGCTGTTCTAAATCCAGTTCACTGTCTCCTCCTAGATCCTGTAAGGCATAGGAGTGTGTTAGGCCTCTTGGCCCATCGTGTCTGCTCCACTGTTTCATCGTGGCTGATTTGTTATCCCTCTGAACCGATTCTCCCACCTTCTCTTGTAACCTTTGATGCCTGAACCAAGAAGGCATCAGCCTCTGCTTTAGGCATATGCAATGACTTGGCATCCACAGCCACCCATGGCAATGAATTCCACAGACTCTGGCTACAGAAATCCCTTCTCAGTTCTGTTTCAAATGGATGCCCTTCTCTTCTGAGGCTGTGCCCTCTTGTGTAGGCCTTTCAATATTCCTCCCCTCCCTCCTCCGTTCCTCTAAACTCCAGCAAGTCCAGGAACGTAACCATTCAATGCCCCTCATTCTTTAACCCATTAGTTTGCAAATTCATTATCGTGACCCTCTTCTGAACCTTTCCAATGGCAGCAAATCTTTTCTTTGATAAGAGGCCCAAAACTGCTCACAATACCCCAGTCTGACCAATGCCTCATAAATTCTCAGCATTACAGCCTTGCTGTTATATTCTAGTCCTCCCAAAAATGAATGCTAACATTGCATTTGCCTTCCAACACACAGAAGCAATCTTCAGAGAATCCTGCATGATCTCCTAAGCCCTTTGGCTCCTGATTTTTAAATTTTCTCCCTGTTTAGTAAATAGTCTACATCTTTATCCTTCTTCCAAAGTCCATGGAAATGCATCTCCATGCACTAAATTCCATCTGTCACTTCTTTGCCCATTCTCCCAATCTGTCCAAGTCCTTCTGCAGACTCCCTGCTGTTTGGAAGGTCGGGTTTCCAAAGTTTACAAACTAAAATTAATATCCTGATGAAGGATCCCGGGTGAAACCTTCAATGTTGACTGTTTATTCCCCTCCATTGATGTTGCCTGTCTTGTTGATTTGCCCAGCATTTTTGTCAGTGTTGCTCTGAAGAACTTGTGGGTTTAAAATTAACAAGAAATTGTATATAATAGCTGTTGTGTTTATTTTGTTTCAATGCGAGCATGCAAACTACACACAGCTGCCACTTTGCTCTTCCCCATTCTGATGTCTGGTCTAAACAACATCTCAAACTCTTGAGTCTTCTGAACTTTATGCATTCAGTTGCTGATACATGATTGGCTGATTCCTTATTTACAGTAACCAACAACTGTAGTTAACTTGTTGAATGCAAACTTACTATACTGTATTGCAGCTGGGAAAAGCTATTTTGGTGACATTTATACCTGAGGTGTGGCTGCTGTGACAATCTGGGAGACAACAATGATTAGCTTGACATCAGACTTTTGAATTTAATTACGTTATGGCTTTCTGGGTTTTGTAAATCTGGGGCTCTGTTCTCACTTTCTACCTGCTCCCATTCACTTGGTGACCTCATCTGCATCTTCTCCCCAAAGGCACCTTGTTTTTGCCCCATCAGAGATACCACCCCCCCTTGCCATTTAATAAGCACCTTGTGTCTGCTGCCTGTTTCCAGAGGATTGGTAACTGGCTTTCAATTGTCACATGTACCAAGACACAGATCACGAGTTCATCTTTTTGGGTCCGAGAGGTTTGGTGCTGGTGGGACAGGCGTTGTCCTTGATTCTAGTCGGATGAATTTCAAATGTTTGTATATTCTGCCTGACAGGAGGTGGGAGAGGAGAGAATGCCTAGGGTCGGATGGGTCCTGATTTCTGTTGAGTGGGATAAGGCTGACCCTCCCGTCCTCTACTGATAGTGAGATCTCACTGCGCGTAGACGCCCCACAACATTATTCCTGGGCCAACCTTCCCATAAGCCATGAAGTATGAAGACAAAGAACACCTGGCATATGGGACTACAAAGACTGCACTTAGCAATGAACCAAGTTGTGGTGCTGGTGGGAGCATTTACTTCCTCAGGAGGCAAAATGAATTACTCCGTTGACCCTTACCAATCTATTATTAAGACATCACTGAAAACATCCTGTACATACCTTTCACATTTGGTACGGCAGATGCTCTGTACAGGATCACATGAAACTGTAGTAATCTGTAGACACAGCTCGACATATCACAGAAACCATCCTCCCATCCATGGACTGATTATGCTGGCTGCTCGACAGCTGTACAGACAAATGACAGATCCCTCTATTCCCCACTCTGGTCTCTACCTCTTCACCTGATCTGCCTCTCACCTCACCCACATGCCTTTCTTCCCTTTCTCCCATGATCCATTCTCCATTCGCAACAGTTTCCCTCTTCCCCAGCCCCTTCCATTTCCCAAACACCGGCCTTCATCCCTCACCTCTGTCTAGTCCTCCTCTCCCGCTCCCCCCCCCGACCATTTAGTTCTTTCCTCTTCCCTTTCAGTCCTGTGAAAGTACCGAAACTTCAACTGTTTAATGATTTACAGATGACACCTGACTTGCTGACTTCCTTTGGCATTCTGTGAGAATTGCTCTGGGTTTCCAGTATCTGCTGAATCGCTTGTGTTAAAGATTCCAGCCACCCCAAACAGTCCCTTTCCATCCCCTCCCATAAGTCAGAGACACAGAAATCTGACAGACGTACCACCAGACTCAAAGACAGCTTCTGCCCTTCTCTTC
The DNA here is from genome assembly GCF_030028105.1 of Mobula birostris. Classification (NCBI taxonomy): domain Eukaryota; kingdom Metazoa; phylum Chordata; class Chondrichthyes; order Myliobatiformes; family Myliobatidae; genus Mobula; species Mobula birostris. The sequence continues at coordinate 126,709,478 of NC_092377.1, read as the reverse complement.
TCAGACTGTTGTGTGGTTCCTCAGTGCAGTAGATTGTCTGGGTCTCATTATGATCCTGCACTTTATCGTTTACCTGCACTGCACTCTCACTGTTGCTGCTACACTTATTTCTGCTTCCTGTCATTATTTTACCTTGTTCTATTGTGTAGTGATCTGATCTGTATGAACAGTTTGCAAGACAAGCTTTTCACTATCTCGGTACACATGACACAATAAACCAATTCTGATTTCTAATATGATTAAGATCTTCAGGAAGTTCTTGGAAACCGATGTGATTGTGCAGAGAATGGAGGGATTTGGACCATGTGCATTCAGGAGGGATCCGTTCAGTTATGGGTTTCATTACTGGTTCAATCAATTTGAAGTATTTTGGGCCAAAGTGCCTATTCCTGTGCTGTACTGTTCTAAGTCTAGAAACCAGAGTCTCCGGCTAGTCAATAATTTGGATGATGGAATTGGTGATTTTGTGCCCTAGTTTGCCAGTGATATGAAGATGAAGATATCAATGATGTGCAGATAGAACTGAGGAAGCAGGGTGACTGCAGAAGACCTGCACTGATTCACAGAATGGGCAAAGAAATTACTATTTTCTAAATGGGGAGAGAATTCAAAAATCTGAGATGTGCTGACATTGGAGATGGATCATGATAATTATTCCTGTAAGTAAAGGCTTATCTTAGGAGGAGCATTTGACGGCTCTGGTCATGTACTCGATGGAATTTAGAAGAATGAGGGGGGATCTCATTGAGTTCTATCGAATGTTGAAAGGCCCAGATAGAGTGGATGTGGAGAGGATGGTTCCTGCAGTGAGGGAGTCTGGGACCAGAGGACACACCCTTAGCTGCTCATTTTTAAAGGAGGTCTGGAGGAATTTCTTTAGCCATGGCATGATGAGTCTGTGAAATTTATTGCCGCATGTGGCTGTAGACACCGGGGTGTATTTAAGGCGGAGGTTCATAGTTTATTGATGAGTCAGGGCATGAAAGGTTATGGGAAGAAGGCAAGTAAATGGAGTTGAGAGGGAAATGGATCAACCACCATCAAATGGCGGAGCAGACATGATGGACCAAATGGCCAAATTGGTTCCTCTGTCTTATGGTCTAAGTCGCTTTGCTCACCACACCCTCTTCTCATTACTGCTGTGAGGGAGGAGGTACCGGAGACTGAGGACACTCACTCATCGTGGACAGCACAGTAGCATAATGGGTAGCAGGTCACTATTACAGAGCCAGCGACCCAGGTTCGATTCCCACCACCGTCTGTAAGGAGATGTATGTTCTCCCCGTCACCGCATGGGATCCGACGGGTGCTCAGGTTTCTAGTTTCCTCCCACATTCCAAAAGGGACAGGTTTGTACGGAGTAACGCACAGTGCAGGTTTGTCCAATTGGAAGGGCCTGTCACTGTGCTTTATATCTAAATAAAAATTTAAACAATACTTTTTTAGTACAACTTCCAGTTTACCATCAGATTTCTGAATGGTCTATGAACCCATGGTCTACCTCACCATTTTGCTCCTTTTTCCTGGTTATATCCCTCTTTGTTGACTGTCCCTGATCTGTCCCTGTCAATCCAGTCCCGATAATACCTTATCATAACTTGTCCACCATTAATGTCAGACTCACTGGCCTATAATTTCCTGGATTATTCACAGAGTCTTCCTAAAACAGCAGAGCAACATTAGCTATTCTCCAATCACCGGCTACTTCACCTGCTCTAAATATCTCTGCTAGGGCCCCTGCAATTTTTGCACCTGCTTTTCAAAGGGACACCTTGTCAGACCCTGGGGATCTGTCCACCCTGACTTGCCTCAGGACAACAAACACCTCTTGCTCTGTAACGTGCACAGAATCCACCACCTCTCTCCCATCGACTCTGTCCATCTCCTGACTGAATTCATATGCAAAACGTCCAGTTAAGATCTCCCCTCTTTCTTTTGGCTCCAAGCCTTGATGAACATTCTGATCTTCCAGAGGGCAAATTTTCTGCCTTGCAATCATTTTGCTCCTTCACCTTGTTTGTTATTCCAAGCTCATGCCTTCTTTTAGCCCTCCTGATTTCTTTCTTTAGCGTTCTGCATTCCTCCAACTCAACTACCTCATTTGTTCCTATCTGCGATGCACCTCCTTTTCTTCCTTAACCAGGACAGCAATCTCTCTCAAAGCAAGGTTCCAGAAACCTGTTCACCTTGCCTTTTATTCTGACTAGCAAATACAAGCTTTGTCCTCTGAAAATTTCAGATTTGAAGGCCTCCCCCTTACCATGTTACCTTTGCCAGAAAATACCTTATCCGAATCCACACTTGCTAGATCTTTCTGATACTGTACATCTAAATCACCCTTTCTCCAATTTGGAATGTCAACCCCAGGACCAGACTTATCCTTTTCCATAAATACCTTGAAACTAATGGCATTGTGATCACTAGATGCAAAGTATTCCCCTACACAAACATGTGTTTCACTTCCCTGAGTTAAACTCCATCTGCAGTTCCTTGATTCAGTTCCCAGTCATCTGGAACCCACTATCACATGAGATAACACCCTTCATTGCCCATTACCTCACCATATTTGGTGATATGTGCAAACTTATTTGAATAGCATGAGGGTGTCTGTAGATTGGGTGTTTGTAAACCTGTGACGTATGGTCTCCTGTCTGTTCTCACTCCCTAACTGCTCCCAATCATTCGGTGAGCTTGTCAGCACCTTCTCCCCGTGGTTACCCCGGTTTTATCCCATCAGAGACATCCTCCATCCCCACTCCCCCCGGCAGTTCCACAAACAGAATTTACAATTTACCCACTTCTGCATTTTGATAATTGCTTTATTATTCTCACTTGTACTGAGGAACAGTGAGGAGCTTTAATTTGTGTGCTGTCCTGTCCTGAAAGATCATGTCTACATCAACTCATCAGAGCAGTGCAAATGGGAAACAGAATACATAATAGTGTCAGAGTTACAGAGAAAATCGGCTGCAGGTAAACAATCAGGGCCACAATGTGCTCATTGGAAGATCGGGAAGTCACAAGACTCGTACAAGAGCTCCCACAGATACTGCCTGACCTGCTGAATGTTTCCATTATTTCCGGATTACATTTCCAATCTCCATCCCCCACTCCCTCACTCTGAGCCGAACACTTCAATATAACAATAACATATTGCCATAACTACAAGATAACTACAATAAATATTTACAACACTGATCCCTCTCGCAGCAGGGAGGGATAGTTGGTGTTCACATCCCAGAAAGCAGACTTTGTCATTCCCACATCCAATCCTTTGAGAGATGTGTGGAAAGGCAGTAATGACTCCCATGAGATTGTGGATTGCGTGAAAATCCCATGCTTAGTATATGCAGTTGAATGCCTGGAAGCCAGGTTTTACATAACTGACCCAGGGACGCACATGCACCCAGGGGCCCAGAAGTTCCCCCATACATTGGACGCCTGGTAGACTAATGACCATCAATTCCAAACGGGAATTGGTTGACCTGGAATGTCACAGAACTACACAGGCCCTTCAGTTCCTCCTTGCACAGGAAAATTCAGCCCCTCCCACAAAATCTTTTAAGGAGGTAACTGTAAGGATTGACAACAACAGTGAGGTAGATGTTACCTACATACACTTTGGTTCGATCTTTGATAGGGAGAGCTGGTCCAGAGGCTCTTGAGGTCCAAGGTAAGCTGGTTAATTGGATCCAACATTAGCTGGTGATCAGAAGTTGATGGTAGAGTTGGGAGGTTGCAGTTCTGATTGATGTCTGTTATTCTGTGATGTATCAAAGGGTAACTCGTGTGATATGATAACAACTGAGCTGTGAATGTTGAAGACATAATTGGTCGGTTTGTGGCAAAGACAAGACGGTATTGTGGAGAGTGAGGAAGGTTGGCTCGGATACAGATCGGATGGAAAGTTGTACAGAGAGAGGTAGATGGAGTTTAATACAAAGGAGGACAAGGTGGTGTGTTCTGCCTTGATGGAATGGTAGAGTAGATTCAATGGGTTGAGTTCCTTATCCTGTCCCTATCTATTATGGTCTAAATGTAAGAGAGTAGAGTGTGTGTGTGCACGTGTGATTGAGCTGACTGGTCAATCTCCTTCCCTGTGATGTAGATGCTCCCTCACCAACCTTTTACCTTTACTCTCCCCTTGTTCACTGCCCGCCACTTCATGCATTCCTCCTGTTGTACTTCGAGAATCGCTGAAACTGGAAGGTGCTACACCACACTCTGATTTATTCTAAACCTGCAGCAGTGCACGAACGGCATTGGGACAACAACCTTCTGATTTCGAGACGGGACAGAATTGTCGATGGCAATCTGCCTGTTATACTTCTATTAATAGTGAAACAGTGAATACATGTCAATAATGAACACGGCATTCTTTAAGGAAAAAGTACATATTTATTGTTACAAATGAATCAATCATAAACTCTGCTCAAAATTACAATGGCACACGAGAGAGTTCGCTTTAGAAGATTATTCCCCATTTGGGCACGTGTGATGAAAAAATAATATTCACTCCAGGCTGAATACTTTAATTTAATAATGTATTGTCATAAATACAAGAATATTTTATAACCATAAATATTAAAATTAATATTCATAACACTGATCCCTCTCACACCAGGAGTAGCTTCTGTTCACATCCCAGAAAACTACCTTCATCATTCCCACAGATTTGGGAAAGAGGCAGGAGATCCAGGAGATCCCGGACTGTGTGCAAATCCCACCCCTGGGCTTGCAGAGCTGACACAGAGGTGTATGCTCACCCAGGGGTCAGCAGATTCCCTTACACATGGCCTATGTTTCCTCTAAGCTGTGCATGCACACGTTTTTCAACCAGCGCACAAAGGAAATTAATGTGCACACAAAAGTTTAGTTACCTAAAATAATGTAGTAATGAATAATTATACTTATTAAAAATAATCTTTTAGCTCACTGTTTCTGTTAACTAGTTAGTCGCTTTTTCAAATACCACAATGCACCTCACAAATTTACGTCACCTCACCTTTCCTGTTCCGGTTTGTACAGCTGCATCACGTTGGCAGCCATGTTTGGTGGACAGTGTTTATATCGTAAAGCTTACAAAGATCTGTTTCAAATCCTGCGGATAGCTTACTAAGTTCTTATTGACAAAAAATTATTTCACTATGTCGAATTCAAAAGAAGTGAAGTGTGTGAAGTGCAAAAGAACTGCAATTTTTTAAAAAGTTGAATGGCTTAATAGTAGAAATTGCTACACCGAAAGCTCATGAGGTCATGAACGTTCAGCTACGAGAAACAGAACCTGTTACAGGAGTGCTACGCGTGTTATGGTTGAGTACAGATGAGCGAGAGCAAAAACCATCCAACCCAGAGGAGATCAAAGTTCTTAAAGACAGAGGCAAAATTAACAAGATAAGAAAGCGGTATCTAGGGGACAATGTTTTGTGGAGTGACAAAGTTAGAGTTTTGCTAAGCGAACAACATGAAGAAAATGCCACAGTAGATACAAGTTCGCTGTTGACTTCTATAAATTGTCTTTGTGCTCATTTAGAAGACAGGTTTCCTGAAGGTGAAGTACAAGAATGGTCAGCTTTTGATTTCTCTGCAATTGCAGATTGTGACTTCACATTCAGCAATGAACAAGTTAATGCCTTATGTATAAAATATTGGGATTTACCAGCTGAAAATACTGTAATAGTTAGACAGTTTAATGACTTCAAATTTTCCATGCAAGAAAAAATTAAATCCAAACTGATTTCAAACTTTGCTCAAATGGTGACATTTGGACTTCAAAATGAACAGTTTTGCGACCTTGCACAGTTGGTACATGTTGGGGGAACCTTTCTTGCATCTAGCGCGGACTGTGGGCGAAGTTTTAGCTTAATGAATCAACTCAAAAAGCTGAGAAACCGTTTAGGGAATGTCATTTGGGTATGTTAATGAGAGTCAAAAGCTATCAATTGGATAGAATTTCCATCAGTCTTGATAGAATTTACAAAGAATGGGTAAATGCCAAAGACAGGAGAGAGAAAAAAATAACTGAGTGACTTAAATACGTATGTGATTTTGTTGTTATTCTGTGCCGTTTTATGTCAAATATTCAGTAAACCTACATAAACTGTGCCATGTGTGCATTCAGTGCACACATACTTTTGTCACAGGAAAAAAATTTGCACAACATAAGATTTTTGCACACACTGACTACTAAAAATTAGAGAGAAAATTGTACATGGCACATCCTGGGAGATGTGCTATTTACAAGGGACAACCATGGATCCGACTGGCTTTTGGCTGGGAAAGTCACGGAATTTTCGAGATACAGGCACTTCAGCTCATCTTTGTAGCTCATCCTGTCAATCTAATTTGCCTGAGTTTTTTTAAGGTGGTAAAAGGATTGATAAGGGCAGTGAGGTAGATGTTATCTACATACACTTTAGTAAGATCTTTGATATGGAGGACTGGTCTGGAAGGCACTTGAAGTCCAAGATGAGCCAGATAATTGGATCCAACATTGGCTGGTGATCAGAGATCAAAAGTAGTGGAGGGAAGATACATTTCTGACTGATGTCTGACCTGTGGTTTACCACAGGGTACCAAATGTGTGAGTTGTAAAGGTTGCAGGGATAATTGGCAGGTTTGCAGTTAAGGCAAGCTGGTGGTGTTGTGGAAGGCGAGGAAGTTTTTCAAGAATTCACCTTAATTGTACAAGAGAATTACCAGGCTGAAAGGTGTCTTTCATGATGCTGGCAACAGGAGCAGTGTTTCCAAATGGAAATGTTAACTCCATGTCTCCCCCCACAGATGTGTCTGACCAGCTGAGTGTTTCCATCATTTCCAGATTACATTTCCAATCTCCATCCCCCACTCCCTCACTCTGGGCTGAACACTTCAATATAACAATATGTTGTCATAAATGCAAGATAACTAAAATTAATATTTACCACACTGATCCCTCTTACAGCAGGGATGGATAGTTGGTGTTCACATCCTAGAAAGCAGACGTCATCATTCCCAGAGGTGTGGGAAAGGCAGGAATTAGTCGCATGAGATTTTGAACTGTGTGAAATGCCTGTGCTTGGTATACACAGTCCAATGCCAGGATTTACATAGATGACCCAGGGATGCACGTACACCCAGGGGTCCAGCATTTCTCCCCCACCCCCCATACAATTGGACACCTGGGAGACAACCAATCGTCAATTCTAACCCGGAATAGGTTGGCCTGGAATGTCACAGAAATATACAGCACAAATACAGGCCTTTCAGCTCATCCTTGCACAGGGGAATTCCTCCCCTCCACAAGTTTTTTTAAAGAGGTAACTGTAAGAATTGACAAGGTTGGCTTGGATTCAGATCGGGTGGAAAGTTGGGCAGAGAGAGGCAGATGGAGTTTGATACAACTGAGGACAAGGTGATGTATTCCGGCAAGTCAAATTCAGGAAGAGCATCCACAATAAATGATGGGGCACTGGAGGTGTGGAACAGAGAGTCCGTGGGATACAATTACAGAGACCCCTGGGATCAAGGTATGCAATGTAAAAGTTAGGATGTTATGTTAGAACTTGACAAGATACTGGTCAGACTGCACTTCAATCACTGTGTTTTCAGCTGACTGCAATACAGGAAGGCTGGGCTCGCATTGGAGGGAGAGCCGAGGAGATACACTGTGATGTTGTCAGGATCGGGTGGTGGGGGCTTTAGTCACGTGGAAGGATTGGATGGGTTGAAGCAGATTCCTCTGGAGTGTCGGAGGCTGAGGGGAGACCTGATGGACATGATGCTTGAGGTACCAACATTGCTGATAGTGGGATCTCCCTGTGCATTGGCACCCTCTGCATCTCCATCCGGGCCAACAATCTTGGACACATTTTATGATGTTGTCTCCTGGAGCTACAACAGAGGGGAAGGTCACTGAGATTCTGTTCACTGAGCGACAGAGATGGGTCATGGAGACGGTGAGCGAGGTGGGGCACCGGAGGGACGGTGAGCGAGGATGCTGCAGTTGAGAGAACTGAACACTAGGCTACCCCAGGAAGCAACAAGGTTACTTACCACAGAACGACAACCAGGACCACCAGCACGCTGACTCCCACCACCCCTGTAGAATGGAAATGTCACAATTACACTGGTTTGACCAGAAACATACTGGAATGATATGGGAAACTCTGATACCCATCCTCCTCCCCACTCCCATGGCTGCATCACCATCCACACCCATCCCGGCTGTACATCCATCCATCCCATAGTCCCACTTACTCCCCATCTTCACTGCCTTTTGTATCTCTCCATCCCCTTTCTAAATCACAAGTACAGGGTTCTGTAAACATGGTGTCACCAGTAGACAGGATGATGAAGAAGGTGTTTGGCACACTGGCTTCCATCAGTCAAGTCACTGAGTATAGAAGCTGGAACATTATGTTGCAGTTGTACAAGACGTTGGTGAGGCTGCATTTGGAATATTGTGTTGGTCAATGTGTTTCTAGTTACTTTGAATGAAAGGTGCCATTTGGGGGTCAGTCCAGAAGTTCACAATAACTCCTGAGAAGTGTTTGATGTTCCTGGGAGTTCTGAATGATGAAGGAAGGGGGTCTCATTGAAGCCTCCTGGATACAGAAAGTCCTGGATAGAGTGGACACAAGGAGGACATTTCCATCAGAATCCGAGGAAACAGCAACAGGATAAAGGACACACACAAAATGCTGGAGAAGCTCAGCAGGCCCGGCAACATTTACGGAAAAGAGTAAACAGTCAACGTTTCAGGCCGAGATCCTCCATCCTGAATGACATACTCTTTTCCATTGGTGGTGTCTGGCCTGCCGAGTTCCTCCAACATTTTGTGTGCACTGCTTGGATATCCAGCATCTGCAGCTTTTCTCTTGTTTGTGATGGGATAAAGGGAAGTTACTTTGGAATTATGATGAGGAATTTCACCATTCCGAAAGTGTTAAATCTGTGGAAATTCACCTGCAATTGCTATCTTCTCATGTGCACTCGTAATTCTGTCCTGCACCTGTCTTCCGTCTGTCTCAGTGGACACTGGCGTCTGAGATGTTATCTGTGGTGGGACAGACAACTGGTCTACTTGTGTCCTCTGGGTAGGATCCTCAACACCTGCAAAACACAGCAGGTACACCTCAGGGCCGAGCTGCTGTCCCTCGATCCGCGCTTCTCCGAGGTCGGATGAGTCCTGTGGGGAGGAGCGGTGAGCTCGGTGCAAAGGGAGCAAGGGGTGAGCCTGTCCCACAGAGCTGGTCTGTCCCAGGACTCAGTGTCACAATCACACACCATAGAAACATGCCCTTTGGGGACAAACCAACAGAGCCAGTCCCATTGACTTGTATTCATTCTGAAACCTTTCCCATCATGTACCTTTCTGAGTGACTTTTAAACGTTGTTATTGTAACCGGCAACAAACACTTCTGGCTGCTCATTCCAGGTATGGACCTTCTTCTGGGTGAAGATGCTGCTTAAAACTCTGCATAACCTTGGGAGAAAGGCTATGTGTATTCACCCCATCCATGTCCCTCATCATGATAGATAGATTATCATCAATCACCTTATCGTTTACCTACACTGCACTTTCTCTGTTGCCGTTACACGTTTTTCTGCTTCCTGTCATTATTTAACCTTGTTCTATTGTGTAGTGATCTGATCTGTATGAACAGTTTGCAAGACAAGCTTTTCACTATCTCGGTACACATGACACAATAAACCAATTCTGATTTCTAATATGATTAAGGCGTGAAGGAACCTTTTAGAAGCCGATGTGACTGGGCAGGGATATGGACCATCGGGCAGAGACCAGAGCCACGTGGCCATCGGGCAGGCAGAAGAGAGTTATTTAGTTTTGAGTTAATTACTGGTTTAATCGATTTGACCAAGTACTTTGGGCCAAAGTGCCTGTTCGTGTGTTGTACTGTTCTAAATCTAGAAACCGGAATCTCGCTCTAATGGCACGGAGAGAATAAACATCGGAATGGTGGCAGTCTGGAGTATCAGACCCTCATACTACTCCCTCTCCCATCAGCACTTACCTGATGTGTTGCTGGAGATCTCACAGTAGACGGTGCCAGGGATAACCCGGGTGTAGTTCAGGGTGACTCTGTCAGCTTCCACCCTGGCCTGGCTGGCAATCTGACAGTGGAGTTTGTTGCCTTTTCCCCTGGTACAGTTATCTTGGAACTGTCGGAGGTTGTGAAGCCACAGGATCTGGGACCAGGATATTGTGCAGGGACAGCTGAGGGAGATGGTGTTTGGAGTGAACTGACAGAAGCCGTGATCACCTGTCAGGAGAGGAGTATCATGGTCAGTGGGTTCAGAGGGAGATCATCCTCCCCTTCATAGAGTGGTTCCCTATACACTGCCCCATCACAGCCCCAGGGTCAGACAAACAATGAATCTCTCCCTCTCCCTACAGACCCATAATACCATACTGGAACCAGATACAGGGTGAAACTCCCTCTGCAATGTCCCATTGCCCACTCCATGGGTCTGATGAAATGCAGTTCCCTGCACACTGTCCTATCACAGGGATCAGACACAGATTGATTCTCTCTCTATGCTATGTTGTACTTACGAGCAGCCGTTACAACCATGAACAGCCACACACAGACTGCGATGGACCTGAGGAGAAAGATAGGTTGAAGTGAGGAGTGAACTCCACAGAATCTGATCCCACCTCAGATAGTCATGAACAGCTGAAACTGTCCAACTGTCTGCTCTTAAATGTTCCTTTGGGTTAGTATTCATTGGAAAACCATGGCTGAATTGGGGTCAGTCAGCCTGCTGTTGTGTGGGGTAAGTCGTGTGATTCTTTTGACTTGATTGAATTTTTTGATGAGGTGACGAGGGTGATTGATGAAGGTCGAGCTATGGATGTTGTCTACAAGGTCTTTGACAACATCCCCGATGGGAAGCTCATCCAGATTAAGATACGTGGATCCACAGTGAGTTGGCTGTGAATCAGAAGTTGGCCGTTTGGATTTAGAAGACAGGATAGTGATTGATCAGGTGTCAAAGACTTCCAGTTGGAATACTGGAGCTGTTCTGCAAGGTTTCTGTACTGCGATTTCTGCTGGATGTATGGGTCAATGTGTTCGCAGATGATGGTCGATGAAGTCCAGTCCTGGCAAGTTGAGGTGTTGGAGTTTGAGAGATCAAATGTAACGGGACAGTGCACGATTAAAGGCCAGACCATTAACATTATTGGTGTACAGAGGGATCTAGAATGTGGCTGCACTGTTTGATGGGGTTGTTTGTGGAGCGTTTGAGAGTGAGGGGACATCTTATGTCATTACCAGAGGCATGGACAGCCGCCATCTTTTCCTTGGGATTGTAATGGCTAACACTAGGAGGAATGCAGCTATAAAGTTGGTTGAAAGAGGATGTGCGAGGCAAGCTTTCATTCATGGTGAATTCCTGGAATGTGCCAGTGGTATTTGATATGACGAGTGTTTAAAAGGCTCTTAGATATATCCATGAACAGGGATATGGACCAATTGACCAGAAACTCTGGATCCTATTGATCTCTGGTGCTGGAACAGAGGCTGTTGAGGTAGAGCTGGCAAATATCACATGTGGGGCACTTTGTAGACAAGATAACGCTGGCCTTCCGGGGACACGGCTCTCTCCTCCTCCCCTCCTACTAGGGGAACATGCTCGGAGGCAGGGGTAGGTCTGGCAACCACATACCCAATAAGTACTGTTCAGCAGACAGGGAGAACTGAGATTGATCAATTCCATACGTACAGCTTTACTGCTCCCCAGGTACGGGTATTTACCCTTCATGTTACCTGATCAAACCCTGCGTTCCAGTAACAGGCATTTGAAACCCTTTGAATTGCTGAGGAACCTTCAGTGAATAGAATCAAGTCTTTGGCAGAGTAATAACTAACAGGATGCCGTCAGTCTCCTGTTCTTGAATTAAGACTGTTATCATCTGTTTCTCATTGACAATTCAGTGCAGCTGTATCAGATACTTAATGGAGGACAGAACACATTGTCAACTTTTGGCTGTTCTTTAAGAATCAGAGGTTCATCCTTCAGCAGATGAATGAGCAATAGTTGATCAATCTGCCACTAGCATGTCAATAAATTAATTAGCAATAGTTTCATCTGACATAGTTGACAATCTTTTTGTTTCATCACTGTCATTCTCACGTGAGCTGCTAGGGGCTCCTGTAGAATCCATATCGTGTCCATTCCATACTTCCTCGGTGTCGCTGTTCCCGAAGTCTTGTAATTCTCATGTGGCCTGTTTACACAACTATGTTATTAATAAAAACGCTGGAGACGGGAATTAAGTTTCATGGTTCTTTACTGGTAAAGTCCGAACTTGACACACACAACAGATCAATACTCCTCTAATAGCGCATGCAACAACACATTAATAAAACATAAAGTAGTCACTTATTATAATGTAAGCTCTACGGTACACTCCTCCCCTTTTATTTTAAATGTTTTTTTAAAAATCTGGGGCACTATGCTAAACAAATATGTTTACCCTTAACATATAAATGCCTACCATTTGTTTACAAATTATAACAAAGTAACAATAATATCAAATTATAACAAGCTTTTTTTTTTACTTTTTACTTTTGGTCTAAGACTCATTTATAGCTCAAGTCTCTGGTGAGGCCTTCTCTGCCTCTCCGGGTAACGTCTGTCCTGAAACGTTTGCTTTGGGGAGTGAGTCTCCACTGATACATCAGCACTGCTGACAGGCTTATCTGTAGATGAGGCTGATGTGGTCACATGAGGAGTGCTTGCTTCTATGTCAGGGGATTCTGGATGAGGTGTTGTGTTTTTCACCTGAGCATCCAGGATTTGGTCCACACGACGTCTCCATACGTTCTCTCCCACCTCCACTGTATACATCAGTGGCCTGTCTATGGCGGAAATAGTACCCGGCTGCCACTTTTCAGTCGAGTAATCACGTGCAAGAACGGACTGTCCCTCACTGAAGCTCCATGTTGACTTAGCGTTCAAGTGTTTGAACTGTCTGTTCTCCACATCATGCCGTACATCTGGTTTGAGAAGATCTATGCGGGATCTCAGGTTCCTGTTCAGAAACATCATCGCTGGAGTCTGATTAGTGGTTGCATGATAGGCAAGGAGGAAGTTGTGTATCTTGTGTTGCAGTGATTGATTTTCGCTGTCCCTTGCCTTGAGGGCTTTCTTGAATGTCTGCACAAATCTTTCTGCCAAGCCATTTGTGGATGGATGGTAAGGAGCCGATGTAAAGTTCTTGATTCCATTGTTCTTCACAAAACTTTGGAATTCTTCAGAGACAAATTGTCATCCATTGTCTGTGCAGATTTGTTCTGGTATGCCATTCCTGGCGAACATGGCCCTCAGAACTGTAATGGTATTTTCCGATGTGATTGTCTTCATTTAACCACATATTACTGTTCGCCGACACACTGACAACTGTTCCTTCCTTGCTGAGAAGGCTGGAAACAGTGTTTCCATGTGCTGGCCATCCCTTTACCGTGATGTCATACACTTTTGACAACATACGGTCATTGCGTGTTTCTCTTTCAATGAGGCTGTTTGTTCACCTATTGTGTGAAAGACCTCTGCTGAATCCATTTGTGTAGTTATTGCAGAAGTCAGTAGTGGTAAACGTGACAAGCCATCTGCGTTACCATGTTGCTTGGTCCCCTTGTGTTCAATCATCACTGTCATCACTGTGTCATCACTGGAACGCCTTTTCTTGGGTTGAAGATTGACACGAGAGGCTGATGGTCAGTCAACAGGGTAAACTTTTGACCATACAGGTAGTGATGGAATATCTTGAATCCCCAAATGAGGCTTAGGGCCTCTCTGTCAATCTGTGCGTAGTTGCGTTCAGCTGAAGTTAGCATTCTCGAGGCAAAGGCTATTGGTCTTTCTGAGCCATCTGGAAACTTGTGCGATAACACAGCTCCTATCCCATGGGGTGAGGCATCACAAGCCAGTCGGATTGGTAAAGAGGGGTCAAATTGTGCGAGCACCCCTTCTGAAGTTATGAGTGTTTTAGTTTCTTCAAACGCTCTCTCACAGCTCTCAGTCCACTTCCATCGTGTCCCTGTCTGTAATAGTACATTTAGTGGGTGTGGGACTGTGGATAGGTTAGGCAAGAACTTGTGGTAACAGTTCACTGGACCAAGATATGCTCTCAGCTGCGACACATTTTCAGGTGGTGGTGCCTAAGCACCGCTTCTATCTTGTCTTGAGACATATGTAGGCCATCCTTGTTGATCACATGCCCACAGTATGAGATTTCCTTCTGAAAAACTCACATTTCTGTTGATTAGCTCTGAGCCCATATTCTCATGACCTGGTGAGCACTTGTTCAAGTTTAGAAATATATTTGTCGTCATCTTTGCTGGTGACAATGATGTCATCTAGGTAACACTGGGCCCTGGAATCCCCTGCAGAACCTGGTCCATTGCCCTTTGCCAGATTGCAGGAGCTGATGCTATCCCAAACAGCAACTTATTGTACTGATAAAGTCCTTTGTGTGCATTTATTTCAGCCATTTCTTAGATGCTTCATCAATTTTCGTATGGAGATAAGCCTGGGCCAAATTGATTTTTGTGAAATGTTCCCTTCCTGAGAGAGAAGCAAAGATGTCCTCAATACAAGGTAGAGGATACTGTACTGTGCGGAGAACTGGATTAACAGTCACTTTAAAGTTTCCATATATGCCCACACTGCTTGGTTTTCCTGGTTTTGTGCTGGAGGTTTTCTTCATCACTGGAACAATAGGCATGGCCCATTCACTCTAACTCACCTTTGGCAGGACCCCAGTCTGCTCCAGATTTTTCAGCTCTGCCTGTACTGTGGATGGATTGCAGATGGCACTGGTCTGACTTTGTGAAATTTTGGACATGCATTTTCCTCAATCTCAGTCTTTGCCTTCATGCCCTGAAGTGTTCCTGTTCCTTTCATGAAAACTTCCTCAGAGTCAGCAAGAATTTGTGACAGTCTCTCAGATGTAGCCTTGCTGCCCTCCTTTGCTGACACATCTAGTGCCTTGATGGTGTGCCAATCCAACTGGATTTTCCTGAGCCATTCACGTCCCAGCAATGGTTGTCCTCCATTTTTCAGTACATAGAGGTTCGGCTGCTGTGTTTTGTCTCTGTAGGTCACTGTCACTTTAATTTTACCTTTGGGACACACTCCCTGTCCTGTGTAAGTCTTTAGCAGTAGTTTCGTTTGTTGCAGAGGTATGTGAGAGGCAGTCATTTGTAGTCGTATGCAAAGATCACTGTTAAAGCTGAGCCTGTGTCCAACTCCATTTTCAGTCTCGTGCCTGCCACTTGTGGAGTGATCCATATTACTCTTCGATCATCTGTCTCTTTCACACTGTGAAGTTGCAGACAAGACAATTCACTTTTGTCTGAGTCATTTTCATCAGAACTGCTTTCCTTCATTTTGTGTACTGTTGTGTTTCCCTTTCTGGGGTTTCTTGTTTCCCTGTACTTTGTTCTTTTTCTGCTGTTTACTAGCTTTGCATACTCTGCCAATGTGGCCCTGTTTGCCACAGTTTCTGCATTCTTTGTCTTTAAACTAGCAGTCCTCTGGGTCATGTGACATGCTCCCACAGCGGTTACATTGCTTCCCTTCATTTCTGTTCAGTGACATTTTACTTGCAGCATATTCCAGAGATTTTTGTTGTATCTTTGAAGCACCCCGTGCTGCACATTTCCAGTGATATTGCAATTTCTAGCGCATTCTCTAATGTAAGGTCTTTTTCACACAGAAGGTTCTTCTGTGTGGTTTCACAGTGCAGGCCACACACTAACCTGTCCCTCAATGTGTCCGATAGACCAGCTCCAAACTGTTAATGTTCTGATAATTTGCACAACTCAGCACAATATTCAGAAATGCTTTAATTTTTGCTCTGATTCCGTTTGTGAAATTTAAATCTTTCAACAATATTTACCAGTGGTTTGGGGTTTGAATGCTGTTTTGAGAGTGTCTACTATTTGCTTGAACGTTTTGTCAGCTGGCTTCTCAGGGATTGACAAGCTCCGTAGCAGCCCCTATGTTTTTGCTCCCATAACACTGAGTAAGACGCTGGCTTTCTTTTCATCATTAACACCGTTAGCATCACAATATAACTCCACTTTTTCAATGTAAGTTACCCAGTTTTCAATGCCACTATCAAATACTGTAATGACTCCAATCATCGCCATCTTTGTTATGATAATTTAGCCCGTTTTTCCTTGTTTTCTTTACACGTTTCAGGGACACGTCATTGCACGTTTCACTTGACTCACGTGTCCTTTTTGCTAGCGCAATGAGCGCACTCCGTCTAGATGTGTGTGTCACTCCTTTCCATCTCCCTTCTCTCTCTTTTCTGAGTGTCATTATTGTGACGGGGTCCTGAATTACCCCTTTGAACTGTGCTCGATTACCCCTATTAACTGTGCTTTTGAAAAGAGAGAGAGAGATATTTAACATCGATATCTTGTTTTGAAGAGAGAGAGACAAAGACTGACTGTTGGACTGTCACTTTAAGGCACGAGAAAGAACTCGTTAACTTTTGGATTTCTGCTAAAGTGGAGATAGCACCGAGCAGCTCGTAAGTTGCTATGGTGACCGAGGGCGTTATTAAATGGACAATTGATGTTATGATTTTCGGCAGGTTATTGATACTTCTTCAAGGACTTTTGCCTGCTTGCATTTTCTTCACAGAGAGAGGAAGGAGGAGTTATTTGAGTGACAGTTGATGCTCAGCACGGGAAGATAAAATAGGAGGTCAGATGATAGACCTCAGACACATGATCGGGACACTGAATGAGCATTGTTGTGCCCGAAGAAAAAGTGGGTTTTGGAGAATCGATCAGGCAGATTGATCCATTGCTCTTGCAGTGGAAAAGAAAAGGGTTGACTGGTGGGGAGTTGTCCATGTGTCCACCCTCGCCTGGGGGATAGCTCCACCACAGAAAACCGGTCCCCTTTGTTAAAGTCACAGTCGGTGACTTTTAAAGGACTTTGAAGGACAACGAGAAGATTGACTGCATCAGCTCACCTGAAGACTCAAATCTCTCTCTCTCTCTCTCTCTCTCCCCATCACTACTCAACGAAATACCACAAACTGAACTGAACTGAACTTTACTCATCATCGTAAGAGCATATCTTTTTACCCCTAGACTTAAAGAAGCTTGGTTTTTCATACATATATTTCCACACTTACAGATATACTTGCATATTATATATTATTCTATATAATCATTGCTAACCTGTTTGATTTATTTACATTTATATTACTGTATTGCATAGTTACTAATAAATATTATTAGTTAATAGCAATACTGGACTCCAAAGTGTTTTCCATCTCTGCTGGTTCTTTATTCCCGTCACGGGGTACGTGACATTATCAACTAAAACACGGCGTTCTGATAAGATGTAGGTTCATAATTCTCATCACCAATTTGTTGTGTATGTGGCCTGTTTACATAACTATGTTATTAATGAAAACGCTGGAAACGGGAACTAAGTTTCATGGTTCTTTACTGTTAGAGTCCGAACTTGACACACACACACACACACACATAGCAATACGCGCCTTAAGCCCAATTTATACTTCAGCATCAAATGTATGCCGTAGGATGATGTGCACCTCGCAATCACGCGTCCTGGCGACACAGACCGCAACAATTGATATTGGTCCGCTTCGTAGCATCGCATTTCCTCCTATGCATTTCCGGTTGCTTTTCTCCATCAAGTCTGTACCCTGACGCGAAATAAATGGTTGGAGACAACGAACCAAATCATCAACTCTACCTGCCGACATCCGATAATATTTGAAATGCATTTCCTTGCCCTCACGAAGAAACTCACAGTGGCATAGAAACCCCACAGCCAACTAGCGCTTTGGCGGTGAATGATTATACTTCTGCGTTAACTCGACGCGGTAACCTACGCAAGTGACCTACCATACCTATCATACCGTGCCTGCCATGACACTGAACTCTTCTTCCGTCGCCTACATCTCCGAGCCTACTTCTTTGGCAAGGATTCCCCTCCCGCTATAGATGACCCCTTCTCCTGTCTTCAACCCTCCTCCTCCTCCTGGACACCCCGCCCGGGCCTTCTACCTGCACTCGATCTCTTCATCTCCAACTGGCGCTGAGACATCGACCGTCTCAACTTCACCACTCTTCTCTCCTGTTCCAACCTCACTCCCTCTGAACACACTGCCCTCCACTCTCTCTGCACTAATCCCACCCTCACCATCAAACCTGCTGACAAAGGTGGTGCCGTAGTAGTCTGGCGGACGGACCTCTACCGCACTGAGGCAAAACGGCAGCTCTCTGACACCTCTTCTTACTTACCCCTGGAACAGGACCCCACCAGAAAACATCAAACTAATGTCTCCCGTACCATCACCGCCCTTATCAACTCAGGAGACCTTCCATCCTCAGCCACTAAACTCATAATTCCCGCACCCCATACTGCTCGGTTTTGCCTCCTCCCCAAGATCCACAAGCCTGACTGTCCCGGTAGACCCATAGTTTCTGCCTGCTCCTGTCCCACCGAACTTGTATCTGCCTACCTGGACTCCATTTTGTCACCCATAGTTCAGTCCCTCCCCACCTACATCCAGGAAACATCCCATGCCCTCCATCTCTTCAATAACTTCCAATTCCCTGGTCCCAACCACTACATTTTTACTATGGATGTCCAATCCTTATACACCTCCATTCCCCATCAAGAAGGCCTCAAAACCCTCCGCTACTTCCTGGATAATAGACCTCACCAGTTCCCCACCACCACTACCCTCCTTCGGTTGGCAGAACTGGTTCTCACACTTAATAACTTCTCTTTTGGCTCTTCCCACTTTCTTCAGACTAAGGGTGTAGCTATGGGAACTCACATGGGACCCAGCTACGCCTGCCTCTTCGTTGGTTATGTGGAACAGTCTGTACTCCAGACCTATTCTGGTACTGCTCCCCAACTTTTCCTTCGGTACATTGACGACTACATTGGTGCTGCTTCCTGCACCCATGCTGAGCTCGTCAATTTCACCGACTTTACTTCTAACCTCCACCTAGCCCTCAAATTCACTTGGTCTATCTCGGACACTTCTCTCCCCTTTCTCAATGTCTCGGTCTCCATCTCTGGAGACAGACTGTCCACTGACATCTTCTACAAGCCTACTGACTCTCATAACTACCTCAACTATACCTCTTCCCACCCCACCACATGCAAAAATGTCATTCCCTATTCCCAGTTCCTCTGTCTCCGCCGCATCTGCTCCAAGGATGAGGCTTTCCATTCCAGGACATCTCAAATGTCGTCTTTCTTTAAGGATCGTGGTTTCCCTTCTACCATCATCAATGATGCCCTCACTTGCATCTCCTCCATTTCCCGCACTTCGGCCCTCACCCCATCCTCCCGCAACCACAACAGGGTCAGTGTTCCCCTTGTCCTTACATACCACTCCACCAGCCTCCGGATCCAGCACATTATCCTCTGCAACTTCCGCCACCTTCAACAGGACCCCACCACTAAGCACATCCTTCCCTCTCCACCCCTCTCCACTTTTCGCAGGGATCGGTCCCTCCACGACTCCCTTATCCACACGTCCATCCCCACTGATCTCCCACCTGGCATTTATCCCTGTAAGCGTAAGTGCTACACCTGTCCCTACACTTCATCTCTTGCAACGATTCAGGGCCCCAAACAGTCCTTCCAGGTGAGGCAACACTTCACTTGTGAGTCTGTTGGGGTCATCTATTGCATCCGGTGCTCCCGGTGCGGCCTCCTCTACATCGGTGAAACCCGACGCAGATTGGGGGACCGCTTCGTCGAGCATCTCCACTCCGTCCGCCACAACAGACAGGATCTCCCGGCAGCCACCGACTTCAACTCTGCTTCCCATTCCCATTCAGATATGTCCATACATGGCCTCCTCTACTGCCATGATGAGGCTAAACTCAGACTGGAGGAGCAACACCTCATATACCGTCTTGGTAGTCTCCAGCCCCTTGGTATGAACATAGAATTCTCCAACTTCTGGTAATTCCCTCCCCCTCCCTTCCTCTAACCCTATTTCACTCTACCCCCTCTCCCAACTCCCTCATGGTTCCACCTCCTTCTTCTACCACCCAATGTTTTCAGGGCTATGACGTCATTGCTTCCCCTCCCCCATCCCTTTGTCTTTCAAATTACTGGTCCCTCAACTGACGCTACAAGCATTCTTCATATACCAACAGAATCAACAAACTCATTCGTAAGGCCGGTGATGTTGTGGGGATGGAACTGGACTCTCTCACGGTGGTGTCTGAAAAGAGGATGCTGTCCAAGTTGAATGCCATCTTGGTCAATGTCTCCCATCCACTACATAATGTACTGGGTGGGCACAGGAGTACATTCAGCCAGAGACTCATTCCACCGAGATGCAACACAGAGCATCATAGGAAGTCATTCCTGCCTGTGGCCATCAAACTTTACAACTCCTCCCTTGGAGGGTTAGACACCCTGAGCCAATAGGCTGGTCCTGGATTTATTTCATAATTTACTGGCATAATTTACATATTACTATTTAACTATTGATGGTTCTATTACTATTTATTATTTATGGAGCAACTGTAACGAAAACCGATTTCCCCCGGGATTAATAAAGTATGACTATG
Source organism: Mobula birostris (assembly GCF_030028105.1). Lineage (NCBI taxonomy): Eukaryota > Metazoa > Chordata > Chondrichthyes > Myliobatiformes > Myliobatidae > Mobula > Mobula birostris. The sequence continues at coordinate 126,688,863 of NC_092377.1, read as the reverse complement.
ACTATGACTAAATCCTTCCCTATCTTTCATTCTTCCGTCCTGACGAAGGGTTCCGGCCCGAAACATCGACTCATCGTTTCGATTGATGCTGCCCGACCTGCTGAGTTCATCCAGCGTACTGAAAGAGTTGCTTTGACCTTTTACAGCATCTGCAGTTTATTTTGTATTTGCAAGTGACCTACGCGGATTGCGCGCATTCAGAGCGACGCAGACACACCTACGCATGCTCGCTACGGCGTAGGGCTACACAAAAGTAATCAGCCCTACGGCGTACTCCGTACGCACAAGTATAACTCAACACATGCATTATCTAACGTAAAGTAGTTCCTTATTCTAATGTAGGCTATACGTACAGTGGCATTGAATGTTCCATTCCCCGAGGCGTTCTGCACAAGCTGAGCATCCACCCAAGCGAAACTTCATACCTATACCGAACACCTTAAGGTTCATGCAAAGATTTGCTTTTTAGATTATTTTTTCACTATCATGTTTTTGTAGTTTATCGCATGTTTGGCGATTCTTTCGATTAGCTTTACAAGTCTCGTTAACTTTCTGTCGTTCACACGTTTCACTAAGTCGAGAAAACCTGCAGAAACTGGAACTCCAAGCAACCACACAAAATGCGGAGGAACTCAGCAGGCCAGATAGCATCTATAGAAAAGAGTAAACATTCGATATTTGGGGCAGAGACCCTTCAGCAGGACTGGAAAGCAAGCCTCTCGGCCCCAAACATCGAATGTTTATTCACTTCCATATATGCTACCTGCTGAGGTCTTCCAGCATTTTGTGTGTTTTGCCCCGACGCTTTCTGTCACTATTCCTCCCGACGGTCCAGTTCCTAACTCAACCTCCCGCTTCCTTCGGTAGTGACAGGTCGCGTTCCAGGTAGATCCTCCGGCGTCGGTTCAGCTGTTTCGCTACACAGGCTCTTCACCCCACCCCCACCCCCACCCCACGCCTGCACACCTCACCGCAACACGACTCCCGCACCGGGAACCCCACTTCAACAATCACCGCACGGTATTGTCAGAAAGGCTTGAGGCTTGAGGATTAAGGCTGGGGTCGTGGGTCTTGGGTCCTGAGGCTTGAGGCTTGAGGATTAAGGCTGGGGTCATGGGTCTTGGGTCCTGAGGCTTGAGGCTGGGGTCGTGGGTCTTGGGTCCTGTGGCTTGAGGTTTGATGCTTGAGGCTGGGGTCATGGCTCTTGGGTCCTGAGGCTTGAGGCTGGGGTCGTGGGTCTTGGGTCCTGAGGCTTGAGGCTGGGGTCGTGGGTCTTAGGTCCTGAGGCTTGAAGCTTGAGGCTTGGATCTTGGCTCTTGGGTCCTGTGGCTTGATGTTTGAGGCTGAGGTCGTGGCTTTTGGGTCCTGAGGCTTGAGGCTTGAGGCTTGAGGCTGGGTTCGTGGCTCTTGGGTCCTGAGGCTTGAGGCTTGAGGCTGGGGTCGTGGGTCTTGGGTCCTGAGGCTTGAAGCTGGGGTCGTGGGTCTTTGGTCCTGAGGCTTGAGACTGTGGTCGTGGGTCTTAGGCCCTGAGCTTGAGGCTGAGGTCGTGGGTCTTTGGTCCTGAAGCTTGAGACTGGGGTCGTGGGTCTTGGGCCCTGAGGATTGAGGCTGGGTCGTGGGTCTTGGGTCCTGAGACTTGAGGATTGAGGCTGGGGTCCTGGGTCTTTGGTCCTGAGGCTTGAGGCTTGAGGCTGGAGGCTGGGGTCGTGAGTCTTGGGTCCTGAGGCTAGAGGGTTGAAGCTGGGATCGTGGGTCTTGGGTGATGAGGCTTGAGGCTTGAGGCTTGAGGCTGGGGTCTTGGGTCCTGAGGCTTGAGGCTAGGTTCTGGAGTCTGAGGCTTGAGGCTGGAGGCTGGTAACTCGGAGGCTGGGGATCAGAGACTGGGAAATGTACATCAACATAGAGCCGGGACTTACCCTTCAAAAAGTGGGGACTCAACTTTATCCCCATACCAAGGTGGGACAGGTCCATCCGTCAGGTAATGGCAGAATGGCCTGACTTACCCCACAGATGTGAGGACAAGACAAGACAAATGCCCCACAGGGCAATAGCTGAACTGCCTGACTTACCCTCTGGAGGCGAGGACAAGAAGAGACAAACACCGATGCACAACAGACAGTTCCATCTCTGCATAGGGGTTGCTCCGAGTCGCAGTTACGGCCAGCAACCTTGGCTGGCTACAGAAAAGGCCGGATCCCTACCTCACTCGGAATGGAGGATGGCCACTCAGCTGGCCCGGGAAACGGCGGAATACATACAGCAAAGACAGCTCCAACTACTGACATCAAGGCTCCATGAAGCGATGGATGTCCAGCATGACCTGAAGATGGCAAGTGGCCACTCTAGCCGTCCTCCGGCAGGTTTCTCCCAGGGGGTCTTGACAACACAAACCAGTAGCCCACACTCGACCCCAAGGCTACTTATATTCCAAGCCCCAAGATGGGAATTAGGTTCCTAGGAATAACTCAACCAAAACAAGGGACAGCTGCAAGACCCAGAGTCCTGAGTCCATGGACCGGACCGTGAACTGGAAAGCAGACTTCACAGATTGGACCATGACAACTCGGAGGCACATGATCAAACAGGCCACAGTCAGCATATGTTTGCTTGAGGGAAAGCCTAGCATGACAGATCTCTTGGGATTCTTTGAGGAAATACCAAGCAGGATAGACAAAGGATAATCTGTGGATGTTGTGCTTGGATTTTCAGAAGGCCTTTGACAAGGTGCTGCACATGTTAAGATAAGATAAGAGATAAGAATCCATGGTATGACAGGAAAAGAACTAGCATGGATACAGCATTAGCTATTGGAAGGAGGCAAAGAGTGGGAATTAAGGCTGCCGGTCTCTAGTGGTCTGTGCCAGTTGTTTTAGGGAGTGTTTCTTTGCACGTTGTATATAAATCATTTGGATGACAGAATTGGTTCTGTGCCCCAGTTTGACAATGGTATAAAGAAGGGTGGAGGGGCAGATAGAATTGAGGTAGCAGGGAGACTGAAGACTTGTACTGATTAGGAGAATGGCCTAAGAAATTACTATTTTCTAAATGGGGAGAGAATTCAAAAATCTAAGATGCAAATGGACTTGGGTGTCCTCATGCATGATTCCCTAAACATTAACGTATAGGTTGAGTCAAGAGGTGAGGAAGGCAAATGCAATGTTAGCATTCATTTTGAGAGGACTGGAATATATGTAGCCCTCTGGTAAGCCTCAGGCTCGCTCAGCTCGCTTTCGTCTATGGGGAGTGGCCTTGGTCCCCGCCAAACTGTGTCATCAAGTTTGTGTAGATGCTGTGTGATGTATCCCAACACGCCAAATAACAGACAGTACACCATATGCGATTAAATGATTACACTTTATAACTCTTACTTTCACTATGTAGATAGTAAGGAACAAAATAAGAACTGTTTAACTGTTTTTTTAAAAAAGGAGACATTATTATTATCCAGTTTGTGTGCACACATCGTTGGAGCTCTTACAGAACCGGTTCCCCCTTCCTCCAGTCGATGTCCTCCGAACTCCGCCAACCCACGAATGGGACCACCCTCGGTGATCAACCAAACACTCTACTTGAGTTTGTCTGTGTCTCCTCTCATCGCCGAAGACACTGGGCCTCGGACTCCTGCTCGGGGTCCGTTCCTTCGCCCAGCTTACAGCATCGCATCTCCTCTCTATGTCCCCATCGCGCCTTCTGCACAATGCCCGCGAAAACAATAGCTTACAGACACACAAGAAAGAATAACATCTACCCCAATTGGTTAACAAATGAATACAATTCTCGTTATCAGTAATTATAACCCAAAACAAGCTGCTATAGAGAACCACTGTCTCAGCAGTTAACATCACAGAGAAACCATTTTATTATAACATAACAACGAAGCCATTTTATTAGCCTTAGCAGTAACATAAAAGAAGAAGCCCATTACACTCTCCCCCCACCAAATTTAGTCATGTCCTCATGACTTCTAAATAACTCGCCAACCCTTCCTGCAGGCACAAAAACTCAATCCCGGTACAAACAGAAACATTGCTCCCCGAACAGTAGACCTTACGCCCTGTCCCTCAGGCGCTACATAGGTCAACCTATCTGGGAGTTTCCTAATCCTCCGAGACCTCCGTACCCCCTCACCTAAACCCTTCAGGCTCGGACACTACTGGGGATACCTCGGGTCTGTTTGCCAAATCTTCTCTCAATCTCTCACTCATGTCCCCACTGCAACTCGGAGCCCCCTATACCGTGTCCAAGGCCCCGCAAGAATGGGAGGAGCAGCCAACAGTATTAAAGAGCATTCCCACACGGGACATTCTCTCCTCTCCCCGCTCTCGTCAGGCAGAAGATACTAAAGTTTGAAACTGGTCCTACCAGACTCAAGGATAAGCTTATTAAATTCAAAAATCTAACGTCAAGTTCATTGTCGTTATCTGCAAGTTGTCACGGCAGACCTACCCCGGGTATAAATGTCCCAAAGATGAGTTTTTGCAACAGTACAGGACATTAGTGCACTCAGTGGCCACTTTATTAGCTCCACCGACTTGGTGATGAAAATATCTAATCGGTCAATCATGTGGCACGAACTCAACGCATTAAAGCAGGCAGAGTCAACAGTCAAGAAGGGAAATTAATCAATATTTGATATCTCCGCTGAGACCCTTCGTCAGGACGTTAACTTTAGTTTGTTCCCACAGCACTTCTGGAACCCCTGTACCTAATAAAGTGGCCACTGACCGTGTGCTCGTGACCTGCGTCATCCACTGCAAGGTTCGATGTGTTGGACATTCAGGGGCGCTTTAGCACACACTGTTGTATCGCGTGATTATTTGAGTTACTGTCCCCAACCCGTCAGCTTGAACCAGTCTGACCTCTCATTAACAAGGCGGGTTCACCAATAAGACTGAAATTTACTGGATGTATTGTGTTTCTCGCACCATTGTCTGTGTGGGGGACAGAATGGGGAGGGTAGGGCTTCGGGTAGAGTGAGTCGGGAGGGGTGAAGGAAGGATTTGGAGCGATGAGGAATATGGGAAGAGGGTAAATGAAAGGAAAGCAGTGGTCGTTGTGTCCCCTCCCTTTCTCACTACTCGCCGCTTATTCCGTGACGTTCCCTCTTCAAGTTTTCTCCCTCGGTCCACCTCAGGGCGGCTATTCCACCCGCCCCCCACTTCCGATGGAACGGTGTTATGAGTTTCCGGACGGTCAGGTACAGTCCGGCCCCCGGACAGGACGTCAGACAGTGAAAGGGGAGCTGATTTTCGCTGCCGCACCTTCCTGTCCCGGCTGAGCGGCCGCTGCTCCTCCCGTATCGGGCGTCCGGAGCGCCAGCGCTCGACCCCGAGAGGAAAGCAGTTCCAGTGGGATCGGCTGGTGCCAACCGAAGCGGAGAGCTCGCCTGGTGCGGAAGGGAGCGACAGGTCGGAGGCGCTGACTGAACTCAGTGGACAGCCTATGAGCAGGGGTCGGGTGAGGAGCTGATGGCGGCCCGGAGCTCGGTGAGTATTTGCCTGTCTCTCCGTCTCCATTAACCCTAACCACTTCTTTCTGTCTCCCCACATCTCCATGACCCCATCTCCCTCCCTCTTTCTCTTCATCGCTCTCGCCCTTGCTCTTTCCCTCTCTCTGTGTCTTGTCTCCCTGATTTGAATCACAAAGATGGCGATTCTCGGTGCAGATCAGTTTGAACTCCTCGGCTGAGGAACCACAGCGGGAGGGGCGGTGAGGAGACAGGGCAAGTGAGGGATCGCACGACCAGTGAGGTAACTCAGGAGAAAGAGGTTCCCGTTCCCATTTGTATAACTGCCGGGCCATCTTCCGGTGCCCGGGATCATGTAGTGCCGCTGAGACCCGGTAGCGCTGAAGCAAATCGGGTGGGAGTGTTGTCACAGAGTCCGCACCACACACAGTTACTGTACTGCGGACGGAACTGGCCTGCCAGAGTGCGGTCAGTGAATTAGTCACAGCGAAACACAGCAGAGGGGGAGACGTGGTGAACAGGATGTGTAGATGACACCAGGCGGAGGTGGGGGATGTGAGTGGGGGTGCAGGGAAAGCGAGGGAGCAGAGAGAGAGGAGGAGAAAAGTGAAGAGGAGGATGGGGTGAAGAAGAGAGAGCGAAAGACATAAGGAGGGAGTGTGGGCTGGAAAAATATCTTGGGGTAGTAGGGGAGTGAGATCCCGAGATTGGAAACGAGAGAGAAAAACAAAAGGGCAGAAAAATGAGAGAAAGAGAGAGAGAGAGATAAACGTAGATTGGAAAGGGACGGGTTGAGGAAGGTCTACGGCGGATGCGATCTGAAAGACTCTTCACACGGCCGTGGATGACGTGGACAATACAAATACCTGTGACAGGATGCTGATTATTGACTACAGCTCAACAATTAACACAATCTGTCCTGCAGTTCTGATCAACAAGCTGCAGAACCAGGGCCTCTATACCTCCCTCTGCAACTGGATCCTCGACTTACTGAACTGGAGACCACAATCTCTCTGTCTGAATTGGAAATAACATTTCCACCTCGCTGACAACACCGGCGCCCCTCTGGGACGTGTCCTTAGCCCACTGCTCTATGCTCTCTACACCCTCACAGCTCAAATGCCACCTATAAATTTGCAGATGGTACAACTATTGTTGGCAGAATCGCAGATGGTGACGAGAGGGCGTACAGGAGCGAGGTGTATCAGCTTGTTGGGTCGTGTCACAGCAACAACCTTGCACTCAATCTCAGAAAGACTTCAGAAAGGGTAAGACAAGGGGACACACATCAGTCATCACAGAGGGATCAGAAGAAGAAAGAGTAAACAATTTCAAGTTCCTGGGTGTCAATATCTCTGAGGATCTAGACTGGGCCCAGCATATCGATGCAATTACAAAGATGCGGCGGTGTATATATTTCATTAGGAGTTTGATGAGATTTGGTATATCACCGAAGACACGGAAATTTGTTCAGAAATTCATGTCCATACAGATCATTATTTTCACTACAGCAAGGTATTATGTCCCTTCGGCCCGGCGAAACTATGCTAAGATATTTCTTTTTGCCCCCTCAGAGATGTGTTAATTGAAAATACTTCGGGCGATGAGGGCGCAGCTTCGAAAACTGATCTTGCTCCTCCTGCTATTGGGTAAGAACCTCTCATACTGCTCGGGACACGTGTATGTATGTATGTGTGTGTGTGTGTGTGTGTGTGTATGTGTGTGTGTGAGAGAGAGAGAGAGAGAGAGAGAGAGATTGAGAAAATGACAGAAAGAGTCTGTGTCTGTGGGGCCAGCTCCCCATAGAGTGATAGTATGCATGAAGGGTCGGAGTGTTGGGAAGAATTTCCGTCGTTTGGGGGTGAAAGAGTTAGGCTGTCAATGTAGTGGAGAAGGAGAAGGGGTGTGTGTTGTTGACAGGGGAATGTCATGGATTCAGGAAAGGTCATGGATCGTGGGGAGAGGTGCTGGTTGATGTTGAGCAGAAGCTGCCTGACTTCGAGCTGTTTTGGACGCTGCATCCGGGTCACTCTCTGCCCCGCTCCACTCCCTCACCGGAAATACAGACGCTCCCTCACCACACTTGTCTCTATCTTCCCCAACTCTTCTCATTATCACTGGTCGTAACACAGAACATAGAACATAGAACAGTACAGCACAGTACAGGCCCTTCGGCCCACAATGTTGTGCCGACCCTTAAAGCCTGCTTCCCATATAACTCCCCACCTTAAATTCCTCCATGTACCTGTCTAGCAGTCTCTTAAAGTTCACTAGTGTATCTGCCTCCACCACTGACTCAGGCAGTGCATTCCACACACCAACCACTCTCTGAATAAAAAAACTTCCTCTAATATCCCCCTTGAACTTCCCACCCCTTACCTTAAAGCCATGTCCTCTTGTATTGAGCAGTGGTGCGCTGGGTAAGATGCGCTGGCTGTCCACTCTATCTATTCCTCTTAATATCTTGTACACCTCTATCATGTCTCCTCTCATCCTCCTTCTCTCTAGAGAGTAAAGCCCTAACTCCCTTAATCTCTGATCATAATGCATACTTTCTAAACCAGGCAGCATCCTGGTAAATCTCCTCTGTAACCTTTCCAATGCTTCCACATCCTTCCTATAGTAAGGTGACCAGAACTGGACACAGTACTCCAAGTATGGCCTAACCAGAGTTTTATAGAGCTGCATCATTACATCGCGACTCTTAAACTCTATCCCTCAACTTATGAAAGCTAACACCCCATACGCTTTCTTAACTACCCTATCTACCTGTGAGGCAACTTTCAGGGATCTGTGGACATGTACCCCCCGATCCCTCTGCTCCTCCACACTTCCAAGTATCCTGCCATTTACTTTGTTTTCTGCCTCGGAGTTTGTACTTCCAAAGTGTACCACCTCGCACTTCTCCGGGTTGAACTCCATCTGCCACTTCTCAGCCCACTTCTGCATCCTATCAATGTCTCTCCGCAATCTTCGAGAAACCTCTACACTATCTACAATACTACCAACCTTTGTGTCATCTGCAAACTTGCCAACCCACCCTTCTACCTCCACAACCAGGTCGTTAATAAAAATCACGAAAAGTAGAGGTCCCAGAACAGATCCTTGTGGGACACCACTAGTCACAACCCTCCAATCCGAATGTACTCCCTCCACCACGACCCTCTGCTTTCTGCAGGCAAGCCAATTCTGAATCCACCTGGCCAAACTTCCCTGGATCCCATGCCTTCTGACTTTCTGAATAAGCCTACCGTGTGGAACCTTGTCAAATACCTTACTAAAATCCATATAGATCACATCCACTGCACTACCCTCATCTATATGCCTGGTCACCTCCTCAAAGGACTCCATCGGGTTTGCTAGACACGATCTTCCCTTCACAAAGCCATGATGACTGTCCCTGATCAGACCATGATTCTCTAAATGCCCATAGATCCTATCCCTAAGAATCTTTTCCAACAGCTTTCCCACCACAGACGTAAGGCTCACTGGTCTATAATTACCCGGACCATCCCAATTACCTTTTTTAAACAAGGGGACAACATTCGCCTCCCTCCAATCCTCCGGTACCATTGCCGTGGACAATGAGGACATAAAGATCCTAGCCCGAGGCTCAGCATTCTCTTCTCTCGCCTCGTGGAGCAGCCTGGGGAATATTCCGTCAGGCACCGGGGACTTACCCATCCTAATATATTTTAACAACTCCAACACCTCTTCTCCCTTAACATCAACATGCTCCAGAACATCAACATCACTCATATTGTCCTCACCATCATCAAGTTCCCTCTCATTAGTGAATATCGAAGAGAAGTATTCATTGAGGACCTCGCTCATTTCCACAGCCTCCAGGCACATCTTCCCACCTTTATCTCTAATCGGCCCTATTTTCACTCCTGTCATCCTTTTGTTCTTCAAATTACTGAAGAATGCCTTGGGGTTTTCCTTTACCCTGCTCACCAAGGCCTTCTCATGCCCCCTTCTTGCTCTGCTCAGCCCCTCTTAAGCTCCTTTCTTGCTACCCTATATTCCTCAATAGATCCATCTGATCCTTGCTTCCTAAATCTCATGTATGCTACCTTCTTCCACCTGACTAGATTTTCCACCTCACTTGTCACCATTGGTTCCTTCATCCTACCATTCTTTATCTTCCTCACCGGGACAAATTTATCCCTAACATCCTGCAAGAGATCTCTAAACATTGACCACATGTCCATAGTACATTTCCCTGCAAAAACATCATCCCAATTCACACCCGCAAGTTCTAGCCTTATAGCCTCATAATTTGCCCTTCGCCAATTAAAGATTTTCCTGTCCGCTCAGATTCTATCCTTTTCCATGATAATGTTAAAGACCAGGGAGCGATGGTCATTGTCCCCCATATGCTCACCCGCTGAGAGATCTGTGACCTGATCCGGTTCTTTACCTAATACTAGATCTAGTATGGCATCCCCCCCAGTCGGTCTGTCAACATACTGTGACAGGAATCTGTCCTGGACACACTGAACAAACTCTGCCTCGTCTAAACCAATGGAACTAATCAGGTGCCAATCAATATTAGGGAAATTAAAGTCATCCATGATAACAACCCTGTTATTTTTGCAACTTTCCAAAATCTGCCTCCCAATCTGCTCCTCGGTATCTCTGCTGCTACCAGGGGGCCTATAGAATACCCCCAGTAGAGTAACTGCTCCCTTCCTGTTCCTGACTTCCACCCATACTGACTCAAAAGAGGATTCTGCGACATTGCCCACCCTTTCTGTAGCTGTAATAGTATCCCTGACCAATAATGCCACCCCTCCTCCCCTTTTCCCCCCTCTCTATCTCTTTGAAAGCACTGAAATCCAGGAATATTGTGTATCCATTCCTGCCGTGGTGCCAGCCAAGTCTCTGTAATGGCCACGACATCAAAATTCCATGCATGTTTCCAAGCTCTCAGTTCATCACCTTTGCTCCTGACGCTTCTTGCATTGCAGTACACACACTTTAGCCCTTCTACCTTACTACCTTTACATCCTTTATTCTGTTTCTCTTTCCTCAAAGCATGTTTATATGTTAGACTGGCTTTACTCCATGCACTATACTTGCTGTTCTCACATGACCTTTATCCTCCTCCACTTCACTATCTGCTCTAACACTCTGATTCCCCTCCACCTGCAAATCTAGTTTAACGTGGTCTGATGGAAAATTCTCCCCACTTAAACAAAGACTTACCCGTACTTACACCCTTACAATATCCCTTTAAAACTCTGACATAACTCTTACCCCAGAACTCTCCCTGATAGATCACTGTTTGGTACCTGGACAAAGGCCTCGCCTTCCCGACACAAACTTGTATTCATCATGATCTACTCTCCAGACTGGAGACTTGTACTCATTCAACTTTCTCAAATCAGTTCCACTCCGGGTTAACACCATGTTGTCTGGCAGACTTCCTTTTTATTTTAGCACTTACCAAAGACGAATCATGTTTAACTCTTTCCTTACAATTTGATATCACTCCACATTTAATCTCTGCCCCTCCCATCCTCTTCCTGTGTACAGACGGTCCTTCACTACTCCCTCCCTCCCTGTGTTACAGACGCTCCCTCACTACTCTCTCCCTCCCTGTGTTACAGACACTCCCTCACTCCACTCCCTCCTTCCTTGTATTACAGACGCTCCCTAACTACTCTCTCTCCAGGTATTACAGACTCGCCACTCCCCCTCCCTCACTGTGTTACATGAACTCTCTCATCCACCGCTCCCTCTCCTTCCCTCTATGTGTTACGGACGCTCCCTCACTATTCTCTCTCACTGTGTTACAGACAGCTCCCTCGCCACCCTCTACGTGTCCCAGTGGCCTCGGAGGTTGGAGGTCCCGAGTGGCTCCAATGTGACGCTGCACTGCGAGGTTCTGGGGCTGACGGAGCCCCGGTTAATAATCTACCCCTATTGGGTGATCGGCGGGACGGAGGAGGGAGAAGAGGAACGTGTCGTCTACCCGGCCCCAGAGGAATCCCGGCAGGAAGCCGCCCTACCTGAGAGTGAGATCGCCACGGGACTCTCCCTCCAACTCCGGCACCTCCGACCGAGCCACTCCAACACCTACCACTGCCTGGCGTCCGTTCACCTTCCCGACCGGCGGCTGCTGCTCCGAGGGAACGGGAGCGTGCTCCTGGTACGAGGTGAGTCTCCGGTCCCACTGCCCTCGTTCCCTGCAAGCTGCCCCCAGATTCCCGCATCATTCCTGGGAGCTGATCCCATATTCGGTGCAGTTTTTCCATAGATACATTTCCGTCGAAGCGCTGGGGAAGATTCCATCTGTAACCCGATCTTGGGGAGTATATCAGTGTATCTATTTGTGTGTGTGTCTGTGTACAAATTGTGCGAGTGGGGAATGGTGGAGTTGTGAGTGGGATGTGGAAATGGGACTTGGGTTGGGAGAGAGGGAGCAGGGAACGCCTGAGGACGAGAGGGAAATGTCATGGAAACGGGATGAATGGGAGGAGGGACATGGGGAAAATGGAGGTGTTAGGCAGAGTTTGCCCGATTTCGGGTTGTGCTTGCCTAACGATAATTGTTTAAAAATTCGTTGTGTTCTTTCCTGCGTTAGCAATAAGCACTCGGGTCTGTATTTGCAAACAAAGAGGACACCTGTACACGTGTTAAACTGCAATAAATTGTTTTATTAGAACTATGTAACCATGCAATGCAAAAAGGAAAAAGAAGGGTTAATGATGTAGCGAAAAACAAACACTTCCCGTCCACTGAACGAGCTGATCTGCAAATGCCGGATGGAAAACTCTCTCTCTCTCTCTGGACGTAACTGTGTCTATCTTCCCGAACTCTTACCGTTATCACTGGTCCTAACGTGCTCTGATGGAAAATTCTCCCCACTTGCAGAAAGATTTACCCGTACCTACACCCTTCAGTATCCCTTTAAAACTCGAACATAACTCGTACCACAGAACTCTCCCTGCTGGGTCACTGTTCGGTACCTGGCCAAAGGCCTCACCTTCCTGACACAAACTTGTATTCATCATGATCTACTCTCCAGACTGGAGACTTGTACTCATTCAACTTTCTCAAATCAGTTCCGCTCCGGGTTAACACCATGTTGTCTGGCAGACTTCCTTTTTATTTTAGCACTTACCAAGGACGAATCATGTTTAACTCTTTCCTTACAGTTTGATATCACTCCACGTTTAATCTCTGCCCCCCCATCCTCTTTCTCTGTACAGACTCTCTCCCTCCCTGTGTTTCAGACCCTCCCTCACTACTCTCTCCCTCCTTGTGTTACAGACGCTCCCTCACACCACTCCCTCCCTTTCTGTGTTGCAGACGCTCCCTCACTACTCTCCCTCTCTCTCTCTCCATGTGTTACAGACGCTCGCTCACCGTTCTCGCTCTCCCTCTCTCTCTCTCCATGTGTTACAGACATCTCGCTCGCCACCCTCTCCGTGTCCCAGTGGCCTCGGAGGTTGGAGGTCCCGAGTGGCTCCAACGTGACGCTGCACTGCGAAGTTCTGGGGCTGACGGAGTCCCGGGTGATCATCTACCCCTATTGGGTGGTCGGCGGGACAGAGGAGGAGGGAGAGGAACGTGTCGTCTATCCGCCCCCCGAGGGATCCCGGCAGCAAGATGCTCTCCCTGAGAGTGGGATCGGCACGGGACTCTCCCTCCAACTTCGGCACCTCCGACCGAGCCACTCCAACACCTATCACTGCCTGGCGTCCGTTCATCTTCCCGACCGGCAGCTGCTGCTCCGAGGGAACGGGACCGTGGTCCTGGTACGAGGTAAATCGCCGGTATCACCTTTCACCGCCACTTCCCTGATTCCTCCTGGGATTGGATCGCAGGTCCAGTTCTGTTATTTCATATATAACCCCCTCACCCAGAACGCTTGGATTACATCCCACCCTGTAACCCACTCGCAGCAATGTTATTCAATATATAAACCCCTGAACCCTCAGAATACAACCCATCCCTAGCTCGCCTCGGTAAACCGTCTCACTCTGAACTCCGATTTACTCTCAGGTTCTCCTCGGGAGCCACTGCCTTTTTACATCCTGCTCGTCCTGAAGGCGCTCGCTCTCCTAGTCCTGACCACCGTGTACCGGCTCCCAAAGAGCAACAGCGAACCCGCGCACCGAGCGCCCCCTGGCGGTCGTTCCGTAAAGTGCGGACTCTGAGGCGACAGCGACAGCGGCAGCGGAGAAAAAGCCCCATCACTGCTGGCGGACCCAGGACACTTCCTGAAGTACCTCCTCTTGCGGCCTGGACTGTGCCAGTAACCAGCTTTCTCCCACCGACATCTCACTGTCAGGAGAGACCAACAAATTTCCGACAGACCAAAGGACGTCCTTCATCGACCCGATGATCTTCCAGATGCCCGTCTGTGTGTGACCTGGGAAATAGTCTGTTTCTCAGAGAATCCTTCATTTCACAGCTGATTGGGATGAACCGGTACACAGACTCTTGCATCCGTCTCCACGGTCTGCTGAGAGGTGGTGACCGTGAGTTCCCGATCACAGCCGTCCCGAAGGTAATGATAGAGGAAGGTTCCTACCGGGAGGGATACTTTCACCGCCAGCCAAGCGATGTCTTTCTGCTTGTTACTGAGATTTGGGGATGCGGCGTTCTGCCGTTTGCTCAACGATTCACCCCACGGCCGCTGTCCCGCAGTGTCTGCAGAAAGTTCCGCGCAGACCACTGCCCGATGGATTTGTGGTGAGAGGTGTTGGCTTAGAAGAATTCCCAATGGTTTTGCAACATTTTTATACTTGAAAAATATCTTTATTCATAATTTTAAAGAAACAAGAACAAGCGCCTTTCGTTCTTAAATTGGTAGTCAATGCTTTCATTCGTGTTCGATTACATTCCTTAACACCATAACACCACGTTATCAATCATGTACACTGCTACAGTAATTAAGGAGCTTCCTCACCCAACCCGGCCTCTCCCTCTCCAGTAGTGAAGGAACACTACACTGTGGCGCTTCCTCATCCAGCCCTGCGGAGCCTGAACCCGGCTTCAGCGCCTCCATCAGCACGGTGTCTTGTCGCCATTCGGCAGCTCCCATCCACGGACATCTCGATGACCAATGAGGTCGGGCGGACCAAAGGCGCCTTTCACCGAGTTGATGATCTGCCGGCTACAATTGATGTCCGTCTCCTTGTGTGTCCCTGCGAACAGCCCGGAGATGTGAGAGTCCTCTGACACGCAACTGCTCGGGATGAACAATGAAACACGACCTCTCACCTCTCCACATCATTCAGTGCAGACTCTGCCGCCGCAAACACCTCCCGTCAGTCAATGCATTCCGGGTTCTTTCCTGCAGCGTCTGTCTGATCCATCCATCTGATTGGCTATACATCTGTGACTGACAGCGGCTGGTTCGTTCCCGGAGAGGTACAGTTGCCGGCGAGCTCCGCACCGTGTTCAGTATAAAAGGTACAGGCCCTGGTGAGGAAAATAGTGAAGTTTGCGAAAAAGGTTTTACGGGTGGTCGTATTCTGATAGTATTAGAAGCGATATTAAACTTGGAGGTAATTGGGGAATGATTAAAAATGAGTGGTGGGGTAATTCATAGGGCTAGTAACATTTCAATATTGATTAAAGGTAGTACGATTGTTACTGAAACAGAGAAGGTTGAGTTACTGGCTTGGTCATTTATTGCAATTCATAATCAAGATTATTGAAGTGAAGAGGCTAAGCAATGTAGAGATAAGATTCTAAGTGAATACCCTGATGTGTTGGAAGTTAGCTGTAGCAATGATGGTATTAGAGATGTAGAGTTTTCTTTTTGTGAATTTATGAAAGCTATATTCAGACGGCTAGAGAATGGGACTGCACAAGCGGTATTTGTAGCCGCTTATTGTTTAATGCCATTTTGTCCGAAATAGGCACTTTTTGCAGATGATGGAGCTTTATGGATCAGAGGGGATAAAAATCAATTTAACTGTATGTAGGATACAATTAGCGATTAATAAGTTCGAACGGTGGGCAAATAGATGGGATTTTAAGCTTTCAGTGGGTAAAACACAATTTATATCTTTTACAAGGAGGATCAATAGACCAGCACTCAACTTGAAATTGTATAGTCAAACTCTTGAAGAAGCGTCAGTGGTAAGATTTCTTGGTATCTGGCTGGATAATAAGCTGGCATTGAAACAACATATCAATAAGATTCTTGACAAATGTAAAAAGGCATGTGGGTATTTTTGGGATGCTACCCGAAAATTTCTGTTGACTTTATATATTTGTTTAATTATATCGGTACAGTACTTGATTATGGCTGTGTGGGTTATGGATCAGCTTCATCTTCAAATTTAAAATGTTTGGATGTGATACCAGCTCTGGCTTTAAGACTGTGTTGTGGTGCAGTAAGGTCATCCCCTGTTTCAGCTTTACTGGTTGAAAAGGGACAATTACCCTTGCAGTTGTGGAGGATGAAGTTGTTGTTAACATACTGGGTTAATTTGAGGGGGCAGAGGAATGATCACCCTGTTAAAATTGTGTTGCAAGACTGTTGGGAACATCACAAGGAGAGTGCTTTTAGTTTTCGTTGGCTGGGTTCTCACCACGCTTGGAATATGGGTTTGCTGGATTATGTAATTTGTCCCACTGTAGCTTTTTCATTAACCCCACCATGATTTTTTCCAATGGCTTTAGTTGATTTTAGGTTGCATGATTTAATGAAATCCAAGGATCCTGATAAGCCTGAGTCTGTTGGTTCATCTGTATGTTAATGTAAATTATTGTGATATGTTAACCATTTTTACTGACGGATCAAAAGATAATTTAACAGGGAATGTCAGTGTGGTTGTGCTTGTGCCTGAATTACAATAAAGTAACAATAAATGCCTTACTAACTAGTTATCAGTGTATAATGCAGAACTGGTTGCCATTGTTTTGAGCTTATAGTGGGTGGAGGAAATCTGTCCTTGCAAAGTTATAATTTGTTTAGATTCTTTTTTGGTTTTGACTAGTCTTAACACAGGTTGTTCTAGCAGTAGATTTGATTGAAATAGCTGTTTCTGTGACCAAAGTACTGACATCAGGTAGCATGTCACTGCAACTTGGAGGGTGAATGCCTCTCCCAGGGAGCAGTAAAGGTCTATATACAGATCTGATAAATTACAGCCCTCCTCGTCCACTGAACAGTACTTACTGGGTATGTGGTTACCAGACCCACCCTTGGCTGCTGTACATGTTCCCTGAATATGAAGGACAGTGGAGACTGTTGTGGCCCGGGAAGGGCTGTGGTTATTATGCCTACGTGGTCCTCTACATGCAATACTTGGCGTCACTACCTCACCACCCTCTGGTCTGGTGGCACCAGACATCCATAACAGAGGCCGAGTGATTCTGGATGATTGCCTTTCTGGGATATGGGACTGCAAGACTGTCCTGCGAATTAATTAATATGCATCGGATTTGTAGAAAATAATGAATGAAACTACACTTGCCTTTGATCACACCCAATAAGCATTAACCAAGTTGTCGGCAGAACCAATGGCTGCTCGTACACTTGCATTACAGGACAGAGTGGCTTGGGATTCTATTCTTTCAGAGAAAGGGGTCACCTGTGTTGCTGTACTTACAAACCTGAACAATCAGAAAATAGAACTAACTTGGCAAACCACATTGGAGAAGCTACCAAAGAGGGGGATCAATATGACAACTATTACACTCTGGGAGGTGGATGGCGGACTTTCAGGACACTGGAAGCATGGTGGGCAACCATTCTGTGTTCTAGTACAGGTATAACTATTGGAATTATAGAAATGGCTGGTATTCTTTTACAATTATTGTGTGAAATAACAGGATAAAGGAGAGGATATTAAAGAAAGGAATTGGCACTCATTAAGGTGGACGGATGAAAAGGGAATTTTGGAGTTGGGCTTTGAAACTGCATCATTTCAATTACTGTATTTGGTGAAATGTAGTGTTGTCATTAAATGACAAAAAGGAGGCGATCTGGAAATATATTTTACTTGTCATAACAAAATGGAACCTAAATTGTACCAGAGTGCTTTGCAACATTATGCATATGAATCCCGAGTCCCAAAGATGAAGAAGTATTCTAAAGCGAGGATGAGGGAACCGCAGCTAAGAGGGCATTTAATAGAGCAACTATTAGTGGGATAATAGGGAAGCTTTAAAAACCAACAGAAGGCAGCAAAAAAAAAACATGGGGGGTGAGGAAGATGAAATATGAAGGTAAGCTAGCCAATAGTAAGCAAGAGGGTACAAAATATTTTCCCCGAAATACAAGAGAGGCCAGAGTTAATATCAGACCGTTGGAAAATGTCACTGGAGAGGTAGTAATGGGGACAAAAATATGAACTAAACAGTATTTTCCTTCATTCTTCACTTTAGAAGATAATAGCAGAATGCCAGAAATGCGAGAGTGTCAGGGGGCAGAAGTGAGTGAAGTTGCCATTACTAGGGAGAAGGTGTTTGGGGAACTGACAGGTCTGAAAGTAGAGAAGTCAGCTGGACCCAGATGAACTACCAACACTCCAGGATTCTAAATGAAGTTGCTGAAGAGACTGTGGAGGCGTTTCAAGAATCACTGCAATCTGGAATGCATCCTCTGGACTGGAAAAATATAGATGTCACTCCACTACTTAAGAAGGGAGAGAGGCAGAAGGAAAGTATGGGCCGTTTAACCTGCTTTAGTTGTTGGGAAGATGGTGGAGTCCATTGCTAAGGAGGAGCTTCAGGGTACTTGGAGCCACAAGATTGAATAGGCCAAAATCTGCATTACTTCCATCAGAGGAAATCTTGCCTACAAATCCATTGGAATTCCTTGAGGTGTTAACTGGCAGGATAGATAAAGGAGTGCCAATTCATATTGTTTATTTGGACTTTCAGAAGCCCTTTGACAAGGTGTTGCACATGACACAGTTTAACAAGTTAAGAGCCCACGGTATTACAGGAAGGATACTTGCATGGATACAAGATTGGATACCTAGCAGGAAGGAAAGAGTGGGAATAAAGTGGCCTATTCTGTTTGGCTGACTATATCTAGATTGTCCCCCTGGAGAATGGCATCATCCCACAGCCGAATACCCTCAGGTAAAGATCCCAGGATCGGGATGGTGAGGTTTTTCTTCCGACAACAGAGGGCAGCGATTGCCAAAGTGGGGATCCTGGAGCAGGAGTCCCATTAGGGCAAGGTGAGGCATAGGCGAAGAGTCTGTGTAGTGAAACTGTGCTGAGCCGAGGCTGGAGTTTGACAGTCTCTCTCTTTCAGACACCGACTGTCCCCACCACTCTATCTCACACACGGACCGACCGTCCGTCTCTCTCTCTCACACACCGACCGTCGGTCTCTCTCTCTCTCTCTCTCTCTCTCTCTCATCCAGAAGATAAAATGCATGGGAGAAGAGGAATGCGGTAGTCGTAGGGGATTCCATAGTCAGGGGAACGGACAGGAGATCCTGTGAGCCTGATAGAGATACCCGCATGGTGTGTTGCCTCACAGGTGCCAGGGTATGGGATGTCTCGGATCGGGTCCTGAATATTCTGAAGGGGGAGGGTGAGCAGCCAGTTGTCTTGGTACATGTTGGTACCAATGACATAGATAGGACAAAGGAGGAGGTCCTGAAGAGAGATTTCCAGGAGTTAGGAAGGAAGCTGAGAAGCAGGACCTCCAGGGTAGTAATCTCGGGATTGCTACCTGTGCCACGTGCTAACGAGGGCAAGAATAGTAGGATCAGGCAGATGAATGCGTGGCTGAGAGACTGGTGCAGGGGGCAGGGCTTCAGATTCTTGGATAATTGGGATCTCTTCTGGGGGAAGCATGACCTGTTCAAAAAGGACAGGTTACACCTGAACCTGAAGGGACCAATATCCTGGCGGGAAAGTTTAATAGAGCTGTTAGGGAGAGTTTAAACTAATTTGGCAGGGGGCTGGGAATCGGAATGATAGAGCGGAGGAAGGGGAAAACAGAAATAAATCTAAGATAGTGAGCAGTAAAGATGTCAGGAAAGACAGGCAGGTGATGGGGCAAATTTGTTGCCATTGGGATGAGTTGCAGTGCAATAAAGTTGCAGTGAAATCAAATCGAAAAGTACCAAATACTGGTCTTAAGGTGTTATACTTAAATGCACGCAGCATAAGGAATAAGGTGGATGATCTTGTCGTACAGCTACAGATTGGCAGGTATGATATTGTGACCATCACTGAGACGTGGCTAAAGGATGCATGTCTCTGGGAGCTGAACGTCCAAGGATACACGGTGTATTGGAAGGATAGGAAGGTAGGCAGAGGGGGAGGTGTGGCTTTATTGGTAAGAAATGATATTAAATCATTAGAAAGAGGTGATATAGGATCAGAAGGTGCAGAATCTTTATGGGTTGAGCTAAGAAATAGCAGGGGTAAAAGGACCCTGATGGCAGTTATTTATAGGCCTCCAAACAGCTGCTGGGATGTGGACTACAAATTACAACAGGAAATAGAAAAGGCTTGTCAGAAGGGCAGTGTTACGATAATTGCGGGGGATTTTAACATGCGAGTGGATTGGGAAAATCAGGTCGGCACTGGATCTCAAGAGAGAGAATTTGTAGAATGTCTGCAAGATGTCTTTTTAGAACAGCTTGTTGTTGAGCCCACTAGGGGATCGGCTGTACTGGATTTGGTATTGTGCAATGAACCAGAGGTGATTAGAGAGATTGAGGTGAAGGAACCCTTCGGAGACAGTGATCATAACATGATTGAGTTCGCTGTGACATTTGAAAAAGAGAAGCCGAAATCTGATGTGTCGGTATTTCAGTGGAGCAAAGGAAATTACAGTGGCATGAGAGAGGAACTGGCCAAAGTTGACTGGAAAGGGACACTGGCTGGAAAGATGGCAGAGCAGCAGTGGCTGGAGTTTATGCAAGAAGTGAGGAAGATGCAAGACAGGTATATTCCAGAAAAGAAGACATTTTTGAATGGAAAAAGGATGCAACTGTGGTTGACAAGAGAAGTCAAAGCCAAAGTTAAAGCAAAGGAGAGGGCATACAAGGAAGCAAAAATTAGTGGGAAGACAGAGGATTGGGAAGTATTTAAAACCTTACAAAAGGAAACTAAGAAGGTCATTAAGAGAGAAAAGATTAACTATGAAAGGAAGCTAGCAAATAATATCAAAGAGGATACTAAAAGCTTTTTCAAGTATGTAAAGAGTAAAAGACAGGTGAGAGTAGATATAGAACTGATAGAAAATTACGCTGGAGAAATTGTAATGGGAGATAAGGAGATGGCAGAGGAACTGAACAAGTATTTTGCATCAGCCTTCACTGCGGAAGACATCAGCAGTATACTGGACGCTCAAGGGTGGCAGGGAAGAGAAGTGTGCGCAGTCACAATTACGACGGAGGAAGTACTCAGGAAGCTGAATAGTCTAAAGGTAGATAAATCACCCGGACCAGATGGAATGCACCCTCGTGTTCTGAAGGAAGTAGCTGTGGAGATTGCACAGGCATTAGCAATGATCTTTCAAAAGTCGATAGATTCTGGCATGGTTCCGGAGGACTGGAAGATTGCAAATGTCACTCCGTTATTTAAGGCGGCGGCAAGGCAGCAAAAGGGAAATTACAGACCTGTTAGCTTGACATCGGTGGTTGGGAGGTTGTTGGATTCGATTATCAAGGATGAGGTTACAGAGTACCTGGAGGCATTTGACAAGATAGGCAGAACTTAGCAAGCATGGATTCCTTAAAGGAAAATCCTGCCTGACAAACTTATTACAATTTTTTGAGGAAGTTACCAGCAGGCTAGACAAGGGAGATGCAGTGGATGCTGTATATTTGGATTTTCAGGAGGCCTTTGACAAGGTGCCACACCTGAGGCTACTTAACAAGATAAGAGCCCATGGAATTACGGGAAAGTTACATACGTGGATAGAGCGTTGGCTGATTGGCAGGAAACAGAGAGTGGGAATAAAGGGATCCTATTCTGGTTGGCTGCCAGTTGCCAGTGGTTTTCCACAGGGATCAGTGTTGGGGCCGCTTCTTTTTACGTCCTACATCAATGGCTTTGTGGCTAAGTTTGCGGACGATACGAAGATAGGTGGAGGGGCCGGTAGTGCTGAGGAAATGGAGAGTCTGCAGAGAGACTTGGATAGATTGGAAGAATGGGCAAAGAAGCGGCAAATGAAGTACAATGTTGCAAAGTGTATGGTTATGCACTTTGGCAGAAGAAATAAACGGGCAGACTATTATTTAAATGGGGAAAGAATTCAAAGTTCTGAGATGCAACGGGACTTGGGAGTCCTTGTACAGGATACCCTTAAAGTTAACCTCCAGGTTGAGTCGGTAGTGAAGAAGGCGAATGCAATGTTGGCATTCATTTCTAGAGGAATAGAGTATAGGAGCAGGGATGTGATGTTGAGGCTCTATAAGGCACTGGTGAGACCTCACTTGGAGTACTGTGGGCAGTTTTGGTCTCCTTATTTAAGAAAGGATGTGCTGACTTTGGAGAGGGTACAGAGAAGATTCACTAGAATGATTCCGGGAATGAGAGAGTTAACATATGAGGAACATTTGTCCTCTCTTGAACTGTATTCCTTGGAGTTTCGAAGAATGAGGGGAGACCTTATAGAAACATTTCGAATGTTGAAAGGCATGGACAGAGTGGATGTGGCAAAGTTGTTTCCCATGATGAGGGAGTCTAGTACGAGAGAGCATGACTTAAGGATTGAAGCGCGCCCATTCAGAACAGAAATGCAAAGAAATTTTTTTAGCCAGAGGGTGGTGAATCTGTGGAATTTGTTGCCACGGGCAGCAGTGGAGGCCAAGTCATTGGGTGTATTTAAGGCAGAGATTGATAGGTATCTGAGTAGCCAGGGCATCAAAGGTTATGGTGACAAGGCGAGGGAGTGGGACTAAATGGGAGAATGGATCAGCTCATGATAAAATGGCGGAGCAGACTCGATGGGCCGAATGGCCAACTTCTGCTCCTTTGTCTTATGGTCTTATGGGATCCACAGTGAATTGGCCATTTGGTTTCATAGAAGTCAGAGTAGAGGCGGGAGACCCATGTGTACTGGTATTCCGCAGGGATCTCTCTGGATCACTGTTGGTTATAATAGCAATGACTTGGATGAGAATATAGCTGAGTGGTTTGTGGCGTGTGGCCGTGTGGTTTGGGTGTTCGACTAGCGACCTGAAGGTCACGAGTTCGAGCCCAGACAAGGCAGCGTGTGTCCTTAAGCAAGGCACTTAACCACACAATGCTCCAGTGTACCCAGCTGAACAATGGGTACCGGCAAAAAATGCTGGAGGTCAACCTCGCGATAGACTGGCGTGCTATCCAGGGTGGAGAGTCTCGTACTCTCAGTCGCTTCACGCCACAGAAACTGGCATAAGCACCGGGCTGATGAGCCACAAAGGCTCGGGACAGGACTTTGACTTTGGTTTGTAGACAGCTCACTGGTATTGTGAATAATATTGTGTATAAGTCTGGCAAAGGATAGAGCGGGATGCAGGTACTGGCAGAGAAATGGAATATGGAGACCACTTTCCAGATGATTGATAGGGTGGTAAAGAAGGTAAAGTAAAGCAATCTCAGTAAAATGTGTCAGTGATTGAAAACTTACAAAGTCAGATTCAGGATCAGTTTTAAAATCACACACATACGTCGTGAAATCTGTTAACTTAGCAGCAGAAGTACAATGTCATACATGATAACATATAGAAAAATAAATGATTTAAAGCAACTTTATACATGTATATTAAATAGTCACATGAAGAAACAGCGCAAAAACAGAAATAATAAAAGTGCAACATCCATTTAGAAATCAGATGGCAGAGGGGGAGGAGCTGTCCCGGATGTGTTAAGTGCGTCTTCAGGCATTTAATGGCAACGATTAGAAAAGCGGGAAAAAATTAAAGCAAACAACAGGAATTCTGCAGATGCTGGAAATTCAAGAAACACACATAAAAGTTGCTGGTGAACGCAGCAGGCCAGGCAGCATCTCTAGGAAGAGGTGCAGTCGACGTTTCAGGCCGAGACCCTTCGTCAGGACTAACTGAAGGAAGAGTGAGTAAGGGATTTGAAAGTTGGAGGGGGAGGGGGAGATCCAAAATGATAGGAGAAGACAGGAGGGGGAGGGATGGAGCCAAAGGCTGGACAGGTGATTGGCAAAAGGGATACAAGAGGATCATGGGACAGGAGGTCCGGGAAGAAAGGCAAGGCGGGGGGGGGACCCAGAGGATGGGCAAGGGCTATATTCAGAGGGACAGAGGGAGAAAAAGGAGAGAGAGAGAAAGGATATGTGTATAAAAATAAGTAACAGATGGGGTATGAGGGGGAGGTGGGGCATTAGCGGAAGTTAGAGAAGTCGATGTTCATACCATCAGGTTGGAGGCTACCCAGACGGAATATAAGGTGTTGTTCCTCCAACCTGAGTGTGGCTTCATCTTTACAGTAGAGGAGACCATGGATAGACATGTCAGAATGGGAATGGGATGTGGAATTAAAATGTGTGGCCACTGGGAGATCCTGCTTTCTCTGGCGGACAGAGAGTAGGTGTTCAGCAAAGCAGTCTCCCAGTCTGCGTCGGGTCTCGCCAATATATAAAAGGCCATATCGGGAGCACCGGACACAGTATATCACCCCAGCCGACTCACAGGTGAAGTGTTGCCTCACCTGGAAGGACTGTCTGGGGCCCTGAATGGTGGTAAGGGAGGAAGTGTAAGGGCATGTGTAGCACTTGTTCCGCTTACACGGATAAAAGTGCCAGGAGGGAGATCAGTGGGGAGGGATGGGGGGGACGAATGGACAAGGGAGTCGCGTAGGGAGCGATCCCTGCGGAATGCAGAGAGAGGGGGGGAGGGAAAGATGTGCTTAGTGGTGGGATCCCGTTGGAGGTGGCGGAAGTTATGGAGAATAATATGTTGGACCCGGAGGCTGGTGGGGTGGTAGGTGAGGCCCAGGGGAACCCTATTCCTCGTGGGGTGGTGGGAGGATGGAGTGAGAGCAGATGTACGTGATACACCTCCTCTTATTTACCCCTCGATCGTGACCCCACTAAGGAGCACCAGGCCATTGTCTCCCACACCATCACCGACTTTATCCGCTCAGGGGATCTCCCATCCACTGCTACCAACCTTATACTTCCCACACCTCGCACTTCCCGTTTCTACCTCCTACCCAAGATCCACAAACCTGCCTGTCCTGGCCGACCTATTGTCTCAGCTTGCTCCTGCCCCACCGAACCCGTTTCTGCTTACCTCGACACAGTTTTATCCCCCCTTGTTCAATCCCTTCCTACCTATGTTCGTGACACTTCTCACACTCTTAAACTTTTCGATGATTTTAAGTTCCCTGGCCCCCATTGCTTTATTTTCACCATGGATGTCCAGTCCCTATATACTTCTATCCCCATCAGGAAGGTCTCAAAGCTTTACGCTTCTTTTTGGATTCCAGACCTAATCAGTTCCCCTCTACCACCACTCTGCTCCGTCTAGCGGAATTAGTCCTTACTCTTAATAATTTCTCCTTTGGCTCCTCCCACTTCCTCCAAACTAAAGGTGTAGCTATAGGCACCTGTATGGGTCCTAGCTATGCCTGCCTTTTTGTTGGCTTTGTGGAACAATCTATGTTCCGTGCCTATTCTGGTATCTGTCCCCCACTTTTCCTTCGCTACATCGACGACTGCATTGGCGCTGCTTCCAGCACGCATGCAGAGCTCATTGACTTTATTAACTTTGCCTCCAACTTTCACCCTGCCCTCAAGTTTACCTGGTCCATTTCTGACACCTCCCTCCCCTTTCTAGATCTTTCTGTCTCTGTCTCTGGAGACAGCTTATCCACTGATGTCTACTATAAGCCTACTGACTCTCACAGCTATCTGGACTATTCCTCTTCTCACCCTGTCTCTTGCAAAAACGCCATCCACTTCTCGCAATTCCTCCGTCTCTGCCGCATCTGCTCTCAGGATGAGGCTTTTCATTCTAGGACGAGGGAGATGTCTTCCTTTTTTAAAGAAAGAGGCTTCCCTTCCTCCACTATCAACTCTGCTCTTAAACGCATCTCCCCCATTTCACGTACATCTGCTCTCACTCCATCCTCCCGCCACCCCACTAGGAATAGGGTTCCCCTGGTCCTCACCTACCACCCCACCAGCCTCCGGGTCCAACATATTATTCTCCGTAACTTCCGCCACCTCCAACGGGATCCCACCACTAAGCACATCTTTCCCTCCCCCCCTCTCTCTGCATTCCGCAGGGATCGCTCCCTACGCAACTCCCTTGTCCATTCGTCCCCCCCATCCCTCCCCACTGATCTCCCTCCTGGCACTTTTATCCGTGTAAGCGGAACAAGTGCTACACATGCCCTTACACTTCCTCCCTTACCACCATTCAGGGCCCCAAACAGTCCTTCCAGGTGAGGCAACACTTCACCTGTGAGTCGGCTGGGGTGATATACTGCGTCCGGCGCTCCCGATGTGGCCTTTTATATATTGGCGAGACCCGACGCAGACTGGGAGACCGCTTTGCTGAACATCTACGCTCTGTCCGCCAGAGAAAGCAGGATCTCCCAGTGGCCACACATTTTAATTCCACATCCCATTTCCATTCTGACATGTCTATCCACAGCCTCCTCTACTGTAAAGATGAAGTCATACTCAGGTTGGAGGAACAACACCTTATATTCCGTCTGGGTAGCCTCCAACCTGATGGCATGAACATCGACTTCTCTAACTTCCGCTAATGCCCCACCTCCCCCTCGTACCCCATCTGTTACTTATTTTTATGCACACATTCTTTCTCTCACTCTCCTTATTCTC
This sequence comes from Mobula birostris, assembly GCF_030028105.1. Classification (NCBI taxonomy): domain Eukaryota; kingdom Metazoa; phylum Chordata; class Chondrichthyes; order Myliobatiformes; family Myliobatidae; genus Mobula; species Mobula birostris. Next base: position 126,662,632 of record NC_092377.1, on the reverse strand, counting down.
CCTCTGTCCCTCTGAATATACCCCTTGCCCATCCTCTGGGTCCCCCCCCTTGTCTTTCTTCCCGGACCTCCTGTCCCATGATCCTCTCGTATCCCCTTTTGCCTATCACCTGTCCAGCTCTTGGCTCTATCCCTCCCCTTCCTGTCTTCTCCTATCATTTTGGATCCCTCCCCCTCCAACTTTCAAATCCCTTACTCACTCTTCCTTCAGTTATTCCTGACGAAGGGTCTCGGCCTGAAACGCCGACTGCACCTCTTCCTAGAGATGCCGCCCGGCCTGCTGCGTTCACCAAAAAATTAAACCCTTCTTTTCGCGCCCAAAACACGTGCGCTGGTTTGTTGACGGTAGGTTGACCTGAACAATGAGTGACAACAAGTTGCACCAATCAGCGCTCTTGAACTCGTGGCGGAGCCTATAGAAATGCATCAGATCAGCCACCGTCTCTCCACAGCGGCAGTGATGGGGTTAGGAGCGGCTGCTTCCTTCGGTCACGGCATCATCTCACAACTGAATACCCTCAGGTAAAGGTCCCGGGATCGTGACGGTGAGGCTGTACTACCGGACCGCTGTTGCCGAGACGGGGACGTTGTGAGGGGTCGGGTTGGGTTGGTGACGGGGGCAGATACCAGTACCGGCGACGCTTCCCATACAGGGATTGGACGGGGGGAAGAGAAAGAGTCTGTTTGCAGGGAAACTGTGCTGAACCGGGGTCGGGGTTTATACAAGAAACGGGACTATCCAGGTTTTCTTTTCTGAGTAAAGCGTGCGAGCGACTGAAAGTTAACGAGAAGAGTAAAGTCCTTTACTAATCGAAAAAACTCGAGATTTGGCGACACAACCTTGCCACCCTCTGGTCCGGCAGCACCAGAGGTCGATGCGATGCAGAGGGATTCTGATCCAGTGCTTCATATCCCTGTTCATGTATACAGCTAAGTGCCTCTTAAACGCCTGTCATTTCAGTGATTCACTATTGTAATGAAAACATACCTCACACATCCGCTTTCAACTAGAGCGGCTGTGAGCGGGGTGTTTGGAAGAGAGCGAGCGATAGAAGACGTGCTACAACCAGCACGTTCCAGGAATTCACTACAAATGAATACTCGCCTCGCACATTCTCTTCCAACCAATTTTGTAGCTGTGCGACTCCTAGTATTAGAGTCGAACATTTCGATTCCGAGGAAAAGCTAACAGCTGTCTATGCCTTTGGTAATGTCATAAACTTCGATCAGATTCCCCCCTCCCCCAAACGCTCCACAAACAGCCCCAGTTTGTCGAACCTCACCATGTAGCATGTACCCACTAATCCAGGAAACATCCTGGTTAACTTCTTCTGCACCCTCTCCAAAACTTTCACACCCTTCCTGTAATCGGTGACCAGAAATTAACACAACTGGTCAGAGGATGCGGCTTCATAACCATAACTGCTGGACTCTTCAACTGGATACCTAATAAAGGCAAGCATGCCGGATGCTTTCTTTACCATCCTACCAAACTGTGCAGCCACTTTTAAGATCCTCATGTTAAAGTCTGGCCATTGACCTTGCACTGTTCCTTTAAATTTAATTCCACAAACACCCCACACTTGCCCGGACCGGACTCCATCGGCCATCGTCTCAAAACATATTGATACATACACATTTAAAGCAAGGATTGATGAGGGCGTGAAAAGCCACAGGCATAAATTGGGTAAACAGGTCCTACTGAAGGAGCTCGGCCCGACACATCGACTGTAATGTTTTCTACAGATATTACCTTGCCTGCTGAGTTACTTGAGCAGTTTGTGTGTGTGTTGCTTGGATTTCAAGCATCTGCATTATTTCTCTTGTTTGTCATTGGATTACACCACCACATTACTGGGCATTATTATTTATAATTTCTAAGCCATCGCACTGTACTGTTGTGCAAAACCTTTATAAAAAGACCCGATTCTAATATGCAGCCAACGGACAAAAACCCTCAGTTTATTACTGTCTCAGCTCCGGGGTAATTCACCCCCGGGGTCCCGCCTTGCTGACGGTGATTCTACACCTGATTCTGTCCACTCATCCTGCCGGCCTGACCTGGCCCAACCCCACCTCCTGCTGCTCGCACTGACCACACGGTTCCCGGTTCCTTCCCTCTGAACGTTCCCCACCCTGCCCCCTCCGATCCCAGGTCATGGAAGATACTGTGCTCTCGTCTCGCTTCACCGTCGCTAAAGCAGGGACGGATTTGATAGGACAGCGAGGGGGTGAGGTTTGTCACAGGAGGAGCCACACACAGACCCTCACTGGGATGGAGTCTCTCTTTCTCACAGCCTCTTAGGATTCCTGCATGAACGCTCTCCGGAATTCCTGGTCACAGGGAGCCAGAACTGTGCAGAATTAGAGTCCTGGGTCTCCTGCTCTTCCTAACAAGATCAACTTTTCCCGCGCTGAGGGTTATTTCGCCCCGCGTGTCCAGGCTTCCTATTGGCTGTTCAAGTAATCCCCGCCCATCTAGAGATCCCACCTCCTACCAATGAGGACAGGGACGGGGAGATCGCTTTCTCGGTCACGTGTTTCCCACTACCGTCCAAGGGGATCGAGAGCAGAACAGTGAGAAAGAGAGATATCTAGTGTTAGGCTGCAGTTTCCTAGCAATTTTTTTTTCGGATGGAAAGCGATGGAAGGAGGAGCCGGTCTGATTCGAACCATTACCTCTGGCCTTGAAGTCTGGTGGTCATGCCGCGAAACCAGAGAGGGGAGAGTGGGTGGTCAGAGACAGAAGGGAGGGAGAGGGAGAGGAGGCAGCACCGGGGGGGGGGGCGCAGGAAATCAGGGGGATAAAATAAGTAAAGTAAGGGCACTGCAGGGAAAGGGGGCAATTTAGGAAGGTAGTAAGGGGTGGCAATTATTGTTTAATTTTTATTCGTTTATTTCAAGATACAACACACAAGCGGTCCAATGAGCCGCATTCCCAGAAACACACCTATTGAACCATCGCCGAATTACAGGACAATTTCTAATGACCTATTAACCTACAGACCTGGGACGGGCGCATCCATTGTCTACTTAGACAGACGGAGCCATGGATGAATGAATGATTAACCTACATCACATCGGCACGTGTCAGGACATTTGTTAACTTAGCAGCAGCAGTTCAATACAATATAATATAGAAGAGAAAAAATATAATGAATAAGGAAATCATTTACAGTATACCTATATTGAATAGATTAAATATTATGCAAAAAAACAGAAATAATATATATTTTAAGAAGTGAGGTAGTGTTCAAAGGTTCAATGTCCATTTAGGAATCAGGTAGCAGAGGGGAAGAAGCTGTTCCTGAATCGCTGAGTGTGTGCCTTCAGGCTTCTGTACCTCCTACCTGATGGTAACAGTGAGAAAAGGGCATGCCCTGGGTGCTGGAGATCCTTAATAATGGACACTGCCTTTCTGGGACACTGCTCCCCGAAGACGTCCTGGGTATTTTGTAGGCTAGTACCCAAGATGGTGCCAACTAAATTTACAACCCTCTGCATCTTCTTACAGTCCTGTGCAGTAGCCCCCTCCCCCATACCAGACAGTGATGCAACCCATCTTTTTCCCCACCCTGGAGAAAGACTGTGGCTTACCAAAGCCCCTCAATATTTAAAAAAAACTATGAGATACCCCCAGCCCCTTTGCTCCAGAGAAAACATTCTCATCCTGTCCTTGTCCATAACTCAAACCCTCCAGTCCTGGTAACATCTTCATAAATCTTTCCTGGACCCTCTCCAGCTTAATGTCATCCTTCCTATAACTGGGTAAGCAGGACTTCACAGAATTCTCCTGGTGCGGTCTCAGCAACGTCTTGTACAACTGCAATATGACGTCCCAACTCCTGTGCTCATTTCCATCATACATGATGCCCAGTGTGCCAAACACCTTCTCACCGGCCTGTTTACCTGTGTGACCTCATCAGTGAATTACGTTCCCATACCGCCAGGTGTCTCTGTCTACAACTCTCAACTGAGAGGGCGAAGACGTCCTCAGAGTGATCTCCAGGCCCATGAGACATCTTGCGAGGGCAGGGACGCGGATGACTGTCTGGACTGAGGCAGTCTGGCTGAGTGCTTGCCTTCATCGACTGACTAGCCACTGTGAGCCGAGCTGCCTTGCTGAACCACTGGCTGACTGACTGTTCTCTCAAAGAATCTTACGTCTTACTCCTATCTATTTGCTGTGTCAATGTGCAGTGGGTGAGGGACAGGAGCTGTGAAATATCCTGGGAGGGGGCCGGATTGGCACCTGCTGCCCTGTCCCCACACCTGAACAGGTCTGGTCCGGTTCCATGGCTCACTCCTGATATCAACCTTTCTCCCTCCTCAGATTCCTTGCAGTCTGTGTCTCCATGATAACTGTCAGATCTGTTCTTGGTAAGTATACCCCAGTGTAGAGGGAGCTTCACTCTATGTCTGAGCCCGGGAGTGTGTGATGGGATGGTGGGGAGCTTCACTCTGTGTCTGACGCCAGGGGTGTGTGATGGGACAGTGGGGAGCTTCACTCTGTGTCTGACGCTGGGGGTGTGTGATGGGACGGTGTGGAGGGAGCTTCACTCTGTGTCTGACCCTGGGAGTGTGTAATGGGACGGTGTGGAGGGAGATTCACGCTGTGTCTGACCCTGGGGTGTGTGTGATGGGACAGTGTGGGGGAAGCTCCACTCTGTGTCTGACCCCGGAGCATGTGATGGGACAGTGTGGGGGGAGCTTCACTCTGTGTCTGACCCCGGGGGTGCGTGATGGGATGGTGGGGAGGGAGATTCACTCCGTGTCTGAGCCTGGGGGTGTGGGATGGGATGGTGGGGAGGGAGCTTCACTCTGTGTTTGACCCCAGGGTTGTGTGATGGGATGGTGGGGTGCTGAAGGAGGGGAAGTAAAGGTGATGATATCCCCCGACCCTATTGACCAGGAATACACTTCTCTCGACAGGTCAGCATGGCACCTGCCATTTCACTCCAGACACCAGCTCCTTCAGCTGCCCCTGTTTTCCGACTGCTGCACAGAGCCTGCACCTTCACGACATTGGAGGACCCTTCAGAGATGTCTGCACCAGGGGGGAGGGGAACAGCCTCTGCTGTCGAAACGCCAGCCAGGCCAGAGTGGATGCTGACCATGTTATCTTGAATTACAGCTGGGTTATCCCCCGCACTACCTACTGTGAAATCAGCTTCGGCACATCAGGTAAGTGCTGGGGGAGAGGGTCCGATACTCTGGGATCCCACTACTCCGATAGCTTAATAT